>NW_020838021.1:7795086-8271612 GCF_003676395.1 Aethalodelphis obliquidens | reverse complement strand
CAAAAAAAAAAAAAAAAAAAAAAAAAAAACACACAGGCAACTCATGTTAACAAGAAATGCCTGCAGGCTGATGGCATCACCTGGCTCCTTCGACTTGAGCTGTTTGAAACCAGCTACATTTTTTTTTTTGGCCCCACTGCATGGCATGTAGGACCTTAGCTCCCCGACCAGGGATCGAACCCGGGTGCCCTGCAGTGGAAACACGGAGTCCTAACCACTGGACCGCCAGGGAAGTCCCAAAGGCAGCTACATTCTTGAACCAACGGTTTCTGTTCCTCCCTTCAAAGCGTGGGTCCCCATTGCCCCCAACCGTCTTGCCTCGCCCCAGCCCTGACAGGAGGAGGGGCCTCTGTGGGATGGGAAGTCACTTCCTTCCTTACCATGTCCTTAAAGCCCCCCAGGACAGCGGCAGTGATGATGCCCAGGAAGAGGCCGACGATGTTGAGGATGGTGGCAGACCAGAGCAGGTGGTAGAGGTGGATGATATCCTGGCAGCTGCTGACGTCAATGTACTCATAGTAGCCACCGGTGATCTCCACCCGGCTGGACGGGGAGAAGCACATCCAGTCAGTCTCCAGGGAGCAGGCTGTCCCTCTAGGGCTTTGGCTACCATGCGGCTCAGTGAAAAGACAGATGGGCAGGTGGGGAGCTATCGTAAGGGACATCGTAGCCAACAATGCACTCGGGGAGCAAGATACGATAATCAATCAAAGTGTGACTAAAGTTTATCCCCGAAACCCTCCTACCTGCCAGAGAAACACTTGTTACCATCAGCTAAGGCTAATCCTAGGTGGCAATTATCGACACCTGCTATGTGCCCGGCAAGGGGCTAAGCATTTTACAGACATGAATTCATTACATCTGTGCTAATATGGCGGCTTCTAGTCAACAGGTGACTATTAAAATTAAGTAAAAAATTCAGTTCTTCAGTCTCACCAGGCACATGTTAAGTGCTCAGCAGCCACTATTTTAAGGGCCACACTAGTGGCTGGTTACTGTACTGGACACAGCAGATTACAGCATTTCCATCATCACAGAAAGTTCTATTAGGCTGCGCTGCAAATCCTTACAATATTGTGTGAGGTAAGTACTACCACCATTCCCGTTTCACAGATGAAGAAACTGAAGCACAGAGAGGTTAGGAATTTCCTCAAGTCGTAAGCGGTAGAGCTGGGATCTGAATTCAGGCTTCAAAGATTTCAGTGTTTCCTCTCCCAAAACAAAACACCAACAAACAAAAAACAACATCCCAATAAAGTACTAAAGCTGAGTTCCTGCACAAAATCTGAATATCACCTCCTCAGAGAGGCCTTCCCTGACCACTCTGTCCAAAGACATCCCCACCCCCACCCAGCCTGGTCACTCTCTAGCCCACTACTTGCCATGAACTGAATTGTGTTCCCTTCCAAAATTCATATATTGAAGCCCTAACTCCCAAGGTGACTGTATTTGGAGAAGGGCTCTTAGGAGTTAATTAAGGTTAGATGAGATCATAAGGGTGGGGCCCTAATCTGATAGGATTGGTGGCTTTACAAAAAGAGGAAGAGAGAACTCTCCACACGCATGCACACACTGAGGAAAGACCACGTGAGGACACAACAAGAAGGTGGCCATCAGCAAGCCAGGAAGAGAGCCCTCACCAGAACCTGACAATGCTGGTGCCTGATCTCGGACTTCCAGCCTCCAGAATTATGAGAAAATAAAGATTTGTTGTTTAAGCCAACCAGTCTATGGTATTTTGTTATGGCAGCCCAAGCTAATTTCCCTTCCCTAAATCCTCTGCAGCACTTACTCCTTACTAATGTGTGTGCTTCATTACTGTCTGTCTCCCTAACTTGAATGTGAGCTCCATGAGGGTAGGGACTTGGTTTGTTTTGTTCATTGCTGTGTTGGACACATAGTTGGTACTACATAAATACTGGTTAAATTAATTAAATGGAAGCTCCTGTCTTCCTGGATGTTGCAAACTAGTTTACAACTTGGCCACTGGAATCAATAATGAATCTTAAACACTGTGATTCTTACAATTAAACTTAGAACCAAACCCCCTGGCATCAGGATAGTTATGTGTGACTCCCCTGCTATAAGAATATAGAAAATGAAAAAGAAAAAAAAATTAAACGTTAACCTCCAAAATGAATCAGGGAGAGATTATTCACAGAAGACTTTTAAACTTTACAGATGAATTATCTTAGAATTCTTTAAAACCAGTGCTTCTTTAAAGAATTGAAATCAGTGTGGTTACAGGACAGGCTGCGTCAAAATCTGTGTTTGTGTGTCTATGTGCCTGCCTATGTCACTGTGTTATTTGTGTGTGTCTGTGTGTGTGTGTGCATGCATCTTTGAGAAAGAGATGGTTAAACATGCAGATTCTGAGGCCCAGCCACAGTCCTACTAAATCTGGCAGAATCTCTTGGGGTGAGCCTCTGGAATCTGTGTTAATGAGCTCATTGATATTTGAGACCCGCTGTTTTAAATGGTAAGCTTCCATAGTGAAATTTTAATGGTGTTTCAATTCATCAGAATTTGAGCTAGATTTCAGGTTTTTCGGGAACATAGCTGGACACCACCTGGAAGCATACACTGAGTGTCTCCTATTAGCTGGCATGGTACTCGAGCCTGGGGATGCGGCAGGGAGGATACACAGATTACTTACCGCTCAAAAAGGCACCGCTGTACAAGGACTCTCCCCTGAAAAAGGCAGGCCTGTGTATAAGGGCAAGTGTGGGGTTGTAGGGGTGCAGGGGAGGCTTGAGAATCAGCTTCTGACCTCTCCCCAGGTATCTTTGCTTATGTCCTAAAACACCGAGGGTGGGCTGGTAGCACATACAGGTGGGTGGTACAGCAGAGCAGACTCTGGAATCAGACTGCATTTGAACCCTGGCTCTGTCACTTATTTGCTGTCTGACCTTGAGCAACTTTCTTAACTTCTCTGAGCCCAGGGGATTTCATGAGCGAATGCACGGAAGCAGTACTCTAGCACATTGTAAGGGCCCCCCCCCAAAACATGTAGCTGTGTTTTTTCCCTTTTAAGAGCCAACCTCTGGCAAAATGATTCAAACCTTTGAATCATGTTCTTAAAGGCAGTGACGCTTTAAAAGCACAGACCACAACATGGGGCTAGGTTAGTAGTTCATTTAAAAGTATTCACTAATTGTAGAGAATATATGTTTGGTTTCAGTTTGAGTGGGTTCAGCAGCTACTAAAATGATTTTTTAACTGAACCGTGAAGCAAAAGAACATTAATACTAGATCTGGTTCAGGGTTTAGCTAATTAATGTGGTTTGTTTCTGTTTGAGATTCACGATTCCATTTGGTTCAGTCTCTGGGCAGAGCTTTGCCTGATATTCCATCGTTTGGATTCTCACTGCTCCCACCCTCAAGCCTCCGTGACTGCAGCGCCCTCCTGCCGGACCCCATCACTGCCTGGTTCAGCTTCCTAACACATTTGTAAAACTAAGTCATTCATTTAATCAAAAGCCTTCCCTGGCTCCCCATTACCTTCAGGAAAAAGTATCCCAATTCCTCAGTCTGCCATAATCCAACTCCAAAATGGAATCCACATTCCAGCCAGGCTGGAATCCTCAGAAGCACCAAACTGGCCATGCTGGGTACTTATTCCAGACCTTTGCTCAGATTTCTCCCCCTGCGTGGGAGGTACTGCCCTCTGTTCTCTGCCTGTCCTGATCTCTCCCGCTGCGCAAAGCTTCAACACACACTTCTCATTCTTCAAGGACTCCAGCACCTATTCATTAGCTTTGTACCTGGACTCCCACAGCCTCAGTCTGTTCTTCTCAGTTTGGCACGTTGCATATGTCAATAATTCAGCTATTCATTTCATCTGATATTTGCCGAGAGCCTACCCAGTGCTGAGTACCGTGCTGGGCGCTAAAACCACAACCAAGGCCAAGGTGGACACGACGGCGCCGTCTAAATTCTAACCTCTGGAGGGCGAGGTCATCTCTTACACTTCTTTTGTGTCTCCCTCACTGCCTCCTAGCTGGGTGGTAGAAATGTTATGGGTCATCAACAGATACTTGGTGAATGAGTAACTGAGTTCAAAGACGGATCATTGCATTGATCATAAGATTGATTACCCAGTGCGGGCTTTTACCCCCTTGCTCCCAACTTGCCGGGTGTGACTGGAGAAACAGATAACCTCTCTGTGTTTCAGTCCCCATTCAACAGAGTAGGAGGCAACAGATCTTGGAGAAAGCCAAAGGGCATCCTTCTGCTCTTCCACAAGGGCCTGGAACTATTCACCAACTGTTGGTGGACAGGCAGCGGCTATGGGCAGCCTCTGTGCACCTTTCTCTCACTGCGTGTATTCTATGTATCAGTCTAAACCCCCCTCCCCATAATCCCCCTGGTAAATTGAGTTCCTTAAGGGCAAAATGTTATTTTAAGGATATCTATCCTTCTAGAACAGTCCCTGGCACACAGTAGGAGCTCAGTAAAAGTTTGGCAAAGGGAGGAATGGATGAAAGTGAGCTATCATCTTTCATTTTATTCATCGTCAGCTGCGGCAGTTCACAAACCACGCCCATTTCCTTTCGCATCCTTTAGGTTACACACCGAAAACCAGTGATATTGACTTGACCTCTCCAAAGCTGAGTGAAGGCTGAAAGGCAGCTGCTGCAGAGCTGCGTCCTAGAGAAACCACCTTCCTGCACAGGGTGAAATGGAATCGTCTATGTTTGGTATTAAAACCTCTCTGCCCCTGACGTCAAAGAAGGTCTGTGGCTTCGAGGGGACAGCAGAAACTCTGTTTCCGTAGCGCTGGACAAATGACTGCCTGATGTTTTTGTTCCCACTTGTTTTTTTCTTGGCCTCCTTTCCAGGAAATGGACTAGAGGAGCTGGTAATTGATTAAAAATAGGCTTCGTGTGAGGAAAAAAAAATACGCATTCGGCAAAATTAAAGTCTCCGAGCCTCAGAATGCTTGCAGCTAGCTATATTTAGGCCTGGAGATTAGGTCTCCTTCGAGCTGGCTGGAAAAAGTCTCGGGTCAAAGAAAATCTTTTCCTTCTATTGTAGGATCATCACCTCTTAAGTCTCGCGCCTTGCTTTCTGACCGCATGGGACTGTGTCCTGATGAAAAGCTCAGTAAGTGCTTTTCTAGTGGCTTTGCCCTTGGAATCTCAACGCTACAGACCTGGGCAAGGCCTCGATCGCCGCCTGAGGCTGGTCCCCAGGCATCAGGTAGGTGAACAGCGTTTCCAGCTCAAAGGTCGTTAGGGGCAGTGTCCCCATGAACCCTCTTAGTTGTCTGGTCCAATAGTTTATTTTCCTGGGGAAAAGGGTGTTCCTTTTTGATCCTTTTTAACACATGTCACTCCCTTGTCATCAGGTCTTTCATTCAAGCCTGGTCCTGTGCCGGGGCCTGAGGATAAAGATAAGATGAAGTTGTGTTCGCTGCCTTTAGGGAGCCCAGAGTTTAGCAGAGCTCCTCATAAAATTCCTTTAGGGCCTTGAAGACGATCCTGGCACGACTTGCTATAAGAAAGTCAGTTATTATGAAGTTCAGATTGACAGGAAGATAAATTGGGCTTGAGTCTCCACTTAAAAAAAATTCACCTAAGGGCTCAGCTAAATGGAATTTAAGGTAGGATTTAGTTTATTCAGACCTTTTTCAGAAACACACCTAATTGTGGAGAGAAAGGTGTACCCATAAGGAATCACTTCTCAGCCCTCTCAGCGGGCCTCCTCTCTCCTCCTGGGATCTCAGAACGGAAAGGGAAAGGAGAGGAGAGGAGAGCTGGCCAGAGGAAGGGGTGTCAAAAGGAGGGAGGGGGTAAAAACAGAGGGGAGGACTGAGCAGGGGGAGGGGGATGGACAAGGGGAGGCAAGAGGAAAGATAGCGAACTAACCCCAATTCCCCTAGGACCTATTTTACATTCCTTTGATCATTTTTGGAAGGATGGGCTCAGGAAGTACAATTATAGCCAGCTCTCCATCACCGCTAAGGAGGGAAGTCCTTTACAAGTGTTAGTTATTATTACAACATGAATAATTGAATCTCCCAGATAATCCCCAAACCTCATTTGAGTCTTTAAGTTTCTCTTCCTCCACCGCCAAACCTTTTAACGAAATGAGACCGAAATGAGACCGGTACTAGCAAAGAAAGTAAAAGGGCTGGCGAGAGTCCCCCTTCTCCTCCCATCGCTCCACTGCCTCTGGTCTGTCAGGTCTTTAATCCTCAAACCGGAGACACTGGCCCCCCAAAACCATGAGTAGGGAGTGTGAGTGAGGAGGGGTGCATCCTGCTGACCTCTTTGGACCTAGCTCCATCCGGGCCCCTTCTGCCAACTCCTCCCTCCCTTCCACCCTCCCCCTCCTCAGCACCCCTGCACTGATAGCTGAAAGAAAATACGTGCATGGCAGGCACTGGCTGACACACCCCACGTACAGGGCCGTTTACTTATGTTCTGCATCACCTGCTCACGCATTCCTGTCTATTCCACCTTCTAAATTGCTCTTAAAAGTACTCCTTGCTTTCCACCATCCCCAAACCAACTTAATCTAGACTCCGTTCCCTTTGGCCTGGACTCTTGCAGTGGCCCCCTAGTAGCCTCCAGTCTCTAACCACTCAAATCCATCTTGCACGCTATACCCTTCAATGGCTCCCAGTTGCTCACAGGGTCAAGTCCAGAGGCATTCCTATGGCCAGTGAGCCCTCCATGATCTGATCTGTGACCAGCGCTCTGCCCTCACCTCCCCCACAACTTCTGGGAAGACCCTCCTCACCTCCACCCCACTTAGGTTTGTTTCCTAACTCCCTCCTTATCCTTTAAATCTCAGCTCCCACATACCCTCCTCCTTGACACGCCCCCCTTTGCCCCCAGTGACTCTGACTTCCAGTCATTTGCATAGAGAGGGTCTCCAGTACACCCCCCAGATCCACACCGCACTTCTCACACTAGACTGCAATCAATGGCTCACAGGTCGGTCATCCCTGCTAGTCTGCGAGTTTCTCCGCAGGACTCTCTGTATTCCTGGCACCTAAATATGTCTTGAAAGAGAATAAATGATGTTTTAACAATTGAGGGGCAGAGCGCCAGAGTGGTTGTAGCAGAACTAGCACCAAAATCTAAGTTCTGTGAGGGCAAGGAATTTTGTTTTGTTTGCTGCTGAATCTCTAGCGTCTGGAACAGAGTCAGGCTATTTGTTGAATGTTGTTGAACTTGGACTTAGACAGAACTGAGTGTGAACCCGACCTCTACCATTTTCGAACTCTGTGTCACCTTGAACTAGCTGTCTGTTTCCTCTGAGCCTCAGTCTTATCATCTGTAAAATGGGGATAATAATTCTACATACATCATAGGTAAGAATTAAATGAGATCAGATACTTGACAGCACCTAGCATAATGCCTGGCACAGAGAAGGCATGTAATGCATGTCAGCTGAAATCCTTTGAAGACCAATGTCTTCTACTTCTCTGATCCCTACCATGCGCCCTTCCCCCACCCTAGCCCTGCTCGTGCCCACTGTGGTCAAACCATCAGGGGCTCGGCACTCACTTGCCGCAGTTGTAGAGGTCACAGCAGAAGCAGGTATTGCCCCGGATGCGAGGTGTGCAGAATCCACGGCTGAGGTGAGGGCAGTTCACCTGGGGACACACCACAGTGAGTAGGTGAGCTGGCACTGGATGGGAGGTGGGACCCTCTGGGATTGGCACTGTGAGTTAGTGACTGATGGAGATGGTAAGGATGGCTGTGAAATGAATACACCAATGCACGGGCAGGATGGGGCTGGGCAGGTGGCTGGCTGAACTCGTGTGTGAGGCAAGTCACTGTGGAGCTGGGCTCACGTGCAGCCTCGGCCACAGCCCTCAGGGCCCCGTCCCTGAAGGGTGGAGATGGAGAGGAGGAAGGACGGATGGAAGGACGGACAGAAGAACAAATGGATGGTAGGAAATGAGGATACAAGGGGCGGGAAATCAGGGTATGGGGGAAAGGGACCAGATGGGAAGGAAGACAGAGGGGCCATCACATGCACTTTGAAGTACAGTAGTACCTCTCGAGCTGCCTGGGTAAGGTTCCTCATAACCCTCGCAGAAGGAGAATTTTTGGTTGAGGAACTTATGACCTTATATAGGAAAAATAGGGTTAGGGGGACCAGGGTTACAAGTGAACCTATGGAAGTCATTATTAACATTTTTACAGTCACCAAGTTAACACAAGAATGAGAACACGATGAAATCCAGAGAATAGCAATGACATTTTACACATCTCGTGTTTGCAAAAAAAATGTAAAAATTAACTTCCATTTATCATCTCTTATTTGTGAGAAATCTTCCAGGCTCTGCCCCGCCCCATATGGATGCAATGAAGTGCTTGTAAATTTGTTTCACTGTGTTATAGAGAATATTGGTGGTAAACGCGCACTTTTTTCTATATTGGGTCCTTCATCCAAAAGCTCATGCCTTTCTGATAAGCTGTTGGCACATACATCTTTCTACTCCTTTCTAACCCGAGAATAGTTAGAAAAATGGTAAACTGGTGATTGGGGAAGGAAAATGGGGCAAGTGGATGGCACTGTTCACACTGTATGTCAAGGAAAACAGCTTCCCCTGAAGTTATGCAATGCAGTCACCATTTTATATCCACTTGCCACCTTTTTCTAACAGTCACAAGTTTACCATTTTTCTAACTATTCTCAGGGGCGGGGGGGGGCATTGACTTTCAATTTGAAGTTAATAGAGAACCAAATGGTCGAGGTTGCTAGAAGCACATGGTAGAGTTTTATATTAAAGGGCTCTCTGGATTGGAGAGAGGTGAATGTGAGCTGAAATGAAAGCTCTCCAAAAATGAGCTGGAGCCGAGCTTCACCTCACCGCCCACTGCCTCTGCTTCTGTGTGAGACAACAAGGAACCCAAGGAGAGCCATGCGGGGCAGGAGAGACACACCCTCACGTGTCCACTCAAGCAGCAACAGACTGGCCTCCGGGCGTGTCGTGACAGGCCTCCCCAGAGCCTCAAAGTGGACAAGGCTTCTCAGTGACCCTCATTTGGCTTCCTGACCCCTCCCATATGTGGGACTCAGACTCTGCCTCCCCGGTCCAGGTCTGCTGCCTTGGTGGGGCTCCCACTTTTCTTCCAGCTGGACATCAAGTCCAGGCAGCTGAACCATCATCCACGGACATGGGGGAGGGACCTACCCTGTGGCCTCTGTACTCTTCGTCTGTCCCTCTCGGGATCAAAGCCACACACTGAGAGGCTGCCTGCTGGGGTCAGAGGGGCAGCCTGTGGCCACAGAACAAAGTGAATCTGATTAGGCCTCATGAGGCTCTAACCTATGACCATGGCCCCATTAGCACTGTGCTCTGACCCACCGAACAAATCAACTAAACATACCTTGTGGCAAGCTGTAGGCCTGGGAAAAAGAGTAAAAGAAAAGGGGTTCCAGGCAGAACAGGAGACTTTCCCCAAAGGTAAGACGTGCAGCCTCCTTCTGGCTCTTACCTCCTCAGCTTCCTTCTGGGATGTCTTGGGCACATAGTGGCACCGGTTAGCATAGAGTGGTTTCAGATCCTGGAAACGGAAACACCAAACCAAATGGATTTTGGCTTTGGAAAATAGAGCAGCAAGTGCTCTGATTGGTAATAAAAGATTTGAATACACACACACACACACACACACACACACACACACCCCAGAGCAGGTAGTGGGTTGGGTTGATTTCTGAAAGCTGCCCATCTAGGGAGCCTGAGAATGTGAGGATCAGATAAAAATGTTCTAATAACTGCTTTCTATTGGGCCACTTGGTTAATGAGAAATTAGGAAATTGACTGAGAAGTGGGTTTCTTGAAATTTCCACTCTGGTTGTCTTTTATTTCTAGTCTTTGTCTCTTTGCAAAGAGTCCCCAGGGAACAAAAGTCAAAACTCCAACTTATTGCAACATCACACTCCCAATCGGAGGGAGGCCAGCTCCAACAATGAGGATTCATTATCACCTGGGGACAGGACCAGGGCTGGCTGACACGTACCCTCTGCTGTCATTGCCACAGCTTTTTCAGAAGGAAGAGCTCAGGAAGCAAGCCCCAGGGGGATGGGTAGCCATGGAGCCTGCTGTAGATTTTAACTCAACTGAATGATGAGCCATTTTCACTCAATTACACAGATTAAAGACAGTGAACTCCAAAAATACCACTGAAGCCCAGAAAACTAACATGGGGCTCAAGGACAGTTGACTAACCCTGCTGGCTTGGGCAGCTTCCTGGTGAGGGAGCTCTCAGACACAGGGGCTGGGGTGGAACAGATAGATGCAATCCAGTGCTACCTGGAAACTGTCAGTCAGGGGATGCTGCCCACTTTCCGGGGGACAGTAAACATCCCCTGACTGGTAGGGGGCTTCGACCAAAAGCAGGTTAGCACAGGACAAGCAGTTTATGCAAACTGACCTTTGGAACTCGGCCAAAAGCACCTTGGCAGAGGGAGTTTATCTATTGCCCCTCCTTCCCCCTAAACCCACTTCTCTCACCGTTTTCAATAATCCTGGTGGCTGCTTTTCCCCACACATGTGATTGAGCATCTCCTGCACCAGACACCCAAGTGCCTCCTTGCCTCCCTGCCTGCTGCCCCGTCAAGGACCTAGGACCTTCCATCAGCTGCTTCCACATGAATGTCCTGACCGCTCCGTGTTCTGAAAGTACACTGCCCTGTGGGCTCAGCCTGGAGTCAGGCTGGAAAGGAATGAGGGTTCTCATGGTCACTGCCAGCCAGCAGGGTTTATTTTCCGACTTTGGGCAATGGCAGAAGTCATCATCATCCTGCCGAAGGGGAGGCTTGATGTGCTGGTCGGAGCCCTCCTGACCTCCTGGTTCTCCAAAGAGCATTCAGCCACCAACTGCCTAAATGAAGACAGACGTGTGTGTGTGATGGTCGCCCATATGCTGCCTCTGGGTGCTCTTGTGCACTGAGGCCCCAGGGGAGGAACAAGCCCATGTGACTGGCCAGTAAGAAAAGGCCACTTAGCCGCGCAGCCTTTTCCATCCGAAGGGCTAGCGACTCCGGAGTGGAGGGCTGGCCACGAGACTGCTTCTTGCTGAGTGTCAGTGTGCTCTGGGCGAGGCCCTCTCAGGGCGCGTTCACACCCATTATTTCATACCGTCCTCATGTTAACCCTGAGAGGCAACCAGGTTACTATCACATCCACGTGGAAGAGGAGAGACTGGGCATGAGGAGGGAAAGGGATTTTCCCAGCTAGTTAATTGCTATATTCGGGGAGGGGAAAGGAAGGAAACTGGAGACGAGAGAGAAGGAATGAGACACATTTAGAGGGGGGTCAGGAAGTAGGTCTTAAGGGGAAGTGCACATGTCCCCAAGCCAAAGGACAGGGCACCAGGAGGTTAAAGGGCTCCAACAACAGGAAAGGCTGGCTCTAACCCACCTGAGCGGTGCTGGGGTCCAAACGTGCCTTTCATTTAAACTGGCCAACAGACATCACCATAGATTAATAAAGCCTTCTCCCTCAAAACTGTCTGGGTACCAGTGAGGACTGGCAGATGTCTTAGGACAGGTACAATGTAGGCAAAAAGTTGTTCTCAAAGACTCCTCCAGCCTTACTCCAACCTCCCGAATCAAATGCTCTACTGCAAGCCACTAACGGCAGGAGGTACAGAGGGCCTAGACTCAGAAGCTGGAAGAAACTTCCAATAAATATAATTTGGATTTTTCTCGCATTGCCTTTGGCTGAGGCCAGTGATCAAAACCTTTAGGAGTTTAGGAGTCGGGAAAATGCAAATCAAAACCGCAATGAGAAACCACTTCATACCTACTAGGATGGCTAGAATTTAAAAGTCGGATAATTACGGGAGTTGGCAAGGATGTGCAGAGACTGGCACACTCAGATACTTCCAGTGCGAATGTAAAACGGTGCAGCCACTTTGGAAAATTGGCAGTTCATCGAAAGGTTAAACGTAGTTACCATATGACCCGGTACTTCCAATCATAGGTATATACTCAAAGGAAATGAAAACATATGTCCACGTAGAAATTTGAACACAAATGTTTATAGCAGCATTATTGATAACAGCCAAGAGGTGGAAACAACCCAAATGTCCATCAACTTGTGAATGGATAACCAAAATGTGGTATATCAATACAATGGAATATTATTAGACCATAAAAAGAAAGGAAGCAATGATACATGCTACAATATGGATAAATCTGGAAAACATCATACTAAGTAAAAAAAGTCAGGTTACAAAAGACTACATATTATATGATGCCATTAACAGGAAATGTTAATTAATATAGGGAAATCTATAGAGAAAGTAGAGTAGTGGTTGCCTAGGACTTGGGGGAGCAGGGGGAATAGGGAAGTGATAGCTAAAGGGTATGGGGTTGTTTGGGGGATGATAAAAATCTTCTAGAATTGACGTGATAGTTGGCACATACACGTGAATGTACTAAAAGCCACTGAATTATATACTTCAGATGGGTAAATTATATGGGACGTGAACTATATCTCAATAAAGATGTTTAAAAAAAGAAACATTAGGAGTGGGAGGAGGAGGGAAAAGGAGGAAGCCATTTTAGCTCATGATGCCATGAAAATCTACTGCAGGCTTCTTGGCCACTAGGCCTATGTTGCCATGGAGACTGCCTCGGAGTGAAGAGCGCTTGTCAAATGGGGATAATAACACCTGCCCTACATATCTCACAGGATTGCTGTGGGTCTCAAATGAGATAATAGATGTTAAGGCACATTGAAACACTAAATTCACTATACAAAAACAAGGAATTATTGTTATTAAGATGGCGCCTGTTGAAACAAAATAGCACACGTACTATGATTGTCTACAAGCATGCTACAAAAATAGGTATATACTCAGAGGGTAATATGCAAAAATTGCATATGCAATAGAATTGCTATGTTAGGGTGGTAGGATAGTGGATGTTACAAGTTCCTGTTGTGTCACTTGCCTTTTCAAAAAGAAAAAGATGAAGAAAAAGATGGCTCTCTCAGCTAAACTCAAAAGGGATGAGTCTGATATAGGGGCTGACATATTCCTGACCCCAAAAGAAAACTGGGCTAAAAGCTTCTCTCTTCCATCCCATACTTTTCCCCCTGCCCAGTAATTATCTCCTGACATGCCAGCACTGACCATAGGAATTCCACTAATCTTGGCAAATGAGGGACTGACTCTTATGTCTAGGAGGAGAGTCCAAGAGCAAGTTGGGATTGAAATAATAATGTTAATCATATGCAAATGTTAATATTATGTTAATAATGCAAATCATCCTTTCCCAGATCCATCCATACCCAGGACACTCCCTCAGGATGACCTGCACTATTAGCCAACGATTGAAATGGAATAAAATATGATGGATCCACACAATATTCTGATAATACAATTTTTCTCTAATTCAATTGTTTTAGAAAACATATAATTCCAACTAGTTCATAGGATGTTTTCATTTTCAATGTTGGTTCACTTGGGGGAAAAAATGAGTATCTGAGGTTTTTGTGGGAGCTCAGGAAGCTGCTTGGTTTGCTCTCGATTTGGGTTTGTGGGCCAGATCAGGGCTATACTATGACCTCCCTGGGACTTCTGCCTTTTGTGGACAGCTTCCTCCATTAAAAATTGTTGAAAATGATATTTCATTTATTTTGATTATATCTTATGACTGCATTGGTATAAAGACAAATTTCTATTATGTGTGAAAACATTTTTTTTGGCCTAAAAGTTCATCATTTTTCTTCTGATTTGAAAAGAAATGATCATATTTTTCTGGGACCCTGAAAGTCCGCGGGTCACAGGCACTGTTGTCTGCTGAGCCCAACAGAGAAGGCGGCCCTAGGCCAGATATCTGGAATCGTAAGAGATGGAAAGCGCCGACCGAGGGGTGAGGGCTCCTGCAGGGAGCCCTGTGGGAAGGACCCGAATCCCAGGCTTCTCCAAGAAGGAGCACAGGTTTGGGTTTCAGGAGTAAAGTAGCCTTACTCGAGGCACAGCTTCTCCAGAACAGGAAGCATTTGGCGCCTCTACTCCAGAACTGGGCTCGTTTTGGAGACTCCCAGCTCTGGGGCTTCCTCCGGATCCCAATCACATCACTCCTCTCCAACCATGAAGACAGCGAAGTTCAGGTATCCTAGAAAAGGTGTCTGTCCTCATGGGCTGCTCTTGTCACTGTTGGAGGTGGGGGAGGTCAGCTATTGCCACCTCCAAGGCTCTCAGGAAGTCATGTGGCTTCCTGCGGCTCTCTCCCTACCTGCTCACTCCCAACACCAATTCCAAGCCAGTCCCCTGGCCCTTGTCTCTGACTTTTCCAAATGTCACCCACGTGTCAACAAAGGCTTAGCTCCAACCCCTCCACCATGGGGAAGCCTGCTCTGATCCAAGGTAAACCACTTGGGCACTTAGAGTTTATATGCCCAGCTTAGACCAATTTCTCTAGATGCCCGTGTGTGTCCAGGGATGTCCTCATTTTAACGTCACCTCCTTGAGGCCGGTGATGTCACCTCCCTCTCCTGTACCCCTCACAGCCCTTAGCACACACCCAGCACACACACACTCGATGAAGCCTTGTTGTATTGCCCATTTACTTTAACCCAGGACTAAAAATACTCACAATGTGTCTGGCAGCGAAGACCCCGTCGACTATGGCACAACAAAAGGCTGCAATCACACCAAAGCTGATAAAGACGATGGAAGCCACCAGCTGTGGGAGTAGGGGTGGGGGACAAAGCAAAAGTGTCTGTTAGCCCTCCACTATTGCTGCTTCTGGAGACAAGGCGATCCCCAAGACACCGCCAGCCAAAGCAGAACTCTGGCCTGCCAGCCCGTGTGAAGAGTGAATGCCCTTTTCAGTCACGCAGCACGAGTGGGAGCGGGGGAGGGCAACGCGGAGAAGGGGCCATTGAAGCACTTCTTACACTTTCAGGGCAAGCTAAGAAATTCACTCCAGGAGTCTATGAGTGCCCAAGGAAGAGAAGGCTGAGGAACTAGACTGCATGGCTCTTCCATTCTCAGACTCAGAAAAATGTTGGACCTTTGACATCATGAAGTCCCACCCCCTATTTTATTTATTGTGGAATTGGAGGCTCAGAGAGGGGAAGTGGTGTGTCCAAGGTCACTATCCAGTCTATGGAAGAGCCTGTGCCCACCAACTCCTAGTCTAGTGTTCTTCCCAACCCCTCATGGTGGGCAATGATGAAGAAGGGATGATTCTGAGGCCCTGCACAACCCTACATGGCCCTGCATCACTGAAGAAAGAGAACACTCAACTTATTATGGCTTAGGTGTCAAAGACATTTTACAAGGGTTGAAGTCTCTGAAATTGATCAACTCTGTGTGGTACATACAAAAAAGTTCAAGTAAGAGAAATGTTTGCTGGAAGCAGACTGCCCTATTCTCTGATCGTGTTAGATAACAGAAATTTTCCTAGTAATTTGTCTTCCATTACAAGGGCGATACCACAACCCAACGTGGGGGTAGGTGTTTCAAGGCGTAACCAGGGGCAGGGATAGGTACTGCCTAAGCCCACCATCTGCCCGTGTTGACCCTCAAAACACCCTCTTTGAGGTGTTTGGGGGCTAAAGTAGAGAAATAGCATGGCATTAAGCTGCTCCCCAGGGAGAAGGAGGAAATCACAGTCAAGGCCACCCTAAGGTCCTCCCATCTCACAGGCTAGAAGGTAATACTGATCTCCTTTGGGAGTTGTTCAGAAACGTCGCCCCATAAATCTCGCTTCACAGCACTACCGAGAGTTGGTAAATAATGGATGAAAGATGTCATGAAATTGGCATTATCAGCTATGCTATGATCAGCTGTACAATTAGAACTCCCCTGTCATTTTGAATAATTTAAACCCAAAGTGCAAACACAACTGGCAGCGGAGAGCCCAGGTGAAATGGAAGAAGAGAACTATTAGAACCCCTCTGAGGGTGATTCCCTACATTGCTGGGGGGAGAACACACGGTTAGAGTTCCCTGTCCCTGGAGCTATTACGTTATCTGATTAAACTTGCTGTTGAATAGACCCTAGCATCAGTCAAGATGCCACAGTGACTTGTACGGGGAAGCCTAATCAGTCCACCATCTGACAACTCACCAGGCATCTTGATTTACCAGCCCATAAAACTGCAATATGCTTGCAATTCGGTCTGTACCGTCTTCTCTTGCCCTCTAGGAAGCCTTCTCAGGCTGAAGCAAGAAAATACAACAGTCTGCCCTTGCGGGCCCCCATTCGGACATAGAACTTTGTGAGTTTTACCTCCTGTTATATGCGTACCCTTCCTCTCAACGTTACACATACTTAGCTTTGAACTATGTATGGGTAATGGGAATACTTGAGGTTGGCTTCGTAATTTCATTTCGTCTTCTTGCGCCCTAAATATATTTGTTCTGTTAATTAAAGTCCCCTAGATTGGAATCTCCTAAAAGGCAGGAACCCTCTGCGAAAACTCCTCTCCAAGATTATGCATCAGAGAGGAAGGTGTGAGGGTCGCCAGTGAGCCAGGGCTGCAGCAGCAGGAATCGAAGACGCAAAGGCATCCGATGCGAGGACAACTGGCCTGACTGGATAGGCTGGCACACTCCTTTGCGAAGGAGGAGAAAAGCAAAAGGCAAGATCCAGATTATTCCATCCCTGTGACTTAAGGAGACTAGCTGGGCCACTGAGGGAACATCAGGCAGGGTGAGAACAAGTCCCATACCACAGGGTCACTTTAAAACAAGTTCCCCGGAGGCTTAGGAGAAAAGTAAAGTAGCTGTTTCTTTTGTGGCCCAATTTGGGCAACCTTAAGAAATGTGTCACTTATCCACAGAAATGTTGAGCTTTTTCAGGTGAAGAATTTGATTCTATAACGATGAAAACTTACCATTTGCCGTTTGTTCTCCACGAGGTTTGATCCGATGATTCCAAGGAATGATCCAAAGCCGAGCTGCAAAGCAACATGGCACAGATAGCACGTGGGAAGATGGTTAGCCTGACCGCACGGTCGTTCCACCCCTGGGATACAATTCAGGATAACAGAAAATACCCGGGGTACAGATGCTAAACCCGTGCAGCTGTTACACAAATACAGTATGAGTAAGAAAAGTATTTCCCCCACCATTTGCCAATTTTTCCTCGTAGATATGAATCACACCTAAAAAGAAACTCGTGTGCCCAGGAGCTAAAAGTAAAAGTCAACCATAGCTTTTCAGAGGCTGCTTATTTCAATTTCAATATCCATTACCTAGCATGTGACTGGTGAGTCAGTAAGAGATGGATAATGGTGAAAAGCACGCATTATAGTCTGATCTTTATCTTTTCTTTGAAAAGAGACCTTCTATCCTGATGCACGAATTACAAAATAAAGGTTTGAAATAGCGATTTCTGATGCATCAGACATGCTAATCAAACGCAGGAAGTACTTTAGAAATCAGCAAGCACCTTAACCTAGACTTAAAAAAAAAAAAGAACTATTTTTTGAAAGCCTGTATTTGTGGTTGACCCACTGCCATTTATGTTAGCACTTATTCACCTCTTCTTCCATCTCTGCTTCATTTATGGACAGAAAGCATTCATTAAAGGGTGAATAGAAATGGCGGTGTAAAACCCTGAAAAACAATTTCCCTGCCTAAGCGGCTGGGATGATGGCTCGGGGTAGCAGATTCCACTTTGCTCTCAGTTCTGCCATTAGTGGATTGAGTCTGCCATTCTCAGCTGAAAATGATCACTAACCGATGGCTGCTGTCAGGGGTGAAAGTGGAAGAAGTAAAAAGTGGTGGGAATGGACCAATAAATCTTAACACAAGTCCAGCAATGTAGTTACACTTCTCTTGAGCCTCACTAAGGATCTGGCCTTCCATCTGCCGCCTTACCTTGGCTCACAGGGACATCTCTTTCAGTCTGAGGCCCCCAAGCCTTACACCAAGTCTTGGAAATCTAATGGACCCAAGGGCTGGGCAGGAGCCTGGAGGGGCAGTGTAGGGGGACTGGGTGCTTGCCTCAGAAACCTAAGCATGAAAGAAGAGAATGAATGGAAGGAATGAATACAAATTTCCAAGGACTCATTCTGCAGGGCCACTCAGCCAGCAACCCCTCTTGAGAAATAGAAGCTGAAGAGAATAAAGGTGTAACCCATGCCGTCCAAGACTCTACTGAGAACATCCTCACTCAACGGTTAAACTATACCTGTCTCCCGCCTGGTCTTATTTGAAATGTAATTAAAATGTGTTGTGATGAGGTATAGTGATTAAAACCTGGTCATCAGACTAGCCTGGCTTCTAACCCCAGCTCTTCCACTTGTGGCTGTGCGACTTGAACAAACTGACTGACCTCTCTAAACCTCAGTTTCCGTATCTGGAAAATGGGGACCATAGTAGTAGCTGTCTTATAGGATTTTTATAAGGATTATCCAGGACAATACAGTCAAAGAACTTTGCACAGGGCCTGGCACACAGTAAGTTCTCAGTAAATACGAGTTATTGTTCTAGTGATTATTATTACTATTTTTAAAGACACCTAACTTTGGGGCAGCTCTAACCTGATTTGAGCTGGCAAATCCTATCATTATCTGCTCTATTTCATAAGAGTTTTGTATTCTGTCTTATCTCCCCTCCCAATATGTTGCACAGTTTTATTTTTCAGGAAGAATTCCATGAATAGCCTGTGCTTATGACACTCTGGGCCATTTGTGGAGACTGAAAGAAAGTCAGAGGGCAGTTTCTTACATGGAAAATAAGTCCTTTCACTGAGCAGTTCATCAGTTTCCACAGATATTCACTGAATGTTCTGAGCCTCAACAGCAGTCTTTGCCTTAAGACGGGAAGCAAAGACACTCGCTCTTCCTGACACTCTCAAATAACTCTCTGATGGCAGTGACCGGAAGAGGTGGCCTGAAGCCTCATGGAATTGGCCGGAAAGACAAGGTGCTCTGGGACTGGAAATCCCAGGCCAACCAGTTAATTCATCCAGTTCCCTCCCCTTTCCTTCCATTCTATTTCTATTCCACTCCAACTCATTCCATTTTCTAACACTCACTGAGTACTTTTGGGAGATAAATAAGATGACATGGCCCCTACCCTGCAGGAGTGCATAGTCTAGTGAGGGAGAGGCAGACTGTGGCTTAAGGACCACAGGCGAGGTAGAAACAAAGTGCTGAAGGAGCAGAGAATAATTCATTTTGTATTATATCCTTGGCTCTGCTACTTATAAACTGTGTGACCTTGGGCTAGTTCTTTAGCCACTCTGTGCTTCGTTTTCCTCATCTATTAAATGGGAATCATAATGGTCATGACCACACAGGACTGCTGTGAGGATTAAATGAGGTAAGGTATGTACGTAGCGTGACCTGCATAAGGTAGGCTGCTAAATACATATACATGGTCGTTCTCAGATCTCACAGAGGGGATAAATGGGGTCAAAGACAGGTAGAGTTCACCAGGTGGGGAACTAATATCAATTGAGTCCTGGCTGGAAGAATTCATTCATCTGGATGACAGGTTTATGAACTAACTCACCAGTATCACTAAAACTACCTTACATTTGAAGAGCATTTGAATTTAAAGAAGCGCTTGCCTTGGTCACAGTCCTGTTAGGGAGTTCGGTGGAGCTCATATCATTCCCATTTGATAGATAGCAAAACGGAGGCCTAGAGAATTGTATGGGCTCATCCCCTCTTACAGCAAGTTCACGGCAGGGCCAGGACGAGCCCTCAAGAACACCCTAACAGCTGGTGTTCTTCCAGCCACACTTTGCTGTATTTGTGGCCAGTGTTAGCAGAATAGTGACCTTCACCTCTGCCCCCCAGGGAAGAAGTTCCCTGTAAGGATGGAGTGAGAAGTCCTATTTGAGGAAGAGCTGAGGGGGTGAAAGTAAAGAAGGAAAAATCAACAGAATTTCCTGAAAATGGGCAGCTGCTTCTAATCAACTGTTTGCTCTCCTGAGGCCTCCGAAAGGTAAGCTCTGTGGTCCTTGCTCGAGAACTGCCCGGAATCATGGAATGTTCAGACCTTTGGAACTCCATCTTGACTCCCCATTACCTGAACAAATAACCAGTTTGCTTTGTTTTGGCTGCCCTCCACTTGTAGAAGAAAAAAAGGCAAATCATGAGAACTCAGTTTCAAGAGCTCTTTTTAGGCTGCACCCTATAATCTATGCCTATTCCCATCCACTGGGACTGAGGTGCAAATGGATTAATCATTCAACAAGTATTAATTGGACATCTACTCTGTGGCAGGCACTGTGCTACACCTGTGATATGGAGGCCAGGAAGCGGGGTGGGGTATGATACCAAGACCAACAAGACTTGGCCTGGAGGAGCTGTAATTAGATAATGGGTCCACAATCCCTTTCTGTAATACTGAAATCAACAAAGCTCTTAAAACCAAAAGGGTTTTTGGTAACTAACTTGGTGGCAAAACCTGACCTTGAACTGACGTGAGGTTATTTTATAATGTTTATCTACTTAGTGTAAAAATTCACAGTTTATTGTAGAAAGATGAAGGTGCTTGATTATGGGGTATATCTCAAGACCCCACTGGGATGTTAGATAATATATGATGTATGCAGTCTATTATCTTTCTGAAATTAAAAACAAAACAAAACAGTCTAAAGTTGCAAACACATCTCACCCAAGGGTTCAGATAAGGGATTGTGGACCTGTGTAGACAAAGCCCAACATCCCACAAAGCAGAACGTGACTATTTCCCAAGAACTATGAGTGGAAGGAATCTACAGTAGGGAGTTCAAAGATGGTAGACACCACTGTGGATCCCAGTAGCTGAGAAATGTCCCAGCTGTGTCTTTAAGTTGGAATAGGACAGAGCATTTGGATAAACAGAGAGAGAGAGCACAGGGAGGACGTTCCAGCCCAAGTCATGTTCAGGGGACTGTGAATTGAAAATTTTGGTAAAAGAAAGGTATGGGAGACCAGGCCAAGGGCATCTTCAGAGAGCTTTGAATGACAATGCTAAGGAGGCAACAGGAAGCCAATGAAGGTTAGTCTTATCTAGTAAATCAAGGCTCAAGTGTCATCTCTGAAATGTACTTACTAGCTAGGAACTTTATCTTAGAATGATCTTATATTTTAGAAACATTTTCAACAAGAGGTAGAAAAAAATTCTACCTAATTCACAATAAACCACAAAATCCCACTATCCAGACCTCCTTCTACTTCCTGAACATTCAAGTTAGTCAAAACTTTCTTGGATTTATCAAGAGTCTTCACATGTGAAGCTGAAGCCACGCTGGCCTAGAGGTTTCTGACCTATTGACTGTTTTGAATGATCCCTGTCGTCTCTGTATCCTACTACCCCATGGCAACTCTGATATAATTTTCAATTAACTGGACACCCCCCCCTTCCCCCGCCTGGGAGAGGGGACAGAAGCTCCTGGTTTCTTTCCTAAAAGAAAACCCAGGCTGGTGTGGGCCCTAGCAGTATAACAGCTGGTGGAGAAGGTTCTAGAGTGAAAGGCTTTCAGCACTGATCAGGTGGCCAACTCCATCTTGCGGGTTGCATGGGAAACACATGTAGAGGCCTTGTTCTCCTGGATGTAAGGTTAGAGAGCTATAGAGAAGGACCTGGCTCTCTCCCCTGCATTTTCCATCTTCATACAACCGAGGCTCTTGGTTTTCTTTAGGCCTCCAGAGTAGAAAGCTCACTGGAACGCTTCTGGAACGGACTATGTCTTGAACATTCGAGGACAGTAAAAATCCTAAGCCAGTTTGTCTTTCTGTGTTGGTTTTAATTTTTTTTTAATTTTACATTTTAGCCTGTACAGATGAGCACATCTGTAAAGATGCCTGTTGCATACATGTCTTAGGATGATGATACCACATTCTAGCTCAGGTAGAGTAGCTAACACCCTATCATAATGCACCTCACTGTACAAGGGCATCTCGTTTGGAAAAATAAAGATGGCTCAGAAAAGTTTTGCATGACTTAGAGTTATGCAAACGCGATTATATTTTTCAATGCCTGAGATCTCAATATTTAAATGAATTGTATGGTAAGTAGTCTTTAAGTCGTCTTTAAATCTAGTAACTGCTCCCTAATTTGTTTGTTTTAAAATTTTAAATTCTCATGTGCACATTTAACCAGAGTCCTAAAACAGCAGAGTTCCAAATAACCTGACATTTTCCCACAAATCTATACCATGATCTTTATATTCAAACTGACCAATTTGATAGTGTGGAATCTGAAAATGACACATTTTGCTCATTCTGGTTTTATTGCAAGCATACTTTGTTTATTGTGGGTATTTTCTTTTACATCTTTATTGGAGTATAATTGCTTTACAATGGTGTGCTAGTTTCTGCTTTATAACAAAGTGAATCAGTTATACATATACATATGTTCCCATCTCTCTTCCCTCTCGCATCTCCCTCCCTCCCACCCTCCCTATCCCACCCCTCTAGGTGGTCACAAAGCACTGAGCTGATCTCCCTGTGCTATGCTGCTGCTTCCCGCTAGCTATCTATTTTATGTTTGGTAGTGTATATATGTCCATGCCACTCTCTCACTTCGTCCCAGCTTACCCTTCCCCTTCCCCATGTCCTCAAGTCCATTCTCAACGTCTGTGTCTTTATTCCTCTCCTGCCCCTAGGTTCTTCAGAAACATTTTTTTTTAAGATTCCATACAGATGTGTTTGCATACGGTATTTGTCTTTCTCTTTCTGACTTACTTCACTCTGTATGACAGACTCTAGGTCTATCCACCTCATTACAAATAACTCAATTTCGTTTCTTTTTATGGCTGAGTAATATTCCATTGTATATATGTGCCACATCTTCTTTATCCATTCTATTTATTGTGTTTTAGTTCTCCAGGTGGTTGCCAATCCACCTGAATTAGACTCCCCTGGGGTGTTTATTAAAATACACACCAAGGTGGGGAAACCACTGGCTTAGAGTTTATATAATACCTCTCTAATAACCAAACTATTCAATTAGTGAAAGCACCCCAGTCCCGGATAAATCTGGATTCTCAGGCATTTATTGTTTCATAGGTATGAGTTGTTTATTGTATTTGTTATAACATGATCTGACCTATCAACTCAAATGGATTTTTCTGCTCTTCGATCTGCAGTCTTCCCCCCTTCACTTCCTATAACTAAAACCCATTTTAAAGAAACAATCTACAGGAACTATAAAAGCAAAAAAAATTAAGATTAAACCATAGGGCACACTGCTAGGGCTGGCTCTCCTATTAAGATTTCCATATTAGCTCTTAGCCAGACGCACACGCACAGACACACGCCCCCACTGCTTCAACTTCCAGTGCTAGCTGAACGTCAGGTACTCCAATAACAACAATCACGCGCCCTCCTTCCTTTGTTAATGTATTCCAACCCAGCCACCCACAGGCAGATATTCTACAGAGAAGGTTCAGAAGCACCGTTCATGAATAGTAGTTGCTACTCTTAAATGACATGGAAAATACCTTCCTCTCACCCAGGGAGAGTCTGAATCTTGGCTTGAGCATTTGCTCATCAGTCGGAAACCTTTTACTAAATGCAGCTACCTGAAGCCCACGAAGTCACGTAGACCCTATAAATTGCTTTCCCAAGCCACCAAAATGCAATCTTAGCCCCCCCTTCCTCTGTCCCCCGCCCCTCTTGTGTTTAAAAATAAAACCCAATTCTGCTGATGACTGGTTTTCTTGCCTCACCACAGGAAGTGGACCGGGTGAGTTCTCACATCACATGCTTAGCAGAGGGCACCAGACGGTGTCTGTGGGACACCTGCCCTCGGCTCGGCTCAAGAGCTGCGAAGGAACTTCCCGGGAAGGGCGGGCGGCCTTCAGCAGCTGGGCCCCAGTGTCAGGCCCCGGCTCCGCTAGGGCTATTGAGACGGCTGACTGCGGAATCGGTGACCTAGGCAACAGGCGTCAGGCATGGTCACTCCCGGCGCTGGTTTGTCAAAGGCATCCATCTTTAATCCCTTCCCCTTTCTTTGCTTCTCTTTCCAACACCCCCCACTCCAAAAAAAGAGTAAAAAAGAAAAGAAACAAAACAACAGCAACAAAGCCGTCTGCCCTCCCTGATAACCTAAAATGTAAACAACAACAACAAAAACCCACCCTAACCTTCCTTCCCGCTCTCTAGCAGTTACAATTGGGAAGTCATTTAGTTGATATTCAAAATACGATCCAACCTCTAGAGTTAGGTTTTAGGGTTCGATAGCAGTGTGTGTAGATCCAAATGAGGTTTTGGTTTGGTTTTCTTTTTCTTTTCTTTTTTCCTCAATTATATTGAGGTATAATTGGCAGATAAAATGGTATATATTTCATTTCATTTCATATACAACATGATGATTTGATATAAAATGAGGTTTTGTATGCAAAGAGTTCAGCGCTTTCCAGAGTGGATTGCATGCAGCCCGGGGATCCGTAAAACAATCCACTGAAGTATGGAAAGAAATGATTTGAACTCTTGTTTCCTATTTTTTGTTTATCTAAAAGAATAAGAAAGAAATTACGCGTTACAAATATTCAGTGAACAGACTGTCACTGGCGCCCTCCCTCGGTGTGAATGTCAGGTGACAAGGCGAGAGCTATCGTTCTGGAGGAGGGCAGGTTCCAAGCAGCAAAGGGTTGGTGGTGGGGCAGCCACCACGTGTGCCCGGATAGTCTTATCTAGTCTTCACTAAACTAGTCCCAAGAAAATGGACAAGGAGTTTGGAAAGACTCCTGTTGATAAACCATGAGTTGAAGATGACCCTAATAATGTAACACAGCGAGAAAATGACAGAGCTGACCCTTGGAACTCATGACAATCTGTTCATATCTGAGAAGAAAGCACAAAATATTCAAAATTATCTAGTAAGCTATTTGAAATAACGACTTACAGCCACTATCTTTAATGAGATTTCATGCGAAGTGCATACCATTCCTTGAAATTTTAGCTAGTGTTAGTATGAAGATATTAAAAATTAAAGTGTATTTCATTTTCATCTAATTTTTGAACTTCCATTTTTGTATGTGTTATGAATATGCATATAATTTGTAAATGAATAATTACACATATTTGAGGAGTAAGCATCCCACATATTTTTCCTGAGAGGAGGGCAGGATGACTTTGGAGATCAGTGCTGTGCGTCACAGACTGTCAAGCTGCAAGGGTCCTCAGATTTCAGGTAAGGTCAGGTGACCCCTATTATATATCTAGGAAAGCAGATGCCCAGAGAGGAAAGGACCTCAGCCTAAGGTTAACATTGCTCATTAGTAACATGTCCTAGACCAGAAAACCAAAGTCCTAAAGAGTGAGACGACCTGCTCAGGATCACACTGCTAGTTAGGGATGGCGCTGGGATTCTTCTGAGTCTTAGTTCAGTGCTCTCCTAAACCAGCCCAGAGGAAATCTGAGCAAACACAGAAACTCAAACAGAATTGAAAACCATCAGAGTAGAACCAAATGTCTGTAGCCAGCAAGCTACTGAGACCTACCTATGCCTTTGATACTCACAATAACTCCCGGGTAGTAACCTCCAACAGTCACATTCTGGGTCCTGGTGGTTGCGGCGAGGCCCACCGTGAGAATTAATACGGACACGATAAGCAAAGTCACGGTGACATAGATGGAGTTTCGTTTCCTCCGATTAAAGGCTCCTGAAAGCACACAGAGAAACTGAAATTGCTCATTTCGGCTGGAGAAGGGATGGACTTCCAGAAACAAATCACTAGGAAGGTTTTCCTTTCCTACTTCAACTGGTAACTGGGGTTATCTCTGGGGAGTGGGATTATGGGGAAGAGATGGAGCTTTAGTTTTTTGCAGTCATCAGGTGTTACGTTTACAATAATATATATATGTTTCCAGTTTGAAAATAAACAACAGAAGAAATTGTACCAGTTACATAAAAAGTAAACGCATTCGATAAAAGATGTATCATACCCACTTAGTGAAGTGTTTCTTTTTTAAGCCAAATTATAAGGTACATGATAGATGGAAAGTGTACTGTGGAGATATTAAATGAAAATATTTTAAGGCCAATATGCAACTAAGGAGGGTTTTTTCATAAGATGGAGATATGAAATTTCATTTTCAGTGTAAATATCAGAACCAAGCCAGGTACTGGGATTTTTTTTTCATTTATTTCTGACATTTGCCACCTCATGTATAAACTTTAAAAATGGTGTGTTGGCAAGATTTGCCACATAACAAATGTGTGTAATAAAGTAAGTGTTTGGAGGCCATTAGTCCACAAAGATATGTATCGGGGGAGGTAGATGGGGAGGATTATAACTTACACCGTTTAGGCTTATGTGAGGGTGACATAAATACAAATGATGAGAAACCCGTTCTTCTACTCAGTGCTTATCGGACATGATAGTGCAAACCAATATTTTTTTTCGAAAACAGGCTTATTAAGTCAGATAGAAAAATGGTATCTAGACTCGCTTTTGAATTTAATTTTTTTTTCTAAGGAATGAAGCACTGCTCAACACTCTGCGTGCGTTTTTTCTGGAGGGGGTTCTCAACAGGACATACCAGGGATGAGTTACACCTAGGAGTTCTCATAAAAATAAGCAACTGGGGGACTTGCTGTGAGAGTCCAGTTCTCTAGTGGGGAGCCTTATGTCAGGGTTGCCCACTCAGGTGGCTTGGCTGTCATTTATGGGCCTAAAGAGGCCACTTGGGACTGATCGCAGGACCCCGCCATTCTGGGAGGCCTCGCTGCAGCCTCAGGAAGCAGCTGCCTTTGAAGCCGCCCAGACTGCACCACTGGGAGGGAGGGGAGAGGGGATGAAGGAAGGGGGAGGGAGGCGAGAAAACCAGGGAGACCCAGGAGGCCTGATGGTGCTGAGAGGGAGGCATTGTGGCTGGCTCTGCAGCCCCCAGCAGATGCCCCCTCCTCGAGGGAAGAAGAGCGTCAGACGTGCCACCCTGGGTGAGCCCCACCATCCGTCTCGTCTCCCCCAGTGCGGTCCCTGCCCAAGGCTCCAAGGGAGGTGGGAGGGGCTGGCGGTCTCTCCCCTGACGTCAGCCTCGAAAGTGAGGGCCGTGACTTATCAGGGTCATTTCTAATACGGTACTATTCCAAGACCATTTTACATCGAAATGTAGAAGTGGCTTGAGCGTTTGGAGGCACCCACAGACTAAAGCGCCATATCGCACCCTGGGAGGAGAGGTAAAGTGAGTTGGGAAACGAGGCTCCTCTCCTGGGGGGCCTGAGTCCAGCCTCCAGGGGGAAAAACAACGGGACCGCTGGAGACACCTGTGACATCAGGGCCCTTTGTGTGAGAGGGCTATTTGGGATGCAGATGGAGAGCTGACTGCTGGTAAACAGAGGAGCAGAGCGGGGAGACACAGACTGCGAAGGGTGCGGGGGGAGAAGAGCGGGGATTTATTTCTTCTGTTTATCTGAAGGTTAGTTACCCCTCCTCTAGATTTCGAGGGACCTTAAATGAGCCTCCAAACCAGGATCCCTAAGTCCATTTGATGATAGCCAGTTCTCAGTGAATCTGCCAGTTGGCTCCACAGAGGGGCTCTAAATAACATAAACTTACCAACATCGCCCCCCACCCCTGTCTGCATTTCTACACCATCTTAGCCCTCCCCCCCACGACCCCAAACTGGCCAAAGAGAGTGAGGGAACATCTGGAAACAAGGGTATCTTTGTGGCACACCAAAGTGTCTCAACACCTCACAGGGGAAACATGTCACCTTAGAGACTAGATGTGGGTGTGTGTGTGTATACAGTCTTTCTAAATTCGGAGTATCACTCGCCTGCTCCTTCCCGGCCAACTGGCTTTTGATCTTATTCACAGCTCTTGGGTCTCCTTTGCAAATATCACTCTAACTCTTAAAAGAACAGGAGCCAGGTCAGAAAAGTGACTCAGCAAACCACATGGTGTCATTTGAAAAATCTATTTTTTTTTCCTGCTTTGGAACCTGAATTGAAAATCCAGTCAGTTGAGAAACCCAGGCAGAGATCCTGCAGCTCCACAGGGGCCTTGCCTCCAGACAGGATTAGTTTGGGATAAAATTCCTAAGAAAACTCTCCCATCACTAGGTTGAATATCTATTCTCTGTCCCCTCACATCCTCCCCCAAGTCACCCCTTATTTTACACTATAAGGACTAAAATTGTGTAAAATGAAATTACTTCTAGCTGCACTTGGGGAGTTGACCATTTTAAGGAACCCCAGGGTGAAACCCTTTGAAAAGTGAAGAATCATCCCTTCCATTTATCTTTAGTGTCAATTTGACTGAAAAGTCACATCTACTTAGAGCAAGACGCACCTGTCCTCTAAAGGTGTGGCCCAGGCTCCCAAAAAGCAGCTCTTTGTGTCTACTTAGGACATTTTCCTGGCTGTTGTTCTATTTAAGAAGGGAGAAGTAGAGTTCTGTTCTTATTAGGGTACAATTTGGGGCCTGCCTTAGATGTTCCCGTAAATACAGGAACATCTTATTCCGATTTTGTTTAGTAAATCAACATATAAAAAAACCCTCAGACACCATAAGGTACTTCAATAAAGCAGCAGGTATGTGAAAACAGTGCCCATCACAGTGTCTGATACCTAGTGAGCAGTCAATACTTGTTGAATAAACAAAAGTCAACATCTCAGAATAGCTTCCTTTCTAATCAAAAAGGCTGTAGGGGGGAACTGTGAGAATGAATATGGGCTACGCTCATAGAATTGGTTTTTTAAAATAGGGTATACCCAAGGGCTCCCCAGATCTAAAAGCTTTCTGGCCAACTAGTGTCGCAACCCCAGTGGCTCTCACTAGCCTGTCTACTTGGCGCCCAGTATCTCTCTGTTTAGACAAAAACAACCAGCCCTGCAACCAACAGCAGTGGGAGAGTCTGAATCCCATTACTGGCACTGCCTGCCCCCCTCCGCCCCCAGCAGCCTCCCTGCAGAACTACTGCAGCCCTCCCTCTCTGCAGTGCCCCTCCTCCACCCCAGATTCGTGACGACCAGGATGCTCTGCTCTAGAAGGGCCCAATTATTTGCTGTCTCCACCCTTCCCAGTACAGCCAGCTTCTCCCTCCTCCGAGTCCCCTCCCTGGTCAGAGCCCCACCTGCACTGCGGTCTTTGAATCTGAGTCCCTCCCTTCTTCTGAAACCTTCTCAAAATTCACCTCCTCCGAGAAGTTTTTCTTGATCAAGCTCACTCTAATCACTCATTATTTCATGTCCCTGAGTTCCTAGATACGTCACTCAGTAAGTATATTAATTATAACTGCTACAAGTACAGTTGTAATTGTGGGTCTGGTCCACCACCCATATGATGTCCACCAGTTCCAGGATTACGTATCTGACGGGAACCAAGGTGTGGGATGCCAGAAGGTAGGATGATTGTCTCTGCTCACTTGTTTTTTCACCTAGTACCTGTTCTTGATTCCACCCCTTGATTATAGGGTGTGTAATCTCTGTCAGAGTGCAGCAAGGATGGAGGCCCAGTATCCTGTCCTGTGCACTATGTTGTTGCTGACTGGCTAATTCTTCGGGCTGATCTTTGAACCGATTCGGATTTGCTTACCTGAGTCAGCTTTGCCATACAGGGAGGCTCCCAGAAGTCCCAGCCTTGAGCATCGGTGGAAACAGGTGGCTGCCCACACAAGAGCCTCAAGGCTCTGCCAGTCTCCCAAACATTTCCTTAAAGGTGCTGAAATCCCCCCTTTGGGCAATTCTTTGACCGGAGACATCCAAGGCCACCGGTGAATCACAAATATGTTATTTGCAAGGGAAGGAGAGCCCCGCTGTAGTAGAGGTGCCTTAGCGCCTGGGGGCGGTGTTGCCAAAAGGGAGATGGGGGTAGCTGGGAGGGGATGAAGGGGCGCCGGAGTCAAATTACCAGCCACGCGCCTGCTCCGCCCCAGCCAGCCAGCAAGAGTAGAGTGCAGGCACCTTGGTGCAGTGTGTGTCCGTGTGTTTTATATTTTATTGTTTTGGCTGCGGTTGTGTCCTGCCAGTAGAGGGAATCCCCTCAGAAATGCTGCCCTTGGAGGCTGAAACACTAAACCCACCCACCTCCACTTCCCTTCCCCCCCATGCAAGGGAAGGAGGCGTTGCCGGGGCTGAGTTAAGTGGGCGTAGCTCCTAAGTAGCCTAGACGCTGTTTCAGGCCCGGGCTGTGCGGGACCAGCGCCAGGGAACTCCGGGGAGACTCCCCTGTCCAAACTCTGGAAACCCAGGGTTACCACTCGACTGGGGAATTTGCTAGTGCCCTCGGTCTGCGCACTTTACGAAGCGGCCTGCGTGGAGAGGGCTCGCGCGTCCATACGGGATCTCTGATTCTTTCCCCTCAGTGTCGAGTCTGGGCTGGGCGAAACCCACTCATCTTCTTGTTGCGCAGATCTTTCGGGAAACGCATGATTGGCTGAGGGCCCCTGGGAGCCCAAGAAAGAGCTCTCTTCATCTCGTTCCCCAACCCACAGAGCAGGGTGCCAAGGAGCAACGCTCTACGCCCGGGGTCCCTAACCTGCCCACTCCCGCACGGGTAGACGGGCGGGCGCGGGCGGCCGGGTTTGCAGGCGGTTGTGGCCCACTGCGGGGATGCGCGCGGCCGAAACCTCGCATTCTTCCACCCAGCCCTCCCTCGCGCACTGGCCTGGCGTCGGGGAGCCAGGGCTGCGTTGGCGCCACAGCTGGCCAAGGTGAGGAGTGCATTCTGTGTGCGTGTGCTTGTGCGCGTGTGTGCGTGTGTGTGTGTGTGTGTGTGCGCGCGTGTGTTCGGGAGAGAGAGCTGGGGGGGCTGGTACTGCTGGGTTCTGGATTCGGACCCGAGTCCTTGGCCTCATTTGTACCACGTTGCAAATAACTACGCCCTTAAAAATAAAAAAAGAGCAAATTCTTATACTGAATATGCAAAACCACTGGAAATACGGATCTTTCCACCATCCAGGAGATAACACTTTCTGGGGCCCCTCCGGTGAACGAATTCTGTTGAGACGAGGTCTTTTGCAGGCAGTAGGAAGCTCACGTAGGGGTTTCAGCCCCCTCCCCGCCCCCTCCCCTCGATGTTCCCGCAAATTCTTCGGAGAAGACCTGAGCCGACTGTATGGCAAGAATTCGGGACGGAGGGATTTTGCAGAATGTAAAGTATGTTGGAAAGAGAGAGTTCGATTTGGTTAAAGTGTATCCGAGGCGAATTTTAAGGTTAGGTGGGATCATGGTTTGACAATCCCCTCCCGCTCTCCTGGGCTCCAAATTAATTTCTCCGCCCAGTGAAATCATAGTACTTGGGAAGGTGCCTAACCGCTGAGTGGGACTGGGGTTTTTGTTTGTTTGTAACTACCAAAAAGCAGCTTCTAGGGGCAGCCAGGTTGGTGCCTGGAGGCAGCTGTCCCCCACTTTTCATGAGGAAAGGTGTTGAACCAAATCAGGCTAGTGGGTTCCCCCTCCTCCCTCTCCCTTCCACCCTGAGAGGAAAAGCGCGACTTCAGAAGACGCGCGGGCTCGCGCTCGCTTTCTTTCTCGCGCTCTCACTCGTCGTCCCCCCTCTTTTTTCACACTCACGCACAATTCCGGGCATTTGGAGCAAAATAGGAATCGAATTCAAGGAATGTTGATCCTGCCGCTGCAGACGGCAGGGCTGGGCGGTCTTGAGTGATTCCTCAGGAATTCCCCTCCTGCCAGCCCCCCTTTTCTTCTCCCCACCCCCCGCCGCCCATCCCCCAGGGTTGCGCAAACCCCCCCATCAGCGAGGTGCAAGTCAGGCCTCCCCCACCGCAGCTCTGAATTTCAGGGCAGCTTCGACAGAGTTGGGAGGGGGCGAGGACCCTGCTTCTTCTAGTTCTCGTTAGTCGTGAGCTCTTAGAAGTGACGGGGACTTTGCAAAGAGGGAGCGTCTAATAGAAAGCGAAGGCGCAGGTTGCAGGGAAGTGTTTTGATCCCCAGACAGCTGGGATTTACCACCGGCTGCAAGACTGTCGGCACACGCACACAAACACGCACACACCCGCACTCCGGGGCAGGGATACTCCGACGCAAGCCGGGCGCTCGCATCTCCGCGCGTCGTCCCCGCCCCCGCCGGGCCGCTCCCCTGGGGCTCGGGTCCGGGACCCCGACGCTGGGGCGCGCGGACCCCCCTCCCTCGCCCCGCTTCCCGCTCCCTGGCTCTCGGGGCGGCCGGGGCGCTCGCAGTCCAGGGGGCAGCGCACTCACCCCTTGCCGCCGCCGCCCCTAGGCAGGGCGGCTAGACTTACCCATGGAATCCGGCAGGGACATGTCGCTGGACCGCTGCTGAGTCAGGGACTGATGCATGGTGAAAGCTGCCCTGTGGCCCCGGCCCCCGAAGCTGCTTCACGCGCCCCAGGCTCAGGGCGCCCCGCAGAGCATCCTACTCCGCGGCTGCGCTCCCCGTCCCTCCCGAGAGCTGAGAGAGACTGCCTCTGGTTGCGAGCTGCAGCCCAAGTGCCGCCTCCCCCTCCCTTCCCCTCTTCTCCCTCCCTCCTCTCCTGCCTCCCTCTGCTCCGGGAGGCAGCAGCATTGGCGGTCCGAGCAGCGACGTGCGCTTGCGCAAGACCCCCCTCCTCCCTCCCCCTCGGCCCCCCCATCCTAGTTATCCACCTCCCAGCCTCCCAAGCCAGACAGGGAGCCGTTTTAGCCCCTTGGGGCCAGGACTGCGTAGAGAAAGAGGGGGAGGCTACAACCTGGGGCCGACCGGTCTTCTCTGTAGTTTGGAGAGAGGATCTTGGGCAAGCACCCTGTTCTAGGATTTATAATTGGGGAGGGGGCAGAGTAAGAGGTTCAGAGCTGAGAACACACACACAGACACAGACACACACACATTTGTGCAGGTTTGGTCTTAGTGCTTCCAGAATGACATAATGGAGCTGGAGATGATCCAGAGAAGGGCCACTCTATAATCAAGAGGATGGGGGAGGGTGGAGGGGGCTGCCATATGAAGATAGATTAAACAAATGCAGACTCTTTAGTCTAGAAAGATGAAGGCTGGGAAGGGATGTGACTAGAGTGTATAAAATTATGCAGAGATGGAGCAAGGGAACACAGCCTTATTCACCAGATCTGAGAATTCTAGAACCAATAGCCCCCTAAGAGCTAGAAGGAGATTCAGCTAAAGCAAATATGACTCTGCATCAGCGCCCGAGTTTGTGCTTTTGTTCAAGGTGCTTTTATGTTAAGGATCTCATTTTCTCGTCACAGCAGCCATGCAAGGCAGGAAGAAGAGGTATCGATAACCCCATTTTACAGTTGAAGAAACTGAGTCTCAGAGAAGGGATGAAAATTTCCTGTATTCACTCAGCTAGTACGTGACAGAGGTGGGATTTGAACCTAGATCTGTTGGACTCCCAGCTCAGTGCTCTTCCTGCTACGGCAGCTAGTAGAGAAACGCAACTCTATCTAGTATATTGAAAACCTGAGGAAGTCATTAGCCCCAAGAGGTGAAATAGGATGAAAACACAAGTAGCCTTGGAAAGAGTGAGAAAGTCATGGCTGACAGACCCCCTGTGCATCGCTAAGGGAAACTGGGGATGTGGTAGGAATGTTCCTGATCTTGGAGAACAACCAAGTCCTTCCCCAACCCATCCTCCCAGACCCCATTAGGATATTGGGCTGGAATCACTACGTTGTTGGCCTAGAGGGTGGTTCTGATGTCCCCAAAAGGGCTGAACAGGATGAGGCCTCCTTGGAGTGCCCCAAGATATCTGGCTGGTGGCCAAGGGAGGAGGAAGGTGAGGAAGGGGAGAGCAGTGGGCTCCAGCTCCTTCTGGAAACTCAACCCTGTGGGCCTGGCATTGCAGGGAATTCACCTGTTTGAAGGCACTCATTCTGCCCCAGTGAGAGGTCCCAAGTTCTGCTTGCCAGGTCTCCTTCCAACCACCTCCCCCTGATGACTGCTGCAACCCTCTCTCCATGTGCACCCTCAAAACATCCCCAAATCAAGTATAAAACACTCCTGAGAGTCGATGGGATGAAGGAGAGTACTTGGTTCTTTCCAGCTCTAGCTTGCTAATCTACTGCGAAGCTTCATTTCCTTATCCAGGAAATGGAACCGAGGGCCCTTGCCCTTTCCCATCTTCCAAAGGAAGAAAAGAAGCTTCCTGAAGGTTGAAAAGGAAGCCCTTTGTAAAGAACTCAGGGCACCCCAGGGGCCACGCTGAAGGCCATGTCAGGTATTATTAGCAGCTGTACACTATAGATGCAGTTTAGAAATCTGTGATACATGCCCTAGATAGAGACAAGATGCCCACTATTGTAGGGGTGTGTGTCTTAAGCATGTTTGGCTTATGTATCAGAGTCTCCATAAACTCCACAAAGGCAGAGAGAAACCCCATATGTACACTCTTGCCATGTGTGTCTCCAGTTCTGTTTACTAGTCTCTTCCTTCCCCCAGTCTAAATATCTCATATATTTAATGCGAAGAACTCCTGCAACCAGCACTGATTTCTCAGGAGTACTTCATAATTAAATGATTTTGTTTCTGTGAAAGTAGCCTTGAAGAGGTTTTTATACAGGCTGGAAAAGACACCTTCACACCTTCTTCGGGGATTTGGGCCCCCCAATAGCAACGAGACAGCTAGAGATCCCTAAAGAAGCCAAATAGAAACTTGTTACTATGCTGGTTTCGATGCGTAGAATGAGGACTTTTCACTTTAGAGAGAAGCACGTTACGGGATAATTGACACAGAAAGCGTATGTAATCTGACCTTTATAATCAAAGCCGTAAACTGGGGAGGTGCCCTTAATGGAGGTGAGCCTTGCTTTTTGCAACATCCATATTCCTGAATCTGGCGTGAAAATGAAACACTATTTTAAAAAATACTAGAGGAGCTAGCTATTTCAAAGAACTGAATACTGTATATTTCCTTCTTACTGTCTCTCGGGGTACCGTATGGGACTTGGAACACAGCAGGCTCTCAGTCAAGTTAAAAATGACTTTGAGACCAGTAGCAGTGGCAATAGCAGCAGCTGCAGCAGCTCAGAGAGTAGTAGCAGTCTTCTCCCCAGAGATGCTGTGCTTGTTTGGTCAGAGGATCTGGGATAAGGGGAGGAACTAGAAGGGGAACTTGGGGATAAAAAACCACAGCACATTTCAACTGAGCCTGGCACAGAGACCCCCCTTCCTCCAAAAGAAAGTTTATTTTAACTCTGAATGAGATGGACAATTAAAACGCAAGAGGCGAATTTTCATGGGCTCTATTCTGATTTCCTTCATGTCAGAACACTTGTGGGTTTTATACATAAATTAGCTCATAGTAAAATTTACCAATAGTCAAGCCACCTAGATGAAGAAACGGGTCTTTCATGCTAATGAAGGCTACTATAAAACTGCTTGGTTAGCTTCTGATAAAAAAGAAATTATTAAAATGGCTTAAAATAAATCCTTTTCATTGCAAGCTTAATCAAGCATACAGTGTTGCCCTAGGTTGCAAACTGTTTTATAGCATGAGGAAACGTTTGCCAATGGGGCTGCAGCCTGCTTCTCTCCGTCTTCTTCAAACCAATGATGAGCGCGCTCCCCAGAAGCCTTCAGACCACTAGAAAAATGCCAGATGGCGCTCTGCATCTAATACGTTCGCCCTGGGAATAGTCATAGCACTTCATCATGCCCTTATTTTGATGATCAGTTTGACTGCTTAAAATACCATAGTACCTTCCTGATTCCAAATATGGGGATGCAAACTAGAGGGATCATGTCTACATGTGTACACAAACATACATGCATTCATGCATATTTGAAATAGTGGCTGCACAAGTATTCACAAATGCACAGACACGTGTACACACACATACCTATTTACATCCTAACCATTCCCTCTCCACGGTGGTTACCACCACCTACCTCTCAGCTGCAGACTTGAGTTGATCAAGGAGCTTCAGAATAATGGAGAACCTGAAAGAGTCCAAACATCCCTAATTGAGACTGGAGTTGTGCCCACCAGGTTACCTTAGGTCAATGCCTAGTACCCAGTGCCTGCACCACAAACAGCTGAATCAGAGGAGAATCATGGTTGGTGGTGTTATTTTGCCCACGAAGCTTGACTAGTTCCCATCGTCAGCTGGGCATTTTTTTTGAGTACCAGGAAAATCGCCACAGCATCAGGGAATAAAGCTGGTACTTGTCTTTACTTGTTATTGTTTTCTTCCTATTCTGTGACCTGCTTCAGTTACCAAACACTATATCATAAATAAGTGTTTTCCAATACCAATACAAAATTTTTGATAACATGATTTTAAACGGATGGAACATCATTTATTTATCATTCCCTGGTATGGGATATTTTAGAGGTTTCTAATTTTTCACCATTATAAATAACACAATGAACTAAATATTTGCATCCTTATTTCCATAGGATACGATGTTACCGTGGACTTGTTGGTTCAAACGTTTCAAATATATTTCCCAATTAAAACATTTTAATCAACATACAGTAAAGTGCACAGGCCTTACGTGTACATATCGATGAGCTTCTACATAACTATATTCCTGTAACCATCACCCAGATCAAGATGTTGAACCTTCCCAACATCCCAGATGGCTCCCTTGAGCCCCTTCCCAGCCAATAACCCTCCTAGACGTAACCAGTATTCTGATTTTTATCATCCGAACATATTTAAGGTTTTTAATAGATATTGCCAAATTGTCCTCCAAAATATTTGTAGCAAAGTATATTCCCACCATCAGCATGTGAAAGTACCTGGGGCCTCGCACCCTCTAGGCTTTACCTTGCAAAAGAGATGTTTTAGCACTTAAGACACACCTGGTTACAGTCAGCGACCGGAAGGGCCAGTCAAGAAGCCAGCTTGGAGTTCAGCTGGGCGCTAGGCATCCAGTGGGAACCACAGATCTAGGAGCCAGAGGTGGAGGGCAGTCCACAAGTACCTTAGAAACTGTCAACTGCTCAGTTGCTTTCTCTCTGTTGCACATACCCAAAGTCTTCTTTTTTATGCAGCTTTCAAACTTTCTATAGTAATCACTTAATTATGCCTGGTACACAGTAGGGACTTAAATACTTGTTAAATATATGGCAATTTTTATCCATTGCTTTTTTCTGCTTACTGAAATAAAACATGACACTGTAAATATTCTCCAAACTGCAGAGATGCATGATGCAGCAAATTACCCTCTCCCCACAATTCTACTCCCCAGAGATAACAACAATTTATGGATTGGAGTGCATCTTTCCTGGTTTTGTTCTCCATGTATACTTTTCCTTTTGTTTGTTTTGAGAGTTAAATACTCCTTTTAAAAAGTAAATTTTCTCAATAATAAAATAATATATTTTTTGTTAGGCATTGTAAGTTGCATTTAGTAGCGTTCCAATATGCCACATCAAAGTTCATCTTCAATCAGTCAAACCCAACAGTAGTTCATCCTTGCACAATAAAACCCCCTTCAACTTGTATTACAATACCTACTTAGCTCTTATGGGCAGGAAATGGAAATTACATCTCGCTTCTGTTCACTAATGTGTGATGAAGAATATCAAGAGAATTATATGAAAATGAATATAAAGAAATGATTGTGATTTCAAAGTACGTGGTTTGGGAACATTACCAAAAGCATAAAAAATGATACAGGTATACATACTTCTAGTAAGTTCTTGATAGGAAAGTTCTGAAGAACAAACAACCTGTTTCTTCCTACAGAAAGAAGGTAGTTTCTTTTTAAAATCAGTGTTCTTTTTCCCACAGAATTTCACATTTTCCTAATTTGAAGGCATAAAACAGAGAACAATAATGCATGCAGAAATAATACACTAGGGAAATCTTGATATTCAAAAAGGCTAGATCATGCTTTTTTGAATTTTAGAATAAATGTGACAGGTTAATAATCACAAAATGTTAAGGTTAGAGTGAGATCAGTGATAAACAAAATTACCATATTTTATACTGTAAACTATTTATTGAAGGAAAAAAATCCATACAGAAAAATTCACCATATGTACTGCTTTACAATCAGGAAAAAAGGGCAGGAGATGATGTTGAGTGGCCTCAAACCCACAGGAATGGGTTGGGAGATCATTTGGTGGGTTTCACCGTTTGGATGCCGGGTTTACCTGCCAGAGATGGTGGTTGGTGGGGATCGTCGAATAGGATTCAGTGAAGCTGTAACTGCCTTGTTTCTTTCCTCTAATTAATTACAGAGCTCAGTACATCCTTTTCCTTTATCCCCATCAAAAAACATTCATTAAACACCTAATTAGATGTGGCATTGTCGCGGGCAGCGCGGGCAGGGGCGTGTATGTCCAACTGCTTTTTGCAGGTTTGACTGGAGAGGATTTCTGTGTTCAGTAGTTTCTGGGAAGCAATAGATTTGCTCCCAGTTCAAACTGCTCCACAGAGCCTTTAAAAATGTTTACACTCTGTGACCCAGTATTTCCACTTCTGGGAACCTGTACTAAGGAAAGAGAAATCTGGACTAAGATTTATGTGCAAGGATGACCATGGCAATGTTATTTATAATAAAGAGAAAAATTGGGGAAAAAAACCCTGAAATGCCCAAATTTAGGGGAATGATTAACCAGATGATACCACAGCCATATGATGCACATATTATATAGCTATTAAAATTGGGTTTTCAAATATTAAGGACATAGAAATATCCATAATAATGAGCAAATATGTAGGTTAAGAACTGCATGTATAGTGTGATCCTAATTTTGTTTAAAATTGCATACACATGCACAGAAAAATGCCTAGAAGGAAAGTCATAAACATTCACTGTAGTTACCTCTGGGAGGTGGAAATATAGGCGACTACCTTCTTCTTTATACTTTTCTGTACCTTTCAAATATATCCAGTGAGAATGTATTATTATTCACATTAGCCCCCCAAACCCTCCAAATTCTATTTTATAAACAAATTAAACAAACAGGTGAATGTTTCATAATTGTACTCTGTTCTCCCTGTGGTGTGTGCTTGGGGCCACTCAGGGCTCACTTACTCTGGTTCTTCTCTCTCTCTCTCTCTCTCTCTCTCTCACACACACACACACACACACACACACACACACACAAACGCACGGCTCTGCTTTCAGTCTTCCTTGCCTGAGTACAAGTTTCAGGCAAGGTGTCACCTCTCTAAAGGGAATCTGTACTTCTCTTTCATTGTGTGATTAAAGCTTGTTGATGCTGGCAGGTGGTAAGTACTTCTTCTGGTCCAGCTCTTTCTATGCCCCTGAAATTACACCGGTAGGGGGCTGTCTACTCTGTGGATTGCCTGAAAGGAACAGCTTTCTGGGAAACTGACCTGCCTGGGAAGATAAAAGGAACTCTGCCTGGGGTAGGGTGAGGTGGCTGTAACTTGAGGGAAAGATAGAATATAGAGAGGGATCAAATGAGCAGCTTTGTTTATTAGGGTACCATTAGTAAGGTTGTATTTTAGTGTTTTGCTGTTTAAAAGAAATACAGCACTGCAGCTCAGATGGTCCTGTAGGAAGTTCTGTTGAAGGTGAAATGCCCCTAACTCCATGCCTTCCTCTCAGCTCTGCTAGGAACCCAGATCCTGCTATAACGAGGAAGCAGCTGCTCAATAAAGTCTTCCTTCCTTTAACAAACAGCCAGCGTGAGATATGCACCTAAATTTCGAACAATACAGAAGTGTATAAATTAAAAAGTGAAATTCTTTCCCTCCCCAATCTCACTCTTCAGAGGTAAACTCTATTAAAAGTCTGGTGTGTATTTTCCTAGACTTTTCCACTTTTTCTATGCATATATAACAAGTATATGCATACACACACAGGGACCTACACACATAGGTAGTGAACAAAAATGGAACCAAACTATAAACATTATTTTTCAACTTACTTTTAGAAAACCCAATATTATTTCATGGGCATGTTTCCATATCAGTATATATAGGTTTACCTCATTTTTTTAGCAACTGCATAACATTCTGTCGTGGGAATGTTTCAGACTTATTTAGCCAAATCCCCATGGTTGGACATTTAATTTAGTTTCAGTTTTTCATAGCTACAAGCAATAGTGCAATAAACATCCCTGTACATATACCATGGAATCATCTTAAGGGGAAATCTTCTTTCCATCAGCTGTGCATTACCTAAGCATTTGCAATTAGTTTCCTGGGCTCTGGAGAACAGTTTTTAATGGCCATGCCAAATGTTCTGTAGCATCCCGAATGGTCCAAGGCATCCTTTCCAATTAAGTCGCAGCCTACTACATACTGCATTTTAAACGACATTATGCTTTAAGGACAGGGCACTGTCTTACATTACTGACACAGTGTTATAATGCTCTATCTTCATATTAATGCCCTGGACTTGAATGGGTACTGCCTGTAGAGGGTGGGGCAGCCAGAGACTGCTGGTACACATCAGCAGGGGCAGCCCAACCAACCCAGGGAGACACAAATACGTGATCTTCCCTCCTCCACTTCCACCCAGCATCTCTCCACCACTTCTGGCAGGAAGATCCAACTAGAGATAAGGTACTTCATTTGCCACCTACTGGCTTGGGGGAAAGAAATAGGGGAGCACTAATTGTAACATCTGAAATGAAAGAGACCAGGCTGCTTTCCACCCCTCTCGCCTCCCCACCGCCCTCCCCTACACCCAGGTGCTCACTGTCTCCACTAACCTTCTGGCTGTTTGCAGGCCCTTTCTCTGAAAAGGGTCACCCTACTTGGAGGTGACCTCAGCCATTGCCTGCACCGCCATCAAAACACATCTCTTTTTAGAACTCTCAGTTGCCAGTATTCATTTGTGTTAGCATGACAGACAGCGCTTAAGGTTTGGCATCAGGAGACCATTTTCTACCCCTTGGACTTTGATCAAATCAGTTAATCTCTCTGAGCCTCCATTTTGACATCTGCAAGATGGGGATAGTAATAATATCTTCTATCCCCATCAACCCTGGGTTGATGTAGAGAGGAAATGAGGTAGCATAGGGGAAGGTCCACTGAAAGCAAGGAATAGTGTTCTGTGATTGTAAGGTGCCGTTATTATTTATGGATTCTCTCTTCCAGATAAACCAGTTTGATTTTATTTTGTTTAAACAGGGGATTTCTGGAGACTACAGTGTTTTAACTGGGAGGAGTGCTTATTACAGTGAAAATGTCAGGCAGTGGAGCAGGCCAGTGGGGAAGCTGTTTTGAGATGGGGAAACCCTTCCAGACCTTCAAAGCCACGTGTGTAGGGGGCTGCTGGCACCGCCAAGATGGAAGGCTGACCAGAGTCCCCCAGGCAAAAATGTCAGAAAGGTCTTTGTTTCCCTTTTCTATCTCCGGGGGAGAGGAAGATCGGTTGGAAGGGGGCAAGGACAGCAGAGATTTCTGTGGGGTGGCCTGAGGACCTACTCTCCCCGGGGAGATGTGTTCTAGCAACTGTTTGGTATATTTTTAAAGGTCAGAGAGGCTTTGGCTCTATAGGATGGAGTGGCTGTGACACCTGATTAATGTCTGTGCAGTACTTTCCAGAATGAAATTTAATCAGCAGAATGATTGCAGCAAGCAGCTGCCTGGAGGAAAATGATCCTGTTCTAATGGTGGCTTGTTTGATGTGTTGGCATTGTAGTGGGGCACGTACATTATAAGTCCAGCCCAGGGGGGCCCAACTAGGACACTGGATCAACTAGTAAGGAAATGCTGCAAACAGCAGCAGCCCTTCTATGGCTCTGTGTAGGGTCATCACTGTCGGATTGTCAGCTCCTCCCCACTCCAAGGACCTTTACTGTCCGCCACCTTCCTGCCCCCAGGGTCTTCCCTGTCAGCTCCGTTAACCCCCTCCTATCATTATTATCCATTCCCTGAGTCCCCTCAGGTCCATCATTCTTAGTGCTTCCCCCCTCCAGCTTCCTCCAGCACACTCACGCAGACACACAAGCATACATCCCTTCCCTCCCCACACAGGTGTTCTCAAGGCTTAAGTGAAATGAAAAATGGTCTCTCCTCACAAAATGACTGGAGTCCCTTGGTCTAGTTAACCCTTCTTGGCCTATTTTCCCATCAGAAGCACAGAGGTTGTTATACTGACTCACAGAAATTCTGTAGTCAGTACTATACTCCTTAACAGGTAGGAAATGCAGCAGATACCTAGGTGACTGCCATGTCCTGCCACTCAAATGCCATGGTGTGCCTTACACCCAAGCTGACTGTGCTGGGCCTTCTTCACCAAGGATCTGTGGTTTGAGATGTTTTCCCAGTAGTAGAGCCAGGTTGAATGAGCTAGTCACACTTTCTTGTTGCTCTTTGTTTCCCCAGTTTGAAAAACTTCCACTTAACTCCTCCAGGGTGTACCCCAGAATCACCACAGGGACCTGACCCAGGATGAGGGAAGTGTTTGGAATTATTGAGGCCCCAGTTTACAGTGGAAAGGGTAGCCTTTCAGGACTAAAAGGATCAAAGTGGATTGGGCTGAAAGAACCCTTTCTAAATGCAGAGGGCTGAGCAGGCTCTTTCCCTGGGCAGTTGGGAGTACTTCAGGACTCCCAGGCTTGGTCTGAGGTACCGCCCCAGGGTCCTATGTATGAAATGAACCTGAAAGCCAGGAAAAACAAAGAACTGACCAGTGTTCCTGGCCACAGCAAGTTGTGCAGCCGTGTGGGAGGGGCTAGAGGCGGAATTGAACCAGAGAGAGTAGAGACTGTCTTTAAAGTTAGAAAACACCTTGAATAGTATAGGACAAACCATTATTGAGCACTTGCTATGTACCAGGGCCTAGAAATAAACAAGATTCAATAAATAGATAAAATCCTCAAGGAGGAACTCTCAAGGAGTTCACAGTATTTTTTTTGTTTGGTTTTTGGGGTTTTTTGGCCACATGGTGCAGCTTGTGGGATCTCAGTTCCCCCGCCAGGGATTGAACCCTGAACCCGGGCCCTTGGCAGTGAAAACATGGAGTCCTAACCACTGGACAGTCAGGGAATTCCCTCAAGGAGTTCACAGCTAAGTGGGGGAGAGAGAGATCTGTAAAGAAAATAAACAAATAAAAATAATAATTTCAACACAAAAAACTAAATGCAATGGTAAAGGAGATTTATCCCGGATTCTGACAGAGGACTGAGAAGGGAGGGGAGAAGTGGTGCCTGATTTAAGTATTAAAAGATTTACTCATTCACTCATTCATTTTCTAAGATGTAAGTCCCATGAGGTCAGGGGCTTGTTTTGTTCACTGTTGTAGGTCTAATGCCTAGAACAGTACCTGGAATATGGTAACAACACAATATTCATTGAATAAATGAATACATGCCTATTCTGTGCTAAGTGCTGTGTTAAGCACTTGGGATACATGGGGGAGGGGTGCTGAAAAGGGAAGAGTCAAGGAAGATTTCTAGGTTTTTGGCTTGAGCAGAAGGATTGGTGTTAATTCTTCCGTGGTAGAATTTGGCAGTGAAGCTATCTGGTCCGGGCTTTTTGTGTATGTGTGTATATGAGGGAATTTTTGATGGCTGATTCGATCATTTTACCTGTATTGGTCTATTCAGACTTTCTATTTCTCCTTGAATCGTTTTGATAACTTGTGTCTTTCTAGAAATTTGTCCATTTCATCTATGTTATCTAATTTCTTGGCATACAATTGTTCATAGTATGCCTTTAAAGAAATTTCTCTAAGGTCAGTAGTAATGTCCCCAACTATAACTGCTGAATTGTCTATTTCTCCCTGTAATTCTGTCAGGTTTTCCTTCATGTATCTGGGGGAGGGGGTGTTTTTTGGTATGTATATATTTACAATTGTTATATCTTCCTGAATTAGTGACCCTATTATCATTATAAAATGCTCTCCCTTGTCTCTAGTAATAATTTTTGTCTTAAAGTTTATTTTGATATTAGTATATCAACTCTCTTTTGGTTACTGTTTTCATGATGTCTTTTTTCATCCTTTTAATTTCAATTTAATTGTGTCTTTGAATTCAAAGCATGTCTCTGGTAGACAGCATATAATTGGATCATGCTTTTTTATCCATTCTTCCCATCTCCTCTGCCTTTTGATTGTAGTGTTTAATCTATTTGAATTTAATGTAATTAGCAAAAAGGTAGGATTTATGTCTGCTATTTTGCTATTTGTTTTCTATACTTCACATCTTTTTTGTTCATCAGTTCCTCCATTACTGCTTTCTTTTGGGTTAAGTGGATTATTTTCTAGCCTACCATTTTGATTACCTTTTTTTAAAAAATTAATTTATTGTTTATTTATTTATTTTTGGCTGCTTTGGGTCTTTGTTGTTGCACGCAGGCTTTCTCTAGTTGCAGAGAGCAGGGGCTACTCTTCGTCGCGGTGCGCAGGCTTCTCATTGTGGTGGCTTCTCTTGTTGCAGAGCACAGGCTCCAGGCGCGTGGGCTTCAGTAGTTGTGGCACGTGGGCTTCAGTAGTTGTGGCTCGCGGGCTCTAGAGCACAGGCTCAGTAGTTGTGGCGTGCTGGCTTAGTTGCTCCATGGCATGTGGGATCTTCCCAGACCAACACTCGAACCTGTGTCCCCTGCATTGGCAGGCGGATTCTTAACCACTGCCACCAGGAAAGTCCCCCTTGTTTCTCTTATATTTTCAGTTATTTTCTTAGTGGCTTTTGGGGATTGCAATTAGTATATTAGTTTATAAAAACCAACTTAAATTAATACCAAATTAATTTCAATATTATTTAAGAACTTTGCTCCAAGAATGCTCCATTCTCTCCCCACTCCTTTATGTTGTTATTGTCTTACAAATTACATCTTTATACATTGTATGTCATCAACACAGATTAGTCCTGATTACTTTACACAGTTGTCTTTTAAATCAGAAAGGTGGGGGACGGGGAGGGGGGTACTTCCCTGGTGGTCCAGTGGCTAAGACTCCGTGCTCCAAATGCAGGGTGTCCGGGTTCAATCCCTGGTCAGGGAACTAGATCCCACATGCCACAAGTAAAGACCCCGCGTGCCTCGACTAAGACCTGACGAAGCCAAATAAATAAATAAATATTAAATCAGAAAGGGAGGAAAAGGAATGTGGTATATGGCCTAAAATTAATATTCTGCATTGCCTTGACATATGGTAAAATTGAGAATGCTTCAAATGACCTAACTGCAAATTCCCCTTCTCATTCTCCTTCCACAGATAAGGTCCTCTAGCCAAACAACCATCTTCATTATGGAGACCAGGCATAGTTTCTGCTTATCCCTGAGTAGTGGGCTCCAGTTCCCTGCCAGCCCAGAGAATTATTTAAACAAACCAGTCACATCCTCCCACAGGAACCAGGGGTTACTCCATCCTCTTTTTTTTTGGCCGTGCCACTCAGGATCTTAGTTCCCTGACCAGGGATTGAACCTGTGCCCTCCGCAGTGAAAGCACCGAGTCTTAACCACTGGACCGCCAGGGAATATCCCATCCTCTTGAAACTACAAAGCCTGCCTCCCACACCCCTGGTTGTTCACTCTGTTCCCAAGCGCAAACCGCTTGTGGCTCTGTGTGACATGCAGTGTCCTCCTCCTTCAGGCTGTAAATACATGTGACAAATAAACTGCTGTCTATTTCAACTGTCCAGTGTTGGGTGTTGTGTGTTTGGTCATCCCCATAACCCTAGGGCAGTATCCCTCCCTCAACAATGTGGTGAAGAGGCGGTGATCAACACAACTGGCGTCATGAACAGGATGGACCAACCATGACCAAGGACACTGGGTCAGCTTTAATTAACTGTTCACGGCTAATTAACTGGTTCCGTGATATGGCAAATACTGTCTGGGACAGAACTGACAATTGCCAGTGGACTTGTGCTTTGGCTTGCAAGGCAATGTGTTGTCTTTGCTGGGTATTATCATCTATTCCTACTCTGAATGCTCTAATCCTCAAGATAAGACTGGTTGCTAATTGACTATATCCCAACATGGTATGCTGTTGGTTTGGGCCCGTGTTTGGCAGGTGGTCTCTGAGACTCCTGCCTGTGAAGGCAGCACACACAGCATCTTGACCAGTTGGCACTTGAGTCACAGTCACCAGCAGTGAGGCTATAGCTCTGTGGTCACGGTATCTAGCCTGGTTACTGTCACTAGCTGCTTGGGCAGCCATAACATACCTTGTTCATGATTGTGCACTGCCAGGATGGGCCCAGGGACACTTCTTTGTGAGGTTCGTGGAAAGGAAGGAGACCATCACCCTGGGGAGAATTAAGTTGACTATTAGTTGCCTAATCGTCATTGTTATTCAGGCAAGGGTAGCATTTTCACTTCTCTCTATACTGCTGCTTCCCTTGCTACTGTTGTGTATGCTCTCCTGACCCCCAAAGGTATTGAGGTGCATATCCATGGTGGCCCATGGTCCAGGCACCGATGATAAAAAGAAAATGGAAAGGAGTATTTCATACTTAATTGCTGTCCCAATCCATAACCCCTAGCCAATGTGCCTGGGTTTTACCTAACATTGCTGCTTACAAGCACGCCAAAAGTCCTAATCTTGCAATCACGGGGCTTGATGAATCCCATCCAGGCCATACACAAAATGATCTTACTGGATGTGGACTCAGCTCAGGGAAGATTGACTGGAATTCCCTGGAGGAGAAGGCAGCTGCCTATGAAGTGGGCCCCAGGGCCCTGAACCTTTCCCTGTAACCACCAAGAAGGTCCACATCACAGGTGATTGGGTAGAGACAGAAACTGAAAGCAGCAGCTTTACATGGCTAGAAATCTAAATTGTTATGAGGGAATTTTTAGAAAAAGAAAAGAGAGGGGGAAAGGGAAGTCCCTGTAGGGGAAAGAGTGGGGCTGTAGCAGAATTGTGGACCCAATGATCTTCTGTTATACCACTCTGCTGCTTACGCCTCCACTGCAACAAAGAGCTCAATTCTCAGGGTTGCAGGAAAAAAATTAAATTGAAACAAAGGTCCACAATTTAACACAACTGGAAATACAAAATTTACTAAAATAATTTATACAGCAAAAAAGACAAAGGGCACTTTTACACCTTTACAACATAGGTTCTGAATTCACTTCAACACTTGCAGTTGAAATGCACCAATTGGCAAACGTTCGTGGACTAATACTGGGACTCAAATCACAGTTATACCTGAGGACCCGTTAAATTTAAACAAGGTACCCTCTATAATCTTAAGGAAATTACTGACTGTAAAATATAGGACAAATAGGTATGCCTCACCTTAACCATCAGAATTACTATTTTGCCTAAATTCTCCATGGTCATTGCACCCATTATCCTAAAATATCCTGTAGTGGGCATGGACATTCTGACCCATGAGTAATAAATTAAAATTAAATAAAGTTTTGGCACTTACAAATTTCTGTGACTAAGTGAGGTGCCATGGATTCCCCAGTTAAAATAGTTAATATGACCTAATGTAACCTAAAATAGGGCCTTCAAGGATTAGAACTTACTATATGTAAGACTGAACTAGTGAAGGGGTGATTATCTCCACTGCTCCTTCATCTGACATCCCAATTTGGCCTGTTCTTCAACCTGGAAAGAATGAATGGTGCCTCACAGTACGTAAGTGCAACCTCAATTCAGCAGCCCCATCCACTATGGCCCCCATATTCAATACCCAATATTATTGGAATTACTGACTCCATCCACTTGGCAACTATTTTGCTATTATAGATTTGGATAATATATTCTGTTCAGTATCTACTTCAATACCTTTTCAACTGTTGTTTGGCTTCACCTCCGAAAGGATACATACACCTTTACTAGGCTACTCATGGGGTACCTCAGTGGCCTTGCCATCACACGAAAGATCCTAACTGCAACCACGTTTCTCTAGGAATACAGATATGACATTACCTTGATGACGTCCTCCTCCAAGGAGATTCATTTAACACATTTACTAAGGTCATACAAATACTCACAAAGGAGCTCATAAAAGGGGATAGACCCTTGCTCCACACACAGTGCAAGGCCCCACTACCTCTGTACAATCCTGAAAATTCTTTAGTAAACTGAGAGCTGCTCTATCTCTGACACTGTCAGGAAACAGCTATTGACCCTTTAAGTGCCCACAATGTTAATACAAGTCCAATATCTTTGAGTATTTCTTTTTTTTTAGCATCTTTATTGGGGTATACTTGCTTTACAATGGTGTGTTAGTTTCTGCTTTATAACAAAGTGAATCAGCTATACATATACATATGTTCCCATATCTCCTCCCTCTTGCGTCTCCCTCCCTCCCACCCTCCCTATCCCACCCCTCCAGGCGGTCACAAAGCACCGAGCTGATCTCCCTTTGGGGTTCTGGAGGCACCATATTCTTCATTTACAAATTTTATTTTACCTCACTGATGCTGCTACTTGCAAACTGACCCATCTTGAATGGGGCCTTCTCCAACAGAAAGCTCTAGAATCTGTCAAATTGAAATCAACAAGCACTTCTGTTAGTGCCCTCAGAGACTCCTTCATTGTAGCTTCAGCAACCTCCTTTCATACCTCCTGGAATCTCTAGGCCACCTACAATGACCTAGTTGTCCCTAGGCTTCTGATGTAAGAAATTGCCCTTCATAGGACTGCACTATATACCATCAGGGCAGCAATTGATGGCCACATATTGAGATCCCCTGAAAACTGAGGTTCTCACAGTCCCTGAGCCTGTGACCTTTTATACCTAGCGGCTCATTATGCCTTGGGTCTTGGAAGCAGCACCCCACAAGCATATCACAGCTAATGAGGCCTCCTTGACACAGGATGGAACTGAACCTGGGCCCTCTAGTGGATCCCAGCTACAGGAGGTGTGGCCTCCTCTATCCTCAGTCCTTTGCCAGAGGTCATGAGGCTGGAGGAGGTCAAGCCTCTCCCTTGGCTACCTGGGGACTCCCTTAGGATCAACTGAGTGACTAATAATGGGAGTTCATACACTTTATGGGTGGCATCACACCGTCATACCTGATGGAGTTCAGTAGAATGTTGCTGTTTTTCATCCCTTAACCAGAATGTCTCTGAAAAGGATGGCACACAAGAGTCAGCACAATTGGCCACACTTCAGGTAGTCATTTTAACAGTGGATGCCCTAGCCAAAAATTAGTCTCATCTGCACATTTTTACAAACTCTCGGGCCATTGCCTAAGAGTTGCCCCCTTTGGGGTAAAAACTCTGGGAATCTCTTGCCTCGTAGATACCCAAAATATAAATCAAGGTCACACATGTGTTGACATATACTAAGGCCACAATACAAGTTCTTACCAGGATACTTCTTATCTCCTTTGGAGTTGTAGATATAACTGATCATGACAAAGGTACTCATTTCACTTTTCAAAATACACAATGCTGGCTCTTAAAGAAGGCATTCAGCAGAACTTCCACCTCTCCAATAGGCCCCAGGAAGTTGGTTTAACTGAAAGGCAAACTGAACTCCTCAGAGAATTCTTATTTAAGTTACAGAGTGGCAAATGGACCCCCCACTGGGTGTCACTATTGCCACAGGCATTAATTAGTCTAAATTCATGCCCCCTGGGGACAGGTACTCCCTGCACCAATGCCACACAGGTCTGTCCAATGCGTTTATTGGCCACAAAGGGGTCACCTCTAAAGTTACTATTTTTTGATGATCACCTCACCATGTGGCCCTCTTTCTCCTGGTCAAGTTCCTCCTTCACTTCCTAGGGAGGCACTTCTACTCCCTAAAAGTCTCAATCACAACCAAGATTTAAAGTGATATCAAGACCTTCAAGAGGTCAGCTGCAATGTAAATCTTAAAATTAAGTGCTGCCTTGACAGCTGGTAAAATCAGGAGGGCCTCAAATAGCCTAACTCCAAGTTCCTCTCCTCACTCTGCTCGTATGGATGATAAAGTCCCCCAGCCAAAAAATTCTCCTTATCATGGGGATCAGGCAAGTTCTTACTTAACCCTGAGTAGCATGTCAGCCCATGGAATTATTCAAACAGGCCAATCACATCCTTCTGTGGAAACCAAGGGTCACCTCATATTCTTTTTTTTTTTTTTTTTTTTTGCGGTACGCGGGCCTCTCACTGTTGTGGCCTCTCCCGTTGCGGAGCACAGGCTCCGTACGCGCAGGCTCAGCGGCCATGGCTCACGGGCCCAGCCGCTCCGCGGCATGTGGGATCTTCCCGGACCGGGGCACGAACCCGTGTCCCCTGCATCGGCAGGCGGACTCTCAACCACTGCGCCACCAGGGAAGCCCTATATTCTTGATACTATAAAGTCTGACTCCTTCAGACCCTGTTTGTTCACCCTGTTCCCAAGTGCAACCCCCTTGTGGCCCTGCATGGCATGTGGTGTCTTCCTCCCCTGGACTGTGAGTATATGTGGCTAATAAACTGCTATCCATCTCACCTGTCCTAGCCATCCCCATAACCCTAGAATGGGGAATCCATCCTTCACCAATGGGGTGAAGAGGAGGTGATCAAAACAAGGAATTATAAAGAAAAAATACATTCATATTGTCTCATACTTACCTATGTAATTAAATTTAACAGTTTATTTTTTCATGTGAATTCAAGTTGCTATCTAGTGTCCTTTCATTTAAGCCCGAAAATATCACTTCAGTATTTCTTGTGGGGCAGATCTGCCAGCAATAACTCCTCTTAGTTTTTGTTTATCTGGGGATGTCTTAATTTCTCCTTCATTTCTGAAGAAAAGTTTTGCTGGATATAGAATTCTTAGGTTGACAGTCTTCTTCCTTCAGCACTTTTAACGTGTCATCTTACTGCATTCTGGCCTCCATTGTTTCTGATGAGAAATTAGCTGTTAATCTATTGAGTAACTCTTGTACCTAATGAGTCACTTCTCTCTTGCTGCTTTCAAGATGATCTTTTTTTTTAATAAATTTATTTATTTTGGGTTGTGTTGGGTCTTCATTGCTGTGCGCGGGTTTCCTCTAGTTGTGCTGAGCGGGGGCTACTCTTCGTTGTGGTGCACGGGCTTCTCATTGTGGTGGCTTCTCTTGTTGCAGAGCACGGGCTCCAGGCGTGCAGGCTTCAGTAGTTGTGGTGCACCGGCTTAATTGCTCTGCAGCATGTGGGATCTTCCTGAACCAGGGCTCGAACCCCATGTCCCCCCGCACTGGTAGGAGAACTCTCAACCACTGCACCACCAGGGAAGCCCAGATGATCTCTTTTTGCTTTGTCTTTTGACAGTTTGATTATGATGTGTCTAGGTGTAGATCTTTTTACATTTATCCTACTTGGATTCATTTAGTTCCTCAGATGTGTAGATTCATGTTTTCTTTTTTTTAAATGAAATTTGGGAAGCTTTCTGACATTATTTCTTCAAATATACTTTTTTTCCCATTCTTTCTCTCTTTTCGTTCTGGGTCACCCATTGTATGCTTCACTGTGTCCAAGAGGTTTCAGAGGCTCTGTTCATTTTTCTTTTCTTCTTTCTGCTCCTCAGATTAAAAAATAATCTCAATTGACCTATCTTCAAGTTCATTAATTCTTTCTTCTGCCTGCTAATTCTGTTGTCAAGTCCCTCTAGTGAATTTTTCATTTCGGTTATTGTACTTTTCAACTCCATAATTTCTATTCCATTCATTTTATAATTTCTATCTCTTTGTTGATAATTGCTATTTGATGAGACATCATTTTCATACTTTGCTTTAGTTTCAGTAGACTCGAGTTCCTTTATTTCAGCATATTTAAAACAACTCATTTAAAGTTTTTGTCTGGTAATTCCAGTATCTGGACTTTCTCAGGAACAGTTCTTATTGACTTCTTTTTCCCCCCGTGTATGAGCCTATCTTTCTTGTTTCTTTGCATGTCTTATACTGTTTTGTTTTGTTTGAAAAATATAACGTGGCAACTCTTGAAATTAGATGCTCTCTTATGCCCAGGGTGTTTTATGTTTTGTTTTGTTTTTCTGTTTGTCTTTGTTATTGTTGCTATTTGTTTGGTTAATGACTTTTCTGAAGTAATTCTGTAAAGTTTGTATTCTTTGTCATGTGTGACCACTGAAGTTTTCACTTGGTTGGCTTACTGATCAGCTAATGATTAGACAGAGATTTCCTTAAATGCCTGGAATCAATGTCTCCCAGTATTTATTGAGGGGCTCTGTGTTCACTTTGGGGCTTTCAACACTGAGCCAGATAATTTGAAACTCTGTCTTAGCTGCATTTCCTGATTATGTAGAACCTCAAAATCAGCCAGAGGTGAGAGCTTTGGGTCTCCTCAGGTTTTTCCTAAGCATGCACATAGCCCAACACATGTGTGTGGCCTTCTAGATTCCCAGGAATTTGTCCGAGCTTGTCAAAACCCCTATGGATCTTTCATTTCCCTGCTTTTCCTTTTAGGCTTTTGGTTAGCCTATTGTGTCCCAACTATTATCCATTGCATCTAGCAGCAATGACGTTAAATAATTGGCACTTATTATTTTCAGTAAACACCCTCCGGGACAAGGCTGTTCACACTGGGTGAACTCTGAGTCAGGTCAAATAAAGACAAGTCTTGTGAGTGGGATCTTCCAGGGAAATATCAGACAGGTCAGATGATAAGTATATGGGTATAGCACTTTGAAGGCGCTCTAACCTCATTTTGCCTCCCCCAGTGGCTGCCAGGCTCTTGGTTTTCTACATGATTGTGGGTTGTCGGTTTTAAAGGTTACTGCAGAGCTGGAGAGAAGGGGATGGGCATAGAGCAATGCCACTAAGCTTGCTGTTCTTATCACAACTTAGCTGCTTTTCTTCAGTAAATGCTCTCTGATTCCTGCAAGCATTTTGTTAATTCCCAGAGGCCTAAAAAAGTTGATTGTGACCATTATCACCAGTGTTCTCATTGCTTCTGTGGAAGAGAGTATTTTCTGTGGTCCTTACCACATCATTATTGCTGACATCATTCTAATTAATTCAATTTTGAACATTTTGAGTTTGAGATATCTGTAGGATATCTAGGTACAGACATCCAGTAGGAAGCTGAGTATATAAATCTGAAGACTGGGAGGGTCAGTCTGGTATAGAGATAAAAATGTGGAAATTGTCAGAATAGTTTAAAACACTGGAGGGGGTGAAATCACTCAGGAAGAATTTGTATGATATAAAGAATAGAAGTTTTAAGAAAGAACTGTAAAGAACAGCAATATTTAAGGGTCATTTTGAGACCCAGAAGATTGAGAAGGCACAACAAGAGAGGTAACAGAAACCAGAAAAACTTGGATTTATGAATGCATTTTTCCTTGGCCATGCCCTCTGTGGTTTGAAATCCAGTGTAGTTCCCATCTTGTTTTTTGCCAACATAGATTATCCTGTGTGTCCACCTAGCCTTGGACCAGCAGGATGCTTAGAACTGCTCCATCCTCCACTCAGGGACATAAACCTCAGGTCATTTATCAGGTCTACCAGCCCTCAGTTTGTCTCCTTCACTGGTCTTTTTAACTGCTGCTCAAATTCTGTCTCCTCCATGAAGCCCAATATGAATTAAAGAAAAAGCAATGTGTATCCTTGATGCTGACTCCCTGAAGTTTAAAAAAATTTTTTCACCACTACCTATATCTATGTCTATGTCTATATCTATACCAATTTGTTCTTTTTCAGAGTTGTTTTGGACATTTAGGTCCCCTTTGCATTTTCATATAAATTTTAGAATCAGCTTATCACTTTCTGAAAAAAAAGCTGCTGTGATTTCGATTGGGATTGTGCTGAATCTACAGATCAAGTTGGAAAGAAATGACATTTTAAGAATATTGAGTCTTCTAATCCAGTAATACTTTATATCTCACAATTTACTTAGGTTTTCTTTTATTTCTCTCAGTAATGTTTTACACTTCTAAGTGCACAGATCTTCCACATCTTTTGTCTGCTCATTATGTCAAAATCATATATTTGATATTATTGTAAGTAGCATTGTTTTTAATTTCAATTTTAGGATCTTCAAGGCTAGTATATAGAAATACCATTGATTTTTTAAAAAATAAGTTTATTTAATTTATTTATTTATTTTTGGCTGTGTTGGGTCTTCTTTGCTGTGCGCGGGCTTTCTCTAGTTGCAGTGAGCAGGGGCTACTCTTTATTGCAGTGCACGGACTTACTGCAGTGGCTTCTCTTGTTGTGGAGCACAGGCTGTAGGTGCATGGCCTTCAGTAGTTGTGGCACATGGGCTCAGTGGTTGTGGCTCGAGGGCTGTAGAGCGCAGGCTCAGTAGTTGTGGCACACTGGATTAATTGCTCTGTGGCATGTGGGATCTTCCCGGACCAGGGCTCGAACCTGTGTCCGCTGCATTGGCGGGTGGATTCTTAACCACTGTGCCACCAGGGAAACCCAATACCATTGATATTTTTTAAAATTTTTTATTGGAGTATAGTTGATTTACAATGTTTTGTCAGTTTCTGCTGTACAGCAAAGTGATTCAGTTATACATATACATATATCCACTCTTTTTTAGATTCTTTTCCCATACAGGTTATTACAGAGTATTAAGTAGAGTTCCCTGTGCTATACAGTAGGTCCTTATTAGTTATCTATTTTATATGTAGTAGTGTGTATATGTCAATCCCAATCTCCCAATTTATCCTTCCCCCACTTTCCCCCTGGGTAACCATAAATTTGTTTTCTACATCTGTGACTGTTTCTGTTTTGTAAATAGGTTCATTTACACCATTTTTTAAGGTTCCACATATAATATCATATGATATTCCACATAATATCATATGATATTTGTCTTTCTCTGTCTGACTTTACTTAGTGTGATAATCTCTAGGTCCATCCATGTTGCTGCAAATGGCATCATTTTGTTCTTTTTTATAGCTGATAATATTCTATTGTATGTATGTATCACATCTTCTTTATCCATTCCTCTGTTGATGGACATTTAGGTTGCTTCCATGTCCGGGGTATTGTAAATAGTGGTGCAATGAGCATTGGGGTTCATGTATCTTTTCGAATTATGAATACCATTGATTTTCGTATATTGACTTCATATTCTGCAACCTTGTTACTCACTTATTAGCTGTAATAACAATTTTTTGTAGATTCCTTAAGATTTTCTACACAGATCATCATGTTGCCTGTGAATAAAAAGTTGTACCTCTTCCTCCAACCTGTATGCCTTTTTTTCCCTTTTTCTTGCCTTATTACATGACTTAGAATCTTTGATACAATGTTGAATAGAAGTGGTGAGAGCAGACATACTTGCTTTGTTATCGTAAGAGGAAATAATTCATTTTTTCATGATTAATTATGATGTTAACTATAGGCCCTCCATAGTTCTCTTCTCTTCTTAGTTTCTGAGAGATTTTATCAGGAATGGATGATGGATTTTGTCAAAGCTTTTTTTCTGCGTTAGTCTGTTAATGTGGGGAATTAAAGTGATTGATTTTCAAATGTTAAACCAACTTTTGCTTCTTGGGAGAAATAATAATTTAGTGATGGTTTATTATCCTTTTTATATATTGCTGGACTCCGTTTGCTAAAATTTTATTTGACGTTTTTGTGTCTATGTTCCTGAAGGGTCTAGGGTCCTGAAGATGGTCTGCACTTCGATTTTTTATGTCTTTCTATGATTATGGTATCTGGGTAATGCTGGAATAGAGTTTTGGTGTTTTGTTTTGTTGGTTTTTTTAACATCTTTATTGGAGTATAATTGTTTTACAATGCTGTGTTAGTCGCTGCTGTATAACAAAGTGAATCAGCTATATGTATACATATATCCCCATATCTCCTCCCTCTTGCATCTCCCTCCCACCCTCCCTATCCCACCCCTCTAGGTGGACACAAAGGACGAAGCTGATCTCCCTGTGCTATGCAGCTGCTTCCCACTAGCTATCTATTTTACATTTGGTAGTGTATATATTTCCATGCCACTCTCTCACTTCGTGCCAGCTTACCCTTCCCCCTCCCCATGTCCTCAAGTCCATTCTCTACATCTGCGTCTTTATTCCTGTCCTGCCCCTAGGTTCTTCAGAACCACTTTTTTTTTAGATTCCATATATATGTGTTAGCATACGGTATTTGTTTTTCTTTCTGACTTCACTCTGTATGACAGTCTCTAGGTCCATCCACCTCACTACAAATAACTCAATTTCATTTCTTTTTATGGCTGAGTAATATTCCATTGTATATATGTGCCACATCTTATCTATTCATCTGTCAGTGGGCATTTAGGTTGCTTCCATGACCTGGCTACTGTAAATAGTGCTGCAATGAACATTGGGGTGCATGTTTTTTTTTTTTGAATTTCACTCTAGGTTCATTTTAGTTATTCTGCTTGGTATACACTGTGTTTCCTATATCTATGGATTCAGATATTTTCACCAGTTTTGGAGAATTTGCAGCCATCGTCTCTTTAAGTATTATCTCTCCTCAGCTCTTTCAATTTGCTCTTTCTGAAATTCCAATAAGATGTATATTGGACTTTCATACCATCTTCTATCTCTTTTAATTTCTTTCATATTTATCATCTCCTTGTTTCTCTGTGCTACATTCTGAGTTACATCAAAACTCTATTCTATTACTCAACCAGGCTGCCAGAGATTAATAGATCTGAAAAGTAGCCAGAGGCACTTATCACACAAAAAAAGAAAATTTATGTTCACACAAAAACCAGTTCCTGGATGTTCATGGCAACTTTTGGGCAAAATATGGTATTGGTTAGATGTCTTTCAATGGAAGAATGGTGAAAGTGCTGTATGTACATACCATGGAATACTATTCAGCAATAAAGAGGAACAAACTATTGGTACCCACAACAACTTGGATGAATTTCCAGGGAATTATGCTGAGTGACAAAAGCCAATCCCCCAAAGTTACATACTGTATGAGTACGTTTATATAACATTCTTGAAATGACAGCATTATAAAAATGAGGAACAGATTGGTGTTTTCCAAAGATTAGAGACAGGAGAAGGGGGTAGGAGGGAGATGGGTGTGTTATAAAGGGGCAAGATGAAGGATTCTTGTGGTGTTGGAACTGTTTATTGTCTTGACTGTGGTGGTGGATACACAAACCTGTATGGGTGATAAAATTGCATAGAACTTAATATACATTCACACAGACATATACACAAAAATGAATGTGAGTAAAACTGGGGAAATCTGAATAAGATCAGTGGATATTAATATCCTGGTTGTGATATCATACTATTGTTTTTGCAAAATGTTACCACTGGAAAACTTGGCAAAGTATACAAGGTATATCTTTGTATTATTATTTACAACTGTATGTAAATCTAAAATTCTATCAATACAATTTTTAATTTTAAAAAAGTAGCCAGAGAGAAAATACAGATCCCCCACAAAGGAAAGACAGACTGCCAGCAGACTTCTCAATAGCAGCAATGAAAATCAGAAGATAATGCAATGAGGGACTTCCCTGGTGGTACAGTAGTTAAGAATCCACCTGCCAATGCAGGGAACACAGTTCGATCCCTGGTCTGGGAAGATCCCACATGCTGCGGAGCAACTAAGCCTGTGCGCCACAACTACTGAGGCCCACACACCTAGAGCCTGAGCTCCGCAACAAGAGAAGCCACCACAATGAGAAGCCCACGCACCACAACAAAGAACAGCCCCCACTCGCTGCAACTAGAGAATGCCCGTGTGCAGCAACGAAGACCCAATGCCGCCAAAAGTAAATAAATAAATAAATAAATAAATAATAAAAAGAAGATAATGCAATGATATCCTCACAGGGCTGGCAAAAGTCTGTCAGTTCTGAATTAATACCCAGGAAAAATGATCTTTTGTGTGCGATGGTGAAATAAAGGCATTTTCAGATAAAAACTTAGAGAGTTTAGTAAAGGATGTACATCAAGAAAAAAAATGATATTAAAAAGAAGGTCTAAATCACAAAAAGAAATAGTGAGAAAGAATTGGTGATCATGTGGGTAAATCCACAACAAACAAGGCAAAACAGTAGTGTATAATTGGTAATATTTTAAAAAATAATACAATGAAAATACTAAGCAATAATTGCATGAAAATAATTAGAGGTTTAGCAAGGTTGCTGGATACAAAATCAATATACGAAAGTCATTTGCTTTACTCTACTTTTGCTAAATAATACAGCCATTTTAGGGGCTGGGAGTGGAGGGAGAACTAACCCAAGAAACTTTTGAACACAATATATTGACTATATAACCTAGACTTAAAAGCAAAATAATTGTAAACATATAGTGTACTCTAGGTAGTGTGTATGTTTTTTGCAGTGGTATGGGTTAAAAATTCTGGAGCTGCTTTATGTGTGCTGTCTCCTTCCTTCACTATCCATCCTAAATTCCTCTCACCCTCAGATACCACCTCTGCTAGTCCTGGTGGCTTACTTGGTGTTGTCAGTAAAACCCTCATTACTGCGAAATCTGAGCCCTTGGCAACCATACACACCTCGGTTTGGGGTTGCTGCACTTGTCCATTCACAGTTAAAATGCAGCAAGGCAAAGGAGTACCAGGAGTCGTCCAAATGGATTATGTAAGCTCCATTCATATTTCATCTTGTCCCCATTTTGTAACAGCAGCCTACTGGGACTTGGCATAAACTCTACAATGCATATTTTCTCACCCCTTATTCTTCCCACTCCATAGGGTCTGCTGGATCATATGGTTTGAGCAGCAGCGCTGCTTTTACTTCCTGGATCTGTTGAAAAGAGCCCTTTCCTGCTCTGTGACTTATTCAAAGGCGGTAGATTTCCATGTCTCCAGGTATATGAGTGGATCGGTGTTCTTAGGTATGGAATGGTTTGCTCTAAAACCCAAACAGTTCTTCCTGGTACTGTGCTTTTCTTCTTTGTAGTAGGCATTATAAGATGCCACAATTTGTCTTTTACTTTGGCAGGGATTTTCCTGCATGCTCCTAACCACTGGATCCTTAAGAAAACTTCATTAAATCTTTATAGGTTTTATCTCCTACAATGTGGAGCACATGTGTCTTACCAAGGCCTTCAGAGCACTAGCCATCTGCTGCTGTCCTGCTCAATCAGCAAGATGCGGTCATCGATGTAATGGATAAATGTGATGTTTTTGTGGCTGTTCAGAGAGGCCAGATCTCTTTGAACTATATTATAACAGAAGGGAGAAGAAGTAACATATCCCTGGACAAAACTTTAAATGAATATTGTTATACATTCCACATAAATGTGAACTCGTTCTGATCCTCTCTCTTGTTTGGAATAGCAAAGAACATATTTGCCAAATCAGTGGCCATATATCATGTACCTTACAAGCCAAATTAATATGCTCTAGTAAAGATACCATGATCGGCATAGAAGCTGAGATTGGCTACTACTTGCTTAAACTTTCGGTCATTTCCAGTCATCTTTCAAGTTCTACTCATTTCTGCAGGGTCTATACTGGTGTATGTGTGAAATGGGGAACACCATCCCTTCATGCTTGAGATCCTTAAGGTAGCACCAATCTCTGCCATACCCCATCCTGGGGCAGGGGATGGAATACTGATTTTTATTTATTATCTTGACTGTCAGCTGCAGCTTTAGAAACTTCAACCTGGCCTTTCCACTACTGTAGCTCTTACACCACAAGACAAAGACCCAATGTGAAAGTTACTCCAGCTGTCGAGTATGCCAATCCCAGTGAAGACACAGGGACCAGGGAAATGAGCACCTAGCACATGTAAAGACCTAGTGGACCTTCTGTAAGGTGTCTTTTTGCCAGGACTCTATTTATTATCCGGTCTCCCTATAATCCACTCTCTAAAGGGAGCCATGATGACACTTTCAGTCTCTGGGTATCAATGTCCAGTATTCCTCTAAATGTCTCCCCTTTCCCTAATGTACAGTCACCCAAATAAATGGCAATAGGTCCCTTTGGGAAAGAACTGGGGTTAGTATTATGGTCTGTAATTGCCATAGTGATTTAGGGTCCTTCCTCCTGGGGACCTGGCCACCTTTTCAGCCAGTGGGTTCTAGGTCTGAAAACTGAGTCAGGTGCAGGAACTTGGCAAGGGATCATGGTTTTCTCAGACTGCTGCTCATTCATTGCAGATATATGTATGTGAATGAGTACTCAGCTTCCTAGTAATGCTACTGCCTGTCTCACTAGCACTTTCCTCATGGCCTTGCTGAACAGTGTGTTCCCTGAGCCCTTGCATGGAACATAGTCTCCAGTGGGTCTTTTGGTCTCACATAACATATACACTGCAGCATGCCTACTTCCTTGTGCCTTTTAATCCCTTCCTCCACTGTCTCCCGTAGCAACTCAGGCATTTTTACCGCACTCAGTGTGGGTCACCACGTTGCCCAGGCTCCTAGGAGTCACCCTAGCAGCAAATGTGCATCTTTCTCCTAGGGTCCTGGCTGGAGTATTGCCTCAATCCGTTCAGGCTGCTATAACAAAATACTACAGACTGAGTATCTTATAAACAATAGAAATTTATTACTCACAGTTCTGGAGGCTGGGAAGTCCAAGATCAAGGCGCCAACATGGTCGTGTCCTGGTGAGCTCCCTCTTCCTAGCTCACAGCCAGCACCTTCCCACTGTGTACTCACTTTGCAGAAGGGGCTAGGGAGCTCTGTGGGGTCTAATCCCATTCATGAGGGCTGCACCCTCATGACCCAACTACCTCCCTAAGGCTCCACCTACTAATACCATCACCTTTGGGGGTTAAGATGTCAACATATGAATTTGAGGGGAACACAAACATTCAGACTACAGCATTCCACCCCAGCCCTCCAAAATTAATGTCCTTCTTGCATGCAAATACATCCATTCCATCCCAACAGCTCCAAAAGACAACTCGTTTCAGCATCAACTTAAGTCTAAAGTCCAAAGTCTCATTTAAATAGCATCTAATTGCTTCCCAAAGGCACATGATGGAGCGAAAATCTGGTATACAACCGTTTCTCCAAATGTAAACTCTTTTGTTACTGGAGAATCTCTAAGAGATCTCTCAGATCCTTGGTTTCTCTCTCTTTTAAATGACAGGATTGGATTATACCTAGGCTGCCCAATACAGAAGCTACACGTGGTTACTGGGGACTGGAAATGAAGCTATCCCGAATCGAGATGCTCTGTGAGTGTGAAACAGACCAGATTTTGAAGACTTAGTCCAAGGAAAAAAAAAGGAATATAAACTATCTCATAAATATTTTGATATTGATTACAATGATAATACCACATAGGCTAAATAAAATACATTATTCAAATTAAAATAAATAGCATCTAAAACCAGATATGGATGAGACTCAAGGTATGATTCATTCTGAGGCAAATTCCCTTCCAGCTGTGAACCTGTGGAATCAAACAAGTTATGTGCTTCCAAAATGCAAGGGTGGGACCAGCATAGGGCAGACGTTCCCATTCCAAAAGGGAGAAATAGGAGAGAAGAAAGGGGTGGCAGGTTCCAAGCAAGTCGAAACTCCAAGGCAAACAATATTAAATCTAAGGCTTGAGAATAATCTTCTTTAACGTAACTCTTTGCCCTCTGGGGCAGAGGTCCTGCTTTCTGGACACATTGGGGTAGGCGTCCTGCCTTCAGGACACACTAGGGCACTCGACCTTCATGGCTTTGCTGAACCATGAGGCAGCTCTCTCGGGCTGAAATCACATGCTAGTGGCTCTATCAGTCTGGGTCTTGGGGGTGACCCTACCCCCCATGACTCCACTGAGCAGGGGTCTAGCACCCACAGCTCTGAGTGGGACTCATCTGGCTTGTTGAAACTCTGGAGATGGCCCCCCGCTCTTGAAACCAAGGAGGCAGCCCTGATAATCTCTGAATTGCCTTTGGGTCCTTCTTCTTGTCTTGAAGAATATTGTACTTTTGTAGGTGAATAGCTCTATGGTCCCGTCCTGCAAAATCTAAGAAGTCTAATGACAACTTTCCTTTCATTCTTTCTTGTCTCCTCCTTCAGTTCAAATTGGCTGTTTTCCTGCTGAGGTGGCTGATTAAGTCCATGGCTGACACCCCTACTAATCCCCTTATCAAAGCATCCCTTGGTCATGCTTATTAGTGTTCTCATCTGAATATGCTTTCTCATTTTTTGCCATATGGATAGGCTGAGAATTTTCCAAACTTTTAATTTCTGTTTTTCTTTTTTTTTTAAACATCTTTATTGGGGTATAATTGCTTTACAATGGTGTGTTAGTTTCTGCTTTATAACAAAGTGAATCAGTTATACATATTAATTTCTGTTTTTCTTTTGATTAACAATTTTAAGCCATTTCTCTCTTCTCTCATTTTACTATGAGAATTCAAGAGAAGCCAAGCTGCTCCTTCAACACTTGGCTTGAAATAGCTTCAGCCAAATATCCAATTTTATCGTTCACAAATTCTGTCTTCCACAAAACTCTAAGACATGAACACACCAGTGAAGCTCTCTGCCACTTTATAACAAGAACGGCCTTTCCCCCAGTTTCCAGTAAGATGTTCCTCATTTCCATCAAGACTTCATCAGAATGACCTTTAGTGTCCATGCCGTGACATACTGTGACCAGGCTGTTTATGACCACTTAGGTATTCTCTAAGAAGATTGAAGCTCTCTCTACACTCTTACCTTCTTCTGCGCCCTTATGCAAATTGCCTTTAATGGTCCATTCATGGCAATGTCGACTTTTTCTAGCACGCACCTCCAAACTCTTCCAGCCTCTACCCATGACCCAGTTCCAAAGCCGCTTTCACATTTTTAGGTATTTGTTATAGCAGTACCAAAATCTGTATTAATAAGGGCTCTCCAGAGAAATATAATCAATAGGATATATATATATAGATATATATAAGAGGAAATTTATAGGGATTGACTTACATGGTTATGGAGGCCAGAAGTCCCATGATCTGCTGTCTATAAGCCGGAGACCAGGTAAGTTGGTGCTATAATTTCTTCTGAGTCCAAAGGCCTGAGAACCAGGAGCTCCAATGTCTGAGGGCAGGAAAAATGGACATTCTAGCTCAAGAAGAGAAAAAGGAAATTCGCCCTTCCTTCGCCTTTTAAAATGATGCTTGTCCACATTGGTGAGGGTGGATCTCTTTGTCAGTCTACGGAATTAAATGTTAATCTCTTTCAAAAACACTCGCACGGACACACGCAGAAACCATGTTTTATCAGCTATCTGAGCATCCCTTAGCCCAGTCAAGTTGACACATAAAATGAACTATTACAGGCACAGGGATATCGGCTTGGTGCTTTGTGACTGCCTGGAGGGGTGGGATAGGGAGGATGGGAGGGAGGGAGACGCAAGAGGGAAGAGACATGGGAACATATGTATATGTATAACTGATGCACTTTGTTATAAAGCAGAAACTAACACACCATTGTAAAGCAATTATACCCCAATAAAGATGTTAAAAAAAAGAACTATTACAACGATTAGATCTTGTAACCCAAGAGAGTACCCCCAGATCAATAAACTCTCCCTTATCCAGTCTTATGACATGGCCCCCTTGATTGAGCACCCTCAAAATCAAGTCCCATGAATACCCTTCTGACTGCTGCTGACACATTCTAGCTAATTTGTGTGGATCCCTTGGGCTATAGGCCCTGTCCTCTCCTATCAGGCCCATGTCGTTCTTAGATGGGTTATGCAGCTATGCCTGCCCAACAGGAGAAGAGGTGGGGGCAGATCCTGAGGGGGGTCTCCTGTTGCCTTGAGGGAAAGAGGCCTCTGCAGTGTCTTCCCACATGGGGGTGGGCTGGAGTGCTATTTCTTAATAAAAAGGAATGGGGGACTTCCTTGGTGGTGCAGTGGTTAAGAATCTGCCTGCCAATGCATGGGACACAGGTTTGAGCCCTGGTCCAGGAAGATCCCACATGCCACGGAGCAACTAAACCCATGCACCACAACTACTGAGCCCACATGCCACAACTACTGAAGCCCGTGCACCTAGATCCAGTGCTCCGCAGCAAGAGAAGCCACCACAATGAGAAGCCCGTGCACCTCAAAGAAGAGTAGCCCCTGCTCGCCGCAACTAGAGAAAGCCCGTGCACAGCAACGAAGACCCAACGCAGCCAAAAATAAATTAATTAATTAATTAATTAATTTACAAAAAACAATGTGGATAAAATTTGTATTAAAAAAAGAAGAAGGAATGGGCCATCTGTGCAGGTTCTGAGGGTGCAGAGGGGCCTGGGGTAGTGGTGTCAGATAATTGACAGGATGCTCAGTTAAATTAGAATTTCAGATAAATAAATAAAATTTTAGTATAAGTATGTCCCATGCAATATTTTAATTTTTGTTATATTTTTATTTGCTAAATCTGGCAATGCTAGTCTGGGGAGCTGCTATGATCTGAATGATTGTGTCCCCCCTAAATTCGTACGTTGAAATCCTAATGCCCAATGTGATGGTATTAGAAGGTGGGGCCTTTGGGAGGCGATTAGGTCATGAGGGTGGAGCCTTCATGAATGGGATTAGTGCTCTTATAAAAGAGACCCCAAAGAGCTCGCTAGCCCCTTCCACCATGTGAGGACACAGAGAAAGGTCTGAGAGAAGAGGGCCCTCATCCAACCATGCTGGCACCCGGATCTCAGACTTCCAGCCTCCAGAACTGTGAACAATAAATTTCTGTTGTTTATAAGTCACCCAGTCTGTGGTATTTTGTTATAGTAGCCCAAACGGACTAAGGGAGACGTCAAAATGTTCAGGGTCACTCATCAACACGTGTCCCAAGTTTTCCCAACCAAGACTCTGATTTTAACAAAATAGACTTGCCTCCGCCAAACAGTCATCTTTGAAGCTGGATTCGAAGTTTTAAACCTGGATTAAAGAACCTGGATTCTTTAAAATCCTGAGTTTGGTCTTGAGATTTTTTTTCTGTTCTTCCACCGCAGAAGATAAGAGCTTCGGTGTAAGCTACCAAAGAGACACTCTGGATTTCACAGTATTTGTTTGTTAACGGCCCTCACCTTTTCATTAGCCTTCTGTAGGTATCAATGCAACTAAATGATAGCTGGCAAATCTCATTGTCTTTGTAGGATTCCCTCTTCTCCCCTCCCACCCGCCACCCCACACCAACCCATTTCCCAAAAGCCTGAATCACTGCACTGACAAGGCATTCCCTTCCACAGAACATTTCCCCAAGACACTGCTTGTGAAAGTTTTAGCAAGTGCGCCACCAGCTGGTGCCTGGGACAATCCATACCCCACATACCACTGGGGATGGGGTCTATGGTGACAGCCTGCTAGTGAGTAATCCCATCCCCCAAATACCGTTTTACTGCCTGGTTTCTTGGATCACTCCTGGTAGCAGATGTGTTAGTTTAGGTCCTCTGGTAAGGAGACACTGAATTGGAGTACAAAGTACAAGAGGTTTATTGGAGGGTAATGTTTGAAAGGAAGGGAAAGCAGGATTGGGCGTGGAGAACCTCAGATCGTGAAAGTTTTGGCATCCTGGATGAAGAGTTCATTAGAGGAATCCCTCAATGGGCAGAAAGGATCAGGCCTTAGTACGCCTCCCATGCTCACTCATTGGCTAGGGGCTGCGTGGGAAGAGCTTGGCTTCTGCTTAAATGCTTTAGCGATCTCAAAGGTGCTGCACCTTGAAGCTGACATCTAACTGCACTCCTTGCAGCTGGATGGCAAATTCTTTTTGAAAGAATAGCCAAGAGACACAGATGCTTCTTTTCAAAAATGGTGCTGGGACAATTGGGTACCAATATGGAAAAAAGGAAAGAGATTGGACCCTTACTTCAATTAATACCCCAAGATCAGTACAAGTAGATTATACATCTAAATCTGAAGGGCAAAATTATGCTTTTACAATGTAAATGATTATGTTCACAGCTTTGGAAGTTTAAGAACTTCTTAAACAGTACACAAAACTATTAACCATAAAAGAAAAAACTGACACTTTGATTATATTAAAATTAAACAGTTCATTAAAATATACCATGAAGGGGCTTCCCTGGTGGCGCAGTGGTTGAGAGTCCGCCTGCTGATGCAGGGGACGTGGGTTCGTGCCCCGGTCCGAGAAGATCCCACATGCCGCGGAGCGGCTGGGCCCGTGAGCCATGGCGGCTGAGCCTGCGCGTCCGGAACCTGTGCTCCACAACGGAAGAGGCCACAACAGTGAGAGGCCCGCGTACTACAAAAAAAAAAAAAAAAAAAAAAAAGATACCATGAAGAAAATTAAAATTGATCCATACAGTAGCAGAAGATATTTGCAATATATATGTAGCAAATAAAGTTCTAGGACTTGGGACATATACAGAACTGCTGGAAAATGATAAGAAATTTTTTTTAATGGGCAAAAAGTCATAAACAGTTACTTCACAAAAGTAGAAATCCAAATGGCCAATAAACATATGAAAATGTCCTTAACTTTATCAGAGAAATGCAAATTAAAACCATTATGAGATACCACCACACATCTACCAGAATGGCGGCTGGCTTTGTGTGTGTTTTTTTTTTTTAATCCTTACAATACCAACTGCTGGCAAGGATATGGAACAACAGAAAGTCTGACACACTGCTAGTGGCAATGTAATTTGATTTAACCATTTTGAAAAAGTTTGGCATTATCTAGCAGATTTGAAACGAATGCATTTTCTGTGACCCAGCAATTCCACTTCTATATATACACCCAACAGAAATTTGTGTATATGTTCATCAAACGACATGTACAAGAATGTTCTTAGCAGCACTGTCTTAATAGCCCTTATACTTGAATAAGCCAAAATTCAAGCAGTTGAATTTTGACTAACAGTTGAAAGGGTAAAACATCGTGATATTTCCAAACAATGGAAAACTATTCAGCAGTGAAAATTAATGAGCTACAGCTACATGCAACAACATGAATGTACCCTACAAACATGACACTGATGGAAACAAGCCAAGAACAAATATTACATACTGTATGACTCCATGTATATAAAGCAGAAAAACAGGGAAAACTAATCTACATTGTTTAGGAACTCATACATAGGTGGTAGAACTATAAAGAATACCAAGGACATGATTAACAAAAGTCAGGATATTGGTTATTTCTTGGAAAAGGAAAAATGGGAGTGATCAGGAAGGGACACACTGGAGGACTTCTATTTTTTTTCCAATTTTCTATTATGGAAAATTTCACAGATACAGGAAAAGTTGAAAGAATAATACAAGTAACATTCATGTACCCTCCAGTTAGATGTAACAGTTGCTAACATTTTGGCATTTTGCTTTATATCTCTCCATGTATACTTACATATATTTTTTAGCAGCTTTATTGAAATGTAATTCATATCTCATACAATTCACCCATTTTAAATGTACAACTCAATGGTTTCTAGTATAATCATGGATATATGTAACCATCAGCATATTCAATTTTAGAACATTTTCATCACCTCAGATGCAAACTTCATACTTTTGGCTACCAATTCCCTATCCTCCCATCCTCCCAGCAAGCACTAATATAATTTCTGGCTCTATAGATTTGCCTATTACGGACATTTCATATAAATGGAATCATATGTGGTTTCTTGTGATTGGCTTCTTTCATTTAGTATCTTAAAGGTTCATACATGTTGTAGCATGTGTCAGTAATTGTATTAGTCTGTTTGGTCTGCTATAACAGAATACTACAACCTGGGAGGTTTAAACAACAAACTTATTTTCTCATAGTTCTGGAGACTGGAAGTCCAAGATCAAGGTGCCACCAGGGTTGGTTTCTGGTGAGACCTCTTCTTGGGTTGCAGATGGCCACATTCTCACTGTGTCCTCACATGGCCTTTCTTCTGCGTGCCTGCAAAGAGAGAGATCTCCGGTATCTCTTCATCTTCTTACAAGGATGCCATTCCTATGGGATTAAGACCCCACCCTTAGCACCTCATTTAAACTTAATTATCTCCTTAAAGTTTCCAAATTCAATCACATTGGGGGTTAGGGCTTCAACACATAATTTTGCGGGGGTGGGGTGGGGCATAATTCAGTCTATAACAGCACTTCACTCTTATTTATGGCCATATAATATTCCATTGTATAGATATGTCACATCTTGTTTATCCATTCACCACCAGTTGATGGGCATTTGGGTCGTTTCTACCTTTTACCTATTATGAATAATGCTGCTATATTATAAACAGTTGCATATAAGTTTTTGTGTGGACATGTGTGTTCATTTCTCTTGGGTATGTACCTAGGAGTTGAATTGCTGGGTCATGTGGTAACTCTATGTTTAACCATCAGAAGAACTGCCAGACTGTTTTCTGAAGTGGCTACATCATTTTACATTCTCACCCGCAGTATATGAGGGTTATAATTTTATCAAATCTTTGACAACACTTGTTATTATCTGACCTTTTGTTATAGTTATCTTAGTGGGTGTGAATGGCATCTCATTGTGCCTTTAATTTTGCATTTCTCTGATCAATCATGATGTCAAGCATCCTTTTAATGTGCTTATGGGCTATTTGCATTTCTTCTTTGCAGAAATGTTTATTCAAATCCTTTGCCCAATTTTTAATTGGGTTATTTCTCTTGGTATTATCAAGTTGTAAGATTTCTTTATGAATTCCTTGTTTCGTGTTTCCTTGCATTTCCTGTTTTTGTCTTGTTTTGTATTTACTTACAGTTTATGGAGCTTCCTGGATGTGTAGACAAATGTTTTTCAATAAATCTGTGAAGTTTTTAGCCATTATTTCTTCAAATAATTTTTCGGCTCCTTCCTCTCTTCTGCTTCTAGGAGGTTAGTATTCGGTGGAATGGAGGGCAGTAGCCTCAAGTTTTCTACACTTGCTTCTCCCAGCACAGAACCACCACCTTACAAGCCAGAACAAGGGTAATGGGGCCCCAGTATTTTCAGCGGTGCCATGCCCAGGGTAGAGTCTCCATCCCACAAGTGGTGGCTGGGTAAAAGAAGGAAGCCTGCGCCTCTTGGCCATGGTCACTGGATCTTAGCCTCAGCGACAGGTAGCTAAGGGCAAGATGAGAAAAGCTCACATCCTGCGCCTTCTAAGAAGATAGCCTTCCAACTGGGAGCTAGGGAAAGGTGGAGCCCTGTGTTCTTGCTTGCACCAATCCGGAGAGGAGTTTCCTTCTTGCAGAGCTAGAAAAGGGGGAGGAAGGGAAAGGGTCTTGGTTCCAATACCACATACTCCCCATGTTCTTATCAAATTTTAGTAGACTTTTTACTGAGTAGATGTTTCTTCATTTTCTGTATGTCCTTAGGATAATTTCCAGAGATTTTTTAATGGTTGTACGTATTTTTTCATAAGTTTCACCAGTTTCACTGGAGAGCTGGTCCACAGAGCTCCTCACGTTGTCCTGCCAGAAGTGGAACTTCCATATATATCCATATATATTTTTTGCTGAGCCATATCAAAATAAGTTGCAGACATCAGGAAACATCCCTAAATACTTCAGCATGCATCTCCCCCAAATAAGGACGTTTTCCTATATAACCATAATACTATTATCATTCTTGAATAAATTAACATAATTTTATACATCATCTAATAAACAGTCCATATTCAAATTTCTCCAAGGATGTCTTTAATGGGCCTTTTTTTGGGTGGTGTGTGGTGGGGAACCAATAACCAAACAAGGTTCACATATTGCATTTTGTTGCTTTGTCTCTCTAGATTTCTTTAACTTAAAACAAACCTTCCACTTTTTCTTTTCATCTTATTTATATTTTGAAGAGTCCAGACTAGTTGTCTTTTAGAAGTCCACACAGGAGGATGGTTACTTCTTGAGTGCTGTCAATCTTCTATTTCTTGACCTTGGTAGTGGTTTCCCTATGGCATTAGCTTTTAAAATTTTTTCATTAGGCTACACGATAATATTTTATGCGTCACATTTGTATGTAATCAGTACTAAAAAGAAATGAGCTATCAAGCCATGAAAAGACATGGAGGAACTTAAACGTATATACTTTAGTGAGCGAAGCCAATCTGAAAAGGATACCTACTGTATGATTCCAATTATACAGCGTTCTGGAAAAGGTAAAACTAAGGCGACAGTGAAAAGGTCAGTGGTTGCTAAGGGTTAGTGGAGAGGGAGGGATGAATAGATGGAGGACAGAGGATTTTTAAGGCAGTAAAACCATTCTGTATGATACTGTAATGGTGGATACATGCCATTATACACTTGTCAAAATGCATAGTATGTACAACACCAAGAGGGCACCCCATTGTAAACTAAGGACTTTGGTTGATTCTGATGTGTCAGTGTAAGTTCATCGATTGTAACAAATGTACCCCTCTGGTGGTGGATGCTGATAGTGGGGGAGGTTGTGTGTGGGGGAGGGTAGGGGGTATATGGGAACTCTCTGTACTTTGTTCAATTTTGCTAGCAATCTAAAACTGCTCTAAAAAACAAAGTCTATTTTAAAATCTGTATGTATATTATATTCCACAGTTTTTTGTTAAAGGAGGAAATGTCTGGAGAGAAGTGATTACAGTTATAGTGCTCTAAGTTGCTCACATGTTTTAAGAGGTATGTCAATATATTAACTTTAGACTTAATTAAGTACAGTGGGCTATCAAAGTCAAAATTCTATGCTTTCCCCATTACACCGTCTTCCTCTCTAGAACCAAGTAAGGAATTATTGACTTTCCAAAGTCTCCTATGTTCAATCTTGATAAGTGAACTGCCAGATTTAGTGCCTGGGCTAATTTTTGCAGTTGTCATAGCTTCTTCTTCCCGTCTTGTGAGGGTCTCCTTACAAGCATTTCAAAGTTCCCTCCAATCTCATTCTCACCAATGAGTTGGATTCTCCCCTTGACCTCCAAATTACAATAGCTGAGAGGTAACAATCTTCTCTCTCATGCCCTCCCCTGAAGTTAATCACGGCTTGCCCCCTGCCCTGGGGAGAAACAGTGACAGAAGTCTTGGCATACCGCTTGGAAAGGTCCCTGACTCATGATCAAGGGGATTAGACTAAGAAAGAGACCGAGCTAATGATTAAAGAGAGTTAGGGATAATGTTTCCTTGCTTCTATTCCTAGCAGTACTGTACTAGCACGGGATTGGTTCAAATTAACACCTGACTTTCTATCTGTGAAACTAGGGAGACGGATCTGTTTGGGCTAACAAAATATACTTGGGGAAAAAAAATGTTTTTGTTGATACCATAAGAGTGACTGACCAGAGAAGTCTGGGAATTTTTATAAATAAAATAACCACGAATGTGCTTGTGAACACCATGCCGTTCCACAGCATCATTCCTTTTTTTAGTTAGGGTTTTGTTTTTGTTTTTTTTTTTTTAACATCTTTATTGGAGTATAATTGCTTTACAATGGTATGTTAGTTTCAGCTTCACAATAGGTTTTTGTTTTTGTTTTTGTTTTTTGAGAACAGATTTTTGTCACTGAACAGATGCAGGCTTTGCTGGGAAGGGAACGAGTAGAAGTGGGTTACAAGAGAAGTGTAAGGTACAGGCCTTGCCTTCAAGGTTCTTACAATCCTATTGGAGAAAAAAAAATTCAGCTAGGAGAAGGAAGAGAAAATTATCTCGCTGGTTTGGAGTGCATGATCATTTCTTTATATGCCAGAGGTGAAGTTGACCTTTGAAGAAGGGGAGGAAGGTTTGTGTAGCTAATTAATTGTGAAAAATGAGGGCACTGTGTAGGTTCCTTAAAAGTGAAGGCCAACAGATCTGTTTTCAAAAACACCTTTGGGGAATTCCCTGGTGGTCCAGTGGTTAGGACTCAGCGCTTTCAACCCGGGCCCAGGTTGGATCCCTGGTCAGGGAACTAAGATCCCACACACCACGCCGTGCAGCCAAAACAAACAAAGAAACAAAAACCACCTTTGGCAGCTGTATTTTCTCTTAAAGAATGTCTCTTAATGTCAACTGGGATCTGTTCTTTCAAGTCCTCTGCAGATTATAGAAGCCTTATTTCTCTGACCCTACTTTCTATCACCAGTACTGCTGCCTGTCTTGGAAAGTAATAGGACTCCACTCCTTGGACAGTGTTCTACATCCTAGCTGGTCCACAAGTTTAGATTGACCTTTCACCTAGTTAGGGCCCAGGAGTGACGTTGACTCCATCAAGGAAAAGTGGTAAGAGATATGATCCTACGTGGACAGTGTCTCTCAGTGAGGCAGTGCGGATCAAACGAGGGAAATGGGGATAATGCTCTCTTCCATATGTCATGCTTTCTTGGTGACCAATAATTTCTGACTTATCTGTTTAATGTCGATCTCCCCAATGAAAGGGCATGCTCCATGAGGCTGTTGACCATGTCTTTTTCATCCTTGGTTGTATCACCAGCACCCAGCACAGTATCTGACACATAGTCAGTGTCCTATAAATAGCTTTTAAATAAATAATTAATTAATTAGTTAAGCAGGACTTAAATCCTGACGGGATGTAGATGGAAACTAGCAAATGAGTGAGAAAAGGTGGTGAGAAATAAACTGAAGTCTTCGTTGGGAGCCTGAAGTGACTGCAGGAACAAAACAGGAAGTGTGGAATAGTAGGGCTTTCTAGTAACAGTGGTGAGAAAGTGAGAGTGAGAGGAATGAAATTAACACTTGTTGAGCATCTTCTAGGTGTCTAGTGCTTTAACATGTATAAATTCATTTAATCTTCACATCTCCATGAGATAGGCAATATTATAATACATGTTTTACAGGTGAAAAAAAAAAGAGGTTCAATAACTTGCTAATGATCATTATTGTGAGATAATTTCCCATGGATCTCTCATGTTTTTCCACATCTTGTGAACAGAGACACTGACTGACATGGTTCTGGACTATTTTTTCAAGGATATTTGTATAGTGAACAGCTTTGGAAGACACAGTGTCTCCCTGTGGAGCAATGGAAAGGCAAACTTACTGCCCATCATAAAAGATTCAGACTCATTAAGCTCAGTGTTGCTCTCCTGTAACACAACCCACTGCATGTGCAGGTGTCACCTGGCCCTTTCTGAGTAGCTCCTATGAGACTTGGGGGCAAGGGGAACTGACACAAGAAAAAGCTTATACTCTGGCTACTACTATTGCTGACCCAGGAGTCTCATGTCTTCTGTCAGCATCCATGAAAAAAATGTGGCAGGCTAACTTGTTAGCTTGCAAGTAAGATAAAATCTCAGAACCATCACAAGTCTTGATGGTTACACAGGTGAAGTGTCAGATATGGGAACTGTACCCATATCTGTTTGGCTCCAGAACCCACACTCTCTTCCCAGGATGCTGTTGCTTCCTGAGCCGTACACAGGAGTAGCTGCTGCATCGTATGATGTCATTCCTCCCTGCCCTTCTCCGATACCTATGTGTCACTAGACCTGACTTTACTTTTCAAGTTGGATGATTTGGGTGTTCCATTAAGCAGAGAAGAGGTTTAAAGTATCTGATTATAATTGTCTTTCCCTCTGTCTCCTAGATTAATGGAAGTCTTTAATCTATCATCCTATCTGCTTAATCACGCTATTTGCCCAGGGTTATGGTTCTTGTAACAGTCAGGCTTTTGTCAGGCATATTCATCCTGATGAACAAAAGTTCCCAGAGGACACAACAACTGGAGCACCTTAGATACTTCATAAATAACCGGCTAGTTTTAGCTCTTTGGGGGTTACTTGCCAAGCTCTACATCAAAAAGCACTGGGCCTTCTATATCCTTGTTGGGCCACCTAGGGGGTATACAATGGTGGGATCCCAAGATCACATTTTCCATATATTTCTAACCTGCAAATTAATTGTATAAAGTGGTTTCGGTAGACATTTCTAATCTCAGGAGTCCCAAATACCCCTTTTGTTCATATAGGTCTTTTGCTCTTGTTATCTACAAACTCTTTTTAGCTTCAACAATGTTGGGATGTCAGGCAATCATTCTCTCTGTTCACTAACGCTGGAGCTACAGCTGCCGCTACAGCGTTGGGGAGAGGGGAAACAGGAGGTTGTGGAGGAGTGAGGCCACTCCCCCTTATCATGTCCCCAGAGGACTGCTCTACCAGAAGGCCTGATGATTTGTCTAGCATTTGCACCAGAGTGATCGCATGCTGTCCTCACAACAGCCCTTTGAGGAAACAGGTCCAAAGAGTTTAAGTGACTAACTAGTCCAACATTATACTGTACATTCCTAGCAGATCTGAGGCTAGAATTCCTCTCTATACCTTGTATATTTAGTGAGTTCAGAGGCTAGTGTCCTAGTCTTCAGGTGGTAGAGGAGTAGGATGAGGAATCTTCCTTTTGACAGCTTCTGGTCATCCTGCCATAAGACAGAATCCCCAGAGGCAAAGGGCAGGACAACGTCAACGCCTAGCCACATCATGCTTCCTTCCACAAAGGCAGGGTGGAAGGGTGGTGGAAGGACTGATGTACTGCAAAGAGCTGAGGGCTGGGAGTCCTAAAGTCTGACTGGACCATGAATTTTTCTTTCACCACCCTGCATCCAAAATCTACAATGTGCTGGTGTCTTTGGGTCTGGGAGTCCAGCCGGATAACCAGTTCTCCTGGCCGAATGGCCCACTGGCAGTTTCGAGCAGCAGAATTAACCTCCCCACAGCCTTCGGCTCTCCCCTTCCTGACCCCCTCTAGCAGCTGTTGCTCTTGTCTGAACAGAGGATGATTGTTTCACTTCTTGACTTCTAGGCATGGATTTACCAAGCTGGGCTCCACTTGGGTTGGAGCCAGAGTTGATGGGAAGCAAACAGTTCAGAAAAGGGCTACATAACTTGGAGTTTCCACCATGGTGAACCAAGCAGGGAGGACTGGGGATAGGAAAGGGAGGAATTTGGGATGCAGGCATGTGTGAAATAAGGAGGGTCTTGAGAAAGTAGACTCGGGGTCTCTTTTCTTGAGCTGTATGTCTGTTTGAAGAGGCAAAAGACAGGGAAACAATTAGCTTGTTTCTGTCCTGCCAGCTCCTCAGGTGAGCAGCAACATGCCCCAGAGACACTTTCTTTTTCAGTGTGGGCATTAGCAGTTCTCTAAGAACTGGGAACCTCATAGAAGGCACATTAATTTAATCCTTTTATCATAGATAACAGAGGTCTATTTAGGATACCTCAAGTAAAGAAAGATTATGATGATGATACACATAGCCTGGAAGACCTACTAGATTCCAAAGCAGCTCTAGTCCTCAGCGTCATGTTCCCTTCCTCTTGTATAACGTCCCTGCTTCCCTCTGTAAGTCTGCTCTATTCTCCTCTTGCCAGGGACTAGAAAATTCTCTCCGTAGTCTATATGAACAGTTCCACAGGTTGCTGGTCTGACTGCCCTAGCTTGACGCCATCAATCCTGTTGGACAGAACTCTTTATGCCTGGCTACCTTATCTGTCACCAAATCTTGCGGCCCATTCCTATGCCACAACTAGCTGGATTTGCTTTCCTGACCAGGAGGCAGTGAGGAGAGTATTGGACACGGCAGACACCGTGACTAACAGGTCTAGTACAGAGGACTTCCCCTGAAGGTTTACATCAGCCTTGGTGACAATTCACCTATGAGAGATTCATAGGTGAACACGAGAGAGACAGGGCCAGTTCTGTGTGTATGTGGAATAGGCAGCTGCCCACGCCAGTGTTTCCCAAATCATGGTCCTCAAACCCCTGCAGAAGAGTCGTCTTCGTGCTTTAAACCTTCAGATTTCTGGGCCCAACTTCAGGCTTACAGAACCAGAATTTTGGAGTCGGGATCAGAGAATCTGCATAGGTAACAAGCTCCTCACATGACTCTGTGTCCACTAAAGTTGAGGACCTCTGTTCTATATTCTTCAAGCTTCATTTGAGTTGTTGCCTCTTTCTTCCAGTTCTTCTCCTGCTATCTCTGTTTAGCAAAATCCTGCCCCAACCCTGGAGGCCAAGCTCAGGTGTAGCTGCCTTCATGGAGCTCTCCCTGATTTCATGTCTCCTTAACTCCAACTATTTCCTGATGCTATGCAGCAGGGGATATTAGGCATCTAAGAACTGGGGTGCAAGGGAGTGTTGAGGCTATGAGAAGGCACATGTGGGATGGAGCTGTAGGAAAGAATTTATGTTTTGCTCCCAACTTTTTATTTGGAAAAATCTGAAAATAAACTATGATAAATAACAGCATATCCTTCACCTGGAAATTAACATTTTAGATTTGCACATATGCTCTCTCTCCATACACACATACACACATGTAATAAAAACATGTATGTGTTTGGCTACAACATTTGAAATTAACTTGCAGGCATCATGCCACTTTGCACCTAAATACTTCAGCATGTATTTCCTACAAACAAAAGCATTCTCTTGCATAATAATACCACCATATCACATCCAAGACATGTAACATTGATAGAGTAATATTATTCAATATTGAGTCCATATCAAAATTTCTCAAATTATCTCCAAAACATCCTAGCTGTTTGTGTTGATACAGGATTCAGTCAAGAATCATGGATTTCATTTGATTGTCTTTTCTTTTTAGTCTCTTCTAATCTAGATTCTAGAACAGTACCTTTGGCTTTTTTTCCTAATGATGCTGATATTTTTGAAGAGTCCAGGTCCTTTGTCTTGTTTACAGTCTGGAGTCGTCTGATTGTTTCCTTACGATTAGGTTCATATTAAACATCTTTGGCAAGAATACTACAGAAGTAACGTTGTTTACTTCCCATTGTGTCACATCAGGAGGTTCACATGCAATTGCCCTGTTATTGGTGATGCTAAATTTGATCACTTATGTAAGGTGGTGTCTTCTAGAACTCTTCATTGCAAAGGTACATTTTCCCTTTGAAATTAATAAGTAATCTGCGGAGTAATCGGGAATGAGCACATTTAACAAGCTCTTATGGTGACTTTTTAGTGCACTGAAGTTTGACCTGCTGTTTTACACGGTGTGGTGTGAATGAGGGTCCTCAAAGGCCTTATCTGCCTCCAAAATACCTCAGGCTTAGCATGTCTGCCTTCACATTTCACCGCTCACTCCACCTCCAAATACCCTCTCCCTCTTGCCTGGCCCCAAATCCCTGGCATGAGAGACATTAGTAGGCCAGATGGGGTCATTGCCTACAACCCAAGGGAGCTTTCTCCCCTACTCTGGTCATTGGCCTTGTGAGGAAGCGCCCTTGAAACGGACAAGGTATTTTTGTTTGTTTGGTTTGTATTATTATCAATAATAATAATAATAATAATAATAATTGAGTGCTAAGCCAAGCACTGTACATAAATTACATCATTTGATCCTATACCAATCTGATGATTTTACAGATGGGAAAACTGAGGCTCAGAGAAGTGAAGTAACTTCTCTAAGGTTACACAGCTATTAAGAGTGGGAACTGGATTCAAATCCAGTACCACTTATAAAGCTCATGCTTTTAAACACTAAGCTATATACTCCCTAATGAGCAATAATTCCACCCAACTTCAGAATTCTCTTGCCATTTTCTTCCGAAGAGTTCTAGGCCCACAGCATTCCTGAGAGTGAGGAAGCAGGGACACTGGACTTATTATCTTTAAAGGTGGAGAGATGGTTTAATAGAGAAATCAATTGGCATTCCTGTGGTCTTACAGCAAGTGAGTAACCAAGCAGGGATGTTGATGGAGAGACCTTAAGCTCTTGCTTATGAATTTGATTTTGATTTAAGAGGCCGCTGAGAGCCACTGTGATTTCTGACTGGTGCTTGCTGAATCCAGAGTGGGTTCAGGTTGGATTAATATCATTGTCCTTTGTGTGGGGAAATGCTGCTGCTTGATAATAAACAGGCTTGCAGGCTTTGGTGGAAAAGATCGGTGTTGCCTAACAGCCCCTTTCTGTGCTTTGCACACTTGATTGACTGTCTTTATGTTTACACCTCTCTGTCCAGCCTGTAACGGGAGAAAATGCTACCTCTTAGATTCTAGTTAGCTCAAGAAAACCTCTTCCCCTCAACCTACACCCTCCATTCCCAATAAACAGAAAGAAAAACCTTGTAAAGGTGCTCTGAATTTGTGTAGCCCACAGTTTTCTCTAGTCTGCCAGTTCTCTCATGAGGATGCCCAGTCAAATGCTGCAGTGAAATGGAAAAAAAAACCCCACAAAAACCAAGACTCTCTCCTGCTAGCAAGAGTCATTTGTAATTTGGGGGGTTATTGACCGATTTATCTTTAAGCTTCAGGGTTGCCCATTTCTTAGCAACAGGGGTATCAGGAAAATACCTCTGCACCTGTTGCAAGGTTTCATCTATGGCTGGAGATAGACACAGGCAAACACATATAGAGTATCATCCCAAGTTTAGCATTTGCGCTGTTAAAGCAAGCACATGTGCATATAAAGTATCACCCAAGTTTAGCGTGTGTCCTGATAAATTAAACAACATCATATATAGACACAAAAGATTTCAAAATTGGAAGAGTCCTACTCTTCACCCCCTGGCTGTGCACGCTTAGAACATCTTAGAACATCTCTATACTGAGAGACCAAAGCTTGGGCAGCTCATGTGACAAGTTACTTACTAAGTTTCAGAGGCAGCTGGTCTCTGTGACCAGCTTCCAGCTTTTTTTTTTTTTTTTAAACAAGGGTCTTTGAGAAAATAAAGTGAAATCCATCCTCCCAGTAACTTCTAGCTTTTGGTGGCTGCTCCCTTCCTCTGGAGTCACGAAGAACGAGGGATCACCTTTTCTACCCAGGCCCTTCCCCCTGACCCTAGAGAGACTGAAACTTCCAGCACCACAGTTCCCAGCCAGGACCTTCTCTGCAGTGACTCTTCTCCCCTTCTGACTGCTCCCTTTGGATGGCATGTGTCTCCAAGGTTCATGCTCCTGGTGGGTGCTGTCCCACCTATATTGCTCTGCTTCTCCCTGCCCCCCAAGCAAGCACAAAGCTCCTGGGAGGCTGGGCCTCTGCCAGCCCACTGCAGTGCCATCACTCCGCTTGCCAAAAGCCATCTGATGCATCAGGTAAGCAAGTGGTTAGAGAGGTACATTGGGTTTCTGAGAGGCACTAGTCTAGCTAAGGCAGAAACAGGCTCGAACTTAATAATCTGCTCATCACACACAGTAAGAGACACCCTGACTTATTCAAAGACACCGTGGGTGGTGCAGAGGATGAATAAGCATGATTCACTGCCACTCTGGCACCCGGGGCATGAAGAATAATAAAACCCAAAGAATTGTAGCCGCCTGAGTAGTAAATTAAGAGATCCGGGGCTCAGCTAGACTCTCGACATCAATGTTACCATGGCAATAAAGGGCCCCAGCATTCAGCAGCTATTACAGAGCAGACATCTAATAGGCTAGTCTATGTCACAGCCAAAGCCCAAGGGGCTAGCAAAGAAGACCAATTAGCATATCCATTCATTAGGGGCCTCTGCACACTTCTTCTCTTAATTCCAATTAGTTGTTTGTTTGAACCAACGTCGCTTGCCTGCATTATACTCATTAGTGCCTTTTAGCCACTGGAAATAGGCTTGAAACTCCACAAGGACCTCACTATTTCCCAAGCCTTCATTGTTTCCCTAGGGGTCTAAGCTTATATAGTCACCAACTTAGAGCCCTCAGTCCCTCGAAATGAAAGCATCACTCACTGTACAACTGTACTCGACAGATGGAAACTCTGCTCAGGAATGTGATGTGCTAAGGGTTCTTCCTGGAACTCAGTGAAATAAGGATCTGGGGCCATTATCTGGATCATTCAGGTCAAAGAAACCCTCTGGCCTTAGCCAGTGAGCCTGCTGGCCACGCTTGCTGGCCACTACTCAGAGGCTAGCTGTTCAGGAGGGGAACTTTGGGCACTGGGGACCATACTGGCATCATCAAAGTCGAGCAGTAGCTGTTCCAGCTTGAAGGACTGCCCTTCAAGGTCCAGCCCAAACCCCGCCTATTCTGGGAAGCCTTCCCTGATCTTTGCAGTCCCAAATGAGTTTCCCCTCCTCCACAAATTTTGAAGATGACACCCTATGCTGGGCAGCATTCATGGGAAGCCTCAGGTCCTAGGCCAGCCTGGAGTTTCCTCACCAGTGACTTCAGAGTCCTCAAGGTCACTACTTCTGGAAGGGACTGGGGTTCTAGAGAGCACTCAGCAATGCTTGGGTGACTCCAACGGCAAACAACTCTTAAGCTCCACTGCACATGACCTCCTAGAGACTCCCTGAAGACTTAGCCAATCCCTAGGCAGGGAAAGTACATAACCGCTCTTTGATGGCTCTAGGACACTCCCCCTTACACACACACACACACACACACACACATGATTGTGTAAATAGCCCACAGGAATAGATACCTTAAACTAGCCCCTCTCAGAAGCAAAGAATCTCTCAAAAGTGCTACCTTCTCTTCCTTCCTTTGGGAACAGGAGAACCCAGTCCATAAGACTGTTTCTGTTCCCCATCAGCCACCATGTGGTTTTCCTGAGGCAGGCAACCAGGAAAAGGGGCTTATAGAAGCAGCTGCTAACATCTGTGCACAAGGACTGGCCATATAGTTTTAAGGACTTGAATCATTTGCCTTTGAACTTGCTATCAAGTTCAAAGCCTCTCCTTTCTCCCTCCTCTCTTGCCTCTGTAGCCACTGCTTCATTTGCAGCCCCATTGGCCACTTCTGGCTCCAGTCTGCTACACTGTTAAGCAGATTGCTTTTTTCCAAAATTGGCAGGAATGGTTTCTCCTCTAGTCTTTTGAGTGTGAGCTCATACAGATTTCTGTCTTTGAGATCCTATGGGATTTTGTTATTTTACCCCACCCAACAGCTGGCATTCCAGAAGCCAGCCTGGGCTATAGTCAAAATACACTGCAAATATATTAAGGATATGGCAAACCCCAAATTACCCAGAATGCTAGGGAATGAGAGATTCTGGAGAATGGAACATTTTGTTACCTGAGTTCACATTGCTCCAAATCCTCTTTTATCTCCCACTCTTAGTTTTTTCTCCCAGTTTTATTGAGATATAATTGACATACAACATTACATAAGTTTAAGGTATACAATGTGATTTTATACACATATATGTGTGTATATATGTGCACTATATATGATACACACATATATTGCAAAATGATTACCACCATAGTGCTAGCTAACACCTCTAGCATGTCACATAATTACCATTTATTTTTTATGGTGAAAACACTTAAGATCTACTCTCTTAGCAACTTTCAAGTATGCAGTACAGTATTATTAACCACAATTACCATGCCATACATTAGTTCCCTAGAGCTTATTCATTTCAAAACTAGAAGTTTGTACTCTTTGACCAACATCTCCCCAATTCCCCCACCACCCCCCAGCCTCTGGTAACCGCCATTCTACTCTCTATTTCTATGAATTTGGCTTTTTTAGATTCCACATATAAATGAGATCATATGGTATTTGTCTTTCTCTGTCTGACTTATTTCACTTAGCACAATGCCCTCAAGGTCCATCTATGTTGTCATTAATGGCAGGATTTCCTTCTTTCTCATGGCTGAATAATATTCCGTTGTATGCATATATACCACACCTTCCTCGTCCATTCATCTGTTGACAGGACACGTATCCGTATCTTGGCTATTGTGAATAATGTTACCCCCACTCCTAGTTTTTTAGATCTTGCTAACATGACTGTACTGTCTTTTCTGCCTTAGTAAGACAAGACCAATTTACCTATCCTCTGTTTGGTTTTTGAGGCTCCCAAGGGCTTCAGGTTTCTCATATACTTAACATCAGGAATCACACAAAAATCTCAAGTGGAGAAAGTGTAAAGATAAAGCTCAATGTCTACTGAGACCAGGTTATCCCCTGGAATACATTTTGCTTTTATTAAAATCCAAAAAGAGGAATGAGTTTCTCTTTTCTTTGTCAGTGTTCTCTTTCTCTTCAAATGAGGGTATCGGGGGAGACTCCGTAAGAAAGAATCCTGAGTAATAATGTTCTAATAAATGGAGTCTATATTTAAAATTAACCACTATTGAAGCTGTCTTCATCAGAATAGCCTAGGCTTGGCATTATGAATAAATCTGTCTATCTAAGAGGTTGGGTTGGCTTTCTTGGTTATGAATGTGCCCAGAATCTCAGTACCTGCAACATTCTCAGTCACCTGGGTGTAATGGGGGGGAGGGGATTTGTGAAGGATCTCACATTCCTCCTAGGCCTTTTGGCCACCCAGGCTCCAGTGGGGTGAACCAAACAAACCAAAAATGCTATACAATGTTCTTGGCTGTTTTTACTAATTTTTCTTTTGTTGGATCCCACATTGGCTTCAGGAGTTATATATGTCTGGGAAACTGACACTGCAAAGTTCTGGCTTGTTCCCTGCCCTGATGCTAAGGGATAAATATAGAGCTCAACCACTACAGAAATTTGGCCAGGATTCCAAGGGGTGTGTGTGTGAGGGGTAGTGCTGATGGGGTCATTCTGACATGTAGGCTAGAAAAAGGCTTCTTATGTCCAAGATCCTCTTTGGGCAGGGAGGGGCAAAGCAGGAGCCTGGCCTCTAAAATCAGAACGCATAATCCACCTTTAAGGGGCTGGTGGATTGACACAAATAAGGAATATCGTAGGTGGCTTGGTGTGTGTGGAGGGGGAGGTGGGGAGAGCAAAGGGAATCTTTCCTGACACCCTAGATCCTTTTGCATGAGATCAGCCTTATGAAAAAAGAAAGTTATTCTTGGCCAACTCCCCTCACCCCCAACTCCCACCCACGCCCCACCCCCTGCACACACTGATATCCAACTCTCAGTTGAGAAGAACACAACTTAAGATTTCCATTGGGCCCATAGTAGCTCAGGCGCTAGAGAAGAGCAGGGAGTGAGAAGAGACATGAAGTTCGGGGCGGGGGGGTGAGTCGCTCATCCTCGTGACCCAGAATATCTCCCCCTCCCTGTAATGATGAGCTTGCTTCTCCATAAGGGCTTTCCTTTGATTCAGGGAAGGGGCCAACCAATGAGAGAGGGGCATGTTAGATTATTTTGGGGAAGGGCTCATGCCAGGAGGGTTCACTTTTACTAGGCGCCAAGTATCCCCAGCAACCAGTGTCTCCTGTACCAGCAGAAGCTCCAGAGCTCTCAGCCACTTGCCTGCCTCTGCCGCGTCTCTGCCCACTGAACAGCCATGAGAAGGCAGCTCCGGTCCAGAAGGGCTCCGGCCTTTCCATACGGTTATCGCTACAGACTTGTGAGTCCCAGGGAGCAGAATATTTTGCTGTCCCTTTTTAGTGGGGTGGGTTGGGGGATGTGTAGGTGGTGGCTTAGGGCTGCTTCTCCTTAAGATGGGCAGGAACAATGAAGTTTAAGGAAGCCCATTGTTTCAAGCTCGAGCAGTGACTCCCAGTACCCCACTGCACCCTAAATTGCTGGATTGAAAGAGGAAGCCCCTCTTCCTGTGCAACAAACATAAGGGAAGGGGAAGATGCCAGAGAATAAGGGGGACTTCTAAAATTTTTTCGTGGGAGTCTAGAATTTGAACAGACCTTTTGGAGTCTGGGAATAGAGGTTTCATTCCGACAGCAAGAAATTTAGCCAAGAGAGAAGGGAAGGGGAAGAGGAAATGAAAGGCGCTGCCTACCCAGCTGTCTCAGTCGCTTTGGGTGGTAGCTTCTTAGGAACCCAGCTGCTCTTTTCTAAAGCAGAAATTCCAAACGATGGCTAAAAGCATGGAATCCTAGATAGAAGTTGGGAGCAGTCCTAGACATCATCTCTCCAGAACCCCTCATTATGTAAAGGAGGCTGCTGGGGCTCAGAGCACAGGAGTGACTTGCAAGTTACTGGAAGAGCCAAAGTGAGAATGTAAGTTTCCTGACTTCAGATCCTGTGCTCTTTCCATCATATTTGCAGCATGCCACTCCCTAGCCCTCTGATTCTCCACCACCCATTGCCTCCCTGCCTGCCACCCTGCCCTGCCCAACACTCACGCACCCCGACTTCAATGTCACCATTTATCTCCAGGGTGCATTAGAAATTTTTTTGAACCCAAAGTTTCTTTGCGTTTACTTTGCTAGAAATCATGAATATATGCCGCATGCAGTAGTTTTCTTTGCGGGGAGGTATATTCTGAAACCTCCCCCAGAGAGGGTTGTGATCTGGGCCCCAGGAAGAAACAAAGCTTAATCCATTTTTGGGGGGGAATGTCCACTTATATAACCAGGGAGCTAAGTGGAGACTGTCAACAGCCAGCAGAGGCAGACACGAATTCCTCCAACCCCGTATCAACCTGTGGAGGGCTTCTCGTAACTTTCCAGCCACAGTTTGTAGAATCTCTCTTTTGACATCCCCAAAGTCCCTACCAGGTCTCAGAGCAGTCACAGTCTGTAGGGCATACATAACTATTCCTTACTTCGCATCTTTTCTCTATAATGCTGCTAAAGCGTTGTGTATAATTTCAATTATTTGTCAACTGGTTTGGATTTTAAATGCATCAGGGGAACTTGCTCTTTATAGGGGCTACTTGATCAAATTTAAAAAGAAATTATTTGATGCAGTGAATAATCGGGTGCTAATGTCTCTTTGACAATTAACCAACTGTTCGAATGTTTACAGGGTGTTACTCAATGCAGGGCACAAATTTACCTTTCGGGTCATACTGTTTGTTTATATATTTGTTTATATGTTTATATATTTAGAGTGCTCAAAATGGAGCCACCTTCTGCCCTTCAGACTCTTTCCTTTTAGGGCAACACGATGGCCCCAGCACACTCACATACACTATCACATGAGGGCAGTGCCACTTTAGGAAACTGACAAAAACAGACCCTCTCATTACCAAAGGATTCCCTGCTGGATTCCGTTAAATAGTTAGTTGCACAAAAGTGCCTCTCTTGTACAACGTGAGGTTCTCCTATACCTGGAAGCAGGGGAGAGGGGAAAAGATATTTGCGGTTCCTGAAGCTCAGGCAGTGTGAGAGCCGTGGGGAAATTAGCTCTGAGAAGGTTAATTCTTCCCGGGAGGGTAAAGCTTTAATGACAAGCCATCTTTAATGGGATTATCATGAGAGCTCATATCTACAAATAAGATCAGGCTGAGGCCAAAGCCAGCTGCCTCCTTGGTGGAGGGCGGGCAAACAGGCAACAAGGAGAGAAAAGGAAGTTTTCCAGAAAATATAAAGGGAATATAAATGTCTCCACGTTGAAATGTTATACTTCAAATTCTCTGAGATTCTCAGTTGCATTAGATTCTCTGGGGGCCATGATGACTACCCACTACAGTCCAAATGAGCGCTGAGGCCAGAGCAGCAAGCTCTGTGAGAGCATTCCCCCAGAGCTCTGGTTCAGGAGTTTTCAGTCAGGCAGTTATCACTGACGTTTGTTCAGTACCTGGTGGTTACCTAGCTGCGGGCTCCCCATCAAGGAGTTAGAAAATATGGACCCTGCCCCCGGGTGCTCAGAATGTCATTCTGGAGGTCAAATGGGTACATATGTTCAAACACAAGGGAAAGAGATTTAAGAACATTTATGAATCCATTCAACATTGAGTGATGAGGTTTACTTTCCTAAGCCTTACTCTGTGAGTCCTTGTCAGAGTTAGAAATCTTTGACTATAAGCACCTCCAGTCTCTTGGGAACGCAGAATCTAACACATCGTCATCCTCCATAAACCACCTCTGCTAAACCGCCTCTAGGCACTTGTGCTCAGTGTGAGAAGCATCACATTGTCCAGGGTATCAGGAAGCATGGTTCTGAGACTGTCAGCTCTATCATGACCTTGCTGAGTGATTTTGGCTAGATCCTGTCCCCTCTCTGGGCCTCACATGGAGAAGTGAATCTTCAAGGTCCCTGTCAGTGCTGATATGGCACGTGACATAAAGCTGTACATTTGAACAAACTAGAGAGCGATTCAAGAGTGCTTATAATCAAGAGCTAGATAGCGCCGGGCAGACTGAATGCTGAGAGTATAGCCTTGTCACGCTGTATCACTTTTACTGATTCTGAACAATCCAGTTTTCTGACCCTCCCCCCCAGCCATGGCAGCCCTTTTAGCTGAGTGTCCTCTAAACGGCCTTTGAGGAATCAGGCAGGGAGGGTGCAGCACAGAGCCCCTGGCCTCTATCATTTGACACATCCAACCCCAACAGGTGCACAGGCCCCGCCACTCTTCAGATTTGGACAGCAGAGAGAAGGGACGGTGGCCTCAGACCCACAAAGAGCAAAGATCCAACCCTCCAGCCCGTGGCTGGGAGGCATTGGAAATACCATTTGGTGAAGTCTGGGTCTTTCTTTTTTTTGTTGTTGTTTTTTGTTTGTTTGTTTAATTTTCTTAGAACCACTCGGAGAAGATTACAGTTTCAGATCTCAAGTAATGGCTACAATCAGTCAATCAACAAATATGTGCTGAGCATTTGCTGCGTGCCCAGACTTCTGCCTAGGGTATGGGGTTGGTGGGGGGAAGATGACGTATCAGTTGCCGTGCCAGCCCTCAGGTGGTCTGTCCAACCTGCTTAAGGCAGGAGGAGGTTCCAGTGTGGGCAACAGTCAGAGAAGCAGCAAGTAACGCCCCCATCTCTTGTTTTCTGTCGGGAAGGCAGTCTAAGCTTTGAGGAGGGGTACAGCAGCTGGCCTCTCCTCCTGATGTCTGTCCCAGGCTATTTTTAGCCACAAGTTAGGATGGTGAGGTTGAGCAGCTGAAAGTGTACAGGGTGTTAGGACAAAGCTGGCTTGGACTGAGAATTTGCCATCACGGACACGAGTGTCTAAAACTACTCCATCCTCCAGTGTTGAGCTCAGCTCTGCCCCGACAGGCCAGACAAAGTTAAGTGGGAAACCAAGGCCCCAGGACAGAGTAATGACATGAGCAGTCCTAGGGGAACAGCCCAAATGCCTGAAGCCGATAATAAAACTTGCACCTCTATGGAAAGAATATTGGGTCAAAATGGGTCATAGAAAGGATATTTCCTGCAAAAGAACAGAGAGAAAGAAATCTGCCTCTTGTAACAACAGGTATGTTTATGGGTAAGTGGACATCTGAAGCATCTCCAAATATTGAGTCGTTTTCCATTTATTTTGGCTGGTGGGATGTGCCATTGGAAATCTTCTTCTCCAAAAAGGGGATTGTGTTTTGTCACTGTTTCAGGATGATCAGGATGAAGTGAATCAGAACTACTTAGCAGATGAAGAGGAAGAAGCAGAAGAAGAGGCTCGGGTGATGGTGGTACCTGATTTGGAGGAGGAGGAGGAGGAAGAAGAGGAGGGGAAAGAAGAAGAGGAAAAGGAAGAGGAAGAGAGTCAGGCTCAGGAAACAGGCAGTGCCTGGTGGCGGAAATGGCAGATCGTGAACGAGTACCTGTGGGATCCGGAGAAAAGGATGTCTCTGGCCCGAACAGGTCAGAGTTGGAGTAAGTCCCAGTTGTCCCAATGCCCCAGTCGGGTGTCCTTTGCTTTTGGCTTGGTGTCCAGGACTCCTTTACCATACGTTGGATGGGCTTGTCTGCAAAGTTCTCTAGCACTTCATGTAACAGGATCACTGCCTAGGGAAATTAATGGGGAGATCTCATCAGAACAAACTCCCAAGTGGGTGAACAAACTTGATTGTATAGCTGAAATACACTGGGCTCGATAGCATTTGCAGTGCAGAGAGACAGTAAGAATGAGTTGAAAAAGTGCAGATTTCTTTGAAGCCCCAGCCCTGTCACTTTCTATCTGTAACTTTGGGCTCATCATTTATCTTCTCTGAGCCTCAGTTTCCTCACCTGCTTAATGAAGGAAACAGTATCTGCCTTACCTCTCTCACAGGATCAGCCTGAGGCTCCAATAAGATGTTAAAATTGTAAAGTACAAAGTACTATGCAGAAGACTATTCCTAAGATACGAGACCCAAGACCCTGCTAACCTGACCAAGGGTTTGCACAGCCTCATCATTTCACCTCGTAATATCAGTGAAGGAGAGCCACGGCTGCCCCTGGCCCCAGCTTGCATGTGCTTTGCGATCGATCCCATGGTGTATAGAGAGAAATGGGTTAAAGGGATCATTTCTAGCAATTTAAGGCTGAGTCCCCATATTGCTTGATCAATGGCAGAATTGCGGTCCCTAGCATTTCCTCTTTGTACCACATGCTGCCACCACCTTTACTTCACAGCTTCCCCAGCACGCCTCTCCCAGGGTCCTACTCACCTCTTGAACTATTAATGCTGATCCTTATCAGGAGATTCAGCTTGTGGTAAAATTCACACTCGCCATAGTCTCTGAACATCCCAGGAAAAGAGCAGCCGCTGGTTTGAATTCAGTTAACCCACAGAAGAAAACAATAGATAACTCTATGGATAAAATAAGAGTCCCCCAGTGCCAAGGGTCTAGGTTGCTAAAGTCGATGGTCATGCCTTCTAAAGGCCCCTTTGGCTGAGAATTCCCTCCTTTGTAGTTTATGTTTCTAATTCAGCTCAGTCAGGGTGAAACAGCCAGCCCTGCTGCCTGGAATTAGCAATAGCAGGTGTGGGGCTCTGAACAACACCCACCTCCCTTCACCCCTCTTCAGTTCCCAGCCCCACCCCTGCCCATCCCTCGAACTCTCAACTGGAACAAATGTACCATTCAAGGAACATTCCGACGTTCTGGAAGCTGCAGACAAATGCTGGACACTCACTGGGGCTCCAAAAGGGGGCACAGCTGTTTCTCCCTTGCCTAAAGAGGACTGGAAAAACAGGCCTTGTGAAATGCAAGTGTGATTCTGGGAGAGGGAGCCCTACGTTAACCCTTAAACAGCCAGCCATTGGAACTTAACCAGATGAGCTGATCCCAACTGCGCCTGCGGAGAACAATCCATAGGCCAACAAGTGGGGATGAGGGAGGAAGGTTCAAGTGCCCAGGGAATATATGGCAGTGGGGACACTGCACGGTAGGCCGTATCCAGGCCTCGGGGTAGCGGGTCTAAGGAGAGCCCGGGCTACCCCTGGGCAAAGGGCAAATAGTGATGCTAATGCCTAGGCCGCCACATGCCTTGCTGCCCTCCTGCTTGAGAACTAGGTGCCACTTAGCACTTACTAACACTGTCCCAGCCTGGACATCAAAATGACCAACATATTCACCCAGCCTATTATTATATTCTGGGCTTTTCCTCTGATAGCTGGGCAACTTCTATTCTTAGGAGCTTTATGTTATTTTATTGGGTACTGACAAGAACTGTATGAGGTAGTAATATTATTATCCCCATTTTACAGATGCAGAAACTGAGGCTTAGAGAGGGTAAGTAACTTATCTAAAGTCACACAGTTAATAAAGTGGCAGTACTGGGATTCAAACCCAGCTTGGATGAACACTGGAGTTCATTCTCTTGCCAGAACATCATGCTGTCTTCATGAACTCTAGCAATGAGCAAGGCCCTGATGGCTAGGGCCTCAGGACCTGATGGGGTGTTTTAGTGGAAGGACTGAAGAGTTGGGATCGTGGGTACCTAGTCTATTCAAGATATAATGGTCTATCCAAACTTGGGTGGGACATTCAGGAGAAAACCCTGGATTACCTAGAGGAGCAGCCCAAGTAAAACTTGGACATTTGGAGCAGAAAGGGTTGGAGGGATCAATGGGTTCAGGTGGGTACAGTGCTTGGCTTTGCCGGGGGCAGGGGGTGGTGTAGCTGAGACAGTTAGCCTATCACAGACTCCAGGGCACAGACTCCTGGGCAAAGCTGAGGGGACTCCTTGCTAGTGCCCTTCTCCCATCTACAGCTTCCTGGCCACACATCCTGGGCAAGAAGGAAGATATCTCCAGGGGAATGTACCTGTATTCTATTGCTTTCCTCTCATCCATGAAACTGAGCCTTCTGGTCCCCCAGGATGGCTCCAGCTGTTGATCGGTTCCCAGGATGGGGATGGGGGTAGAGGGTTGGAGGAGGAGTCACAGGGCACATCCCAGGACAGCAGGCGGGCAGCAGCCAAGTATCACAAGCACACGAGGTGCTGCTGTTTCTTCTCCAGGGACTCCAACTGAATCAATGTGTTCATATTCCAGTTCTGCTTTAGTTCATCTTATAAAACATAAAGGTTCACTTCTAGTTAGATTAGTAAGAATTTTTTTCTCCTTTTCCCTACTCCTTTTTTTCTATTTTTTTTTTGGTTCATTTTATTTGGTTCATGGTTCAACTTAAAATTTAATACTTAATAAATAAATAATAATTAAAATGAATATCTGCTTATAAAAAATTAATATTTGGATTTGGTTTGGGGTACAGCAAAGCTATGTGGTTTGTTCCAGTTTCTGGTTCATGATTCAGTTCAAATCTGTAGCTCTGACATCATGTCACTGCTGTGAGTGGAGCTAGATATTATTTACTGAGAGAGCCCCGAGGAGGACTTGAAAGAGCTTCTCAGCAGCAATCTCATGCTCATTCACTCATTCTGTGCTGCCTAATCCTGGGGCAAACCTAGTGCTAATCCAGCCCACAGAGGAAGAATTCACACAACTGTGCTTCTGGTCCTATGGCAATAATAATATTAATAATAACAATGATGAAGACTGCCACTTACAGAGCACTTAGTATATGCCAAGCTCTGTGCTGTGCTATTTATATGCATTATTCAATGTTAAGAAGTAAGTACTATTATTATCCTCATCTTACAGATGAGGAAATTGAGGCCCAGAGAGGTAAATAGCATGTCTAAGATTAAACAGTTAGGAAGTGGTAGAGTCAGGACAGGATGTAAGGAAAGGCTGAATTTCAGATAGTGTTAGGGATATTGATCAGAATATGAGGTAAGTGCTGAACTTATCCCCATTTTACCTGTGAGGAATCGGGGGTGCCAGGAGGTTCTATAACTTATAGCTCACAGGCTGAGCTCACAGGTAGCAGGTGTCAGTAATTAAGTACAGTTTGCCCCTCTTCCCTTCCCCATCCTGCGTCAGTGTTCTTTTTGAAAAGCAGAGTCACTTAGAGTTTTGCCAAAGATAAAGAAGATTTGAAATACGTAAAGTGAAACCTCACTTTGCCTTCATTAGAGGCATACCCAGTGGAAACGAATCAAAGGTTTGAATTATAGGCTATGTGAAAAGAAATGCTGTTTTCATCACTTGCAAATACATATAATCACTGGAACCAAGCTGCTAGGACTCTTTAGGGCACCTACTTTAATGAATAGCGAAGAATGATTTATACTTAGGACATCAACCATTGCCCAGAGGACTCCCAGGCAATTTGCCCTCTGCAGTACTTTAAACTCCACGCCCCTGTAATCTCGTTCATGGTCATCATTTGCTCAGCAAGCCCTTCCATCGGAGATGCTGTAAAGGTAAACTGCAATCAGACCTCTGACGCAATTCTCACCAATTTCAAATTGGTGAAACCTGAATAAGCAAGGACATGCTGAATCTGGGGAATTAAACAAAAAGCCATGTCACGTGTTTGGGTTGGTTCTGGTTCATGAGTTCAAATGCAGAGGCAGGGCTTGTTGGCCAGCACTGACCACCCTCATCTGTGATTGTTCTGCAGGCCTGATCTTAGTCATTTACTTCTTCTTCTATGCTTCCCTGGCCGCTGTGATCACCCTCTGCATGTACACGCTATTTCTGACCATCAGTCCTTACATGCCGACCTTCACTGAGAGGGTGAAGCCTCCTGGTGAGTGCCCAAATACCCTGTGCTGTCAGAACTTGCTGGACAGAAATCTGCTTGCACAGCATGTTCAGCTTCAATTAACTTTGGCTCTTCCCGGTAATGACTTAGGGATTCAATTATTAAGAGTAAAAGTAAAATGGTACTTAGCAAATTATGGTCCTTTTCATTTTGATTGCCTGGGGGGAAATGGTTTCATGGGAATCGATACAAAAAAATTATCCCAAGAATGGGTTAATATATCCAAGACCTGTTTTCATTGCCAGGAGTTATGATCAGACCCTTCGCCCATAGCCTTAACTTCAACTTCAACGTTTCTGAACCTGACACTTGGCAGCATTATGTGATTAGTCTAAATGGCTTTCTCCAGGGTAAGTTCCTCTGAATGGTGAGAATCTCTTTGGAAAGGTGATGGGTGGGAACTCAAAATTCAAAATTCACTTGGCTCAGAAATCCCAGTCTTACTAGCACTGCCCATTCTGGTTTTTCCTTACCATGCATCCCCCTCAGCACCTGCAGATACAATCAAAACTGCTGTGGTTTGTGATTGTATGTTGCCTTGCAAGCATATAAGCCAGTAAGATGATAAGTTCATTGGGGCAGAGAACTTGTTTTCTCCTCCTGAACACCCTATAGCACCTAGTTATGTCCTGGGCACATCCAGATGGCTCAATAATGATCAATTATAAAAGATAATTCGGGGGCTTCCCTGGTGGCGCAGTGGTTGGGAATCCACCTGCCGATGCAGGGGACGGGGGTTCGTGCCCCGGTCCGGGAGGATCCCACATGCTGCGGAGCTGCTGGGCCCGTGGGCCATGGCCACTGGGCCTGCGCGTCCGGAGTCTGTGCTCCGCAACGGGAGAGACCACAGCAGTGAGAGGCCCGCATACCGCAAAAAAAAAAAAAAAAAAAAAAAGATAATTCGGGGGGAGGTAGTGGTGAGAAAAGAAGAGTGTTCTCCAGAACAGGAAGATTCTTGCCTCCTATGTTTTCTCAAGGTAAGAGAATTCATTTCTTGGAGATGATCCATCTTAAAGGAGGAGAAAAAGTGTCTTCATTTAAATAGCAGTCCAAAAGGGAGTTAGAGGAAGAATCTCTGGGTGGCACTCACTCCAACATTTTGATAGCAAGTGTTTTCTATAGCATCATCAGATACATTTTCAGGGGTGAATGAATGGCTTTCTGAGAAGCCCTTACACAGGGTGAAAACTGAGGTAGCAGCTTGGTTAAGGTTAAACACAGAGCACACAGTCTCTGTATTTATCCAGCTATCAAAGAGGAGCCCCCATGGGTTTACTGCACCTATTATTTGTGGAAAAAAAGCCAGGTTTGGTTTCCCTGGCCTGGCTGAAGTGGGGTGATGGGGGTGGCCAACAGAATGTGCACTGAATTAAGAGGATTCTCTTATGTGATAGGAAGTGTTATTTAAATGTGTAAATGTTGTCACTGAACTTTAACCCTGCATAGCAGAGTCTATCGTCCCCATTGGGGGAACTAAGGCTCAGAAAGGAGAAGAAATGTGATCAAAGTCTCCCAGTAGCAGTAGTGTTTAAATTTAAACCCTTGTTTCTGTTCTCGACACCCTTGCTACTCAAAGTGTGACCCATCAGCATCACTTGGGAGTTTGTTGGAAAGGCAGAATCTCAGGCTCCACCCAGACCTGCTGAATGGGGATCCGCAGGTGATCTGTATGTCCATTAAAGCTCGAGAAGTTCTGCTTTTCATAATTCTTTGTTGCTGCCACATGACCAGGAGTTAGAAACTCAGCTTTGTATTGGTAATGCTCAGTGTCATCTTGCTTAAGTCTGAGCTTCAGATTCCTCACCTGTAAAATTAGAGGGGCTGGGTTCTTTTTGAATCCATGTAGTTCCACTTTTGGCTCCCCAAAATGTTTTGGGCATCATAGGCAGCACAATATCTTCTTTTCTTTCAAAATGTTTGTGAGCTATTGCAAATGTACTGCCAGAATCTCTGGCGAGGAAATTCCTCTGAGAAGGTAGTAGATGCAGAAATATCAGTTCTGACCTGATGACACAGGTGGGGAACATTAGGAAAAGCATTGGGTTTTTTACTTCCTAAGTGTAGATAATATGCCCTGTTAAAAAGGAACACATCTCTGAAATAGACATCCCAGAGTATCAATTTCATTCCCATGAGGACAGGGATTTTGCAATAAGGGTCATGTCCATGTCACAGTATTTTTAATGGAACTACCTCAAGAGAAACAAGGAGCACATGATTAGAGCTTCTATTTAGAAAGTTGCTATTTGAACATAGTTTACTCTAAAAAAAAAAAGAGAGAGAGAGAGAGATTAAAACAAAACCTTGAATTGAATGTAGCTTTGTCAAAGGACAAATAAAGGCTTAGCCATAATTAGAATAGATTTAAAATTCCCAGTTACGTTTGGAGTTTCAACACTGGTGGATTGTAGGTGCACAATCTCCTCTAAAAAACTGAGCTACTTGGAACATGAATGCATGGGGGCTGGATCTAACAGGACTAACTGGATTCCATCATTTAGAACCAAACTGGAAATAATGTAGTAATTTCTAAAGCCCAGTTCTCTGGCATCTAGTAGCCCAAAGAGTCAGCTCACAGATAGCCCTTTTCAGCTCTCTCCCTGATATATGTACCTTGGGCACATGTTAAATTCCATCCAATGTAAAGGGACACTAACTCTGAGTGCCTCAGGTCTCAGTAGACAAGATCTCACCCCCTCACCCTCTCAGTGGAGACCCTATGGTTGTCATTGTTTTCTGTCTTTCAACCTAAGCTTCTATTTTGCAGTGCTAACTTCCCTCTGTAAAGAATGAGGAGCTGGTTTATCTCCTCCTCTTCGTCCTCCCCCTTCCTCCTGTCCCACAACACACACTCTTCACTGTCTTGCATCAGGTGCCTCTCATTGACCTCAAAGAGAGATGTTTCCCTAGGCTGAACTTAAAGATATTTAACCCAGGGGCTTTGCCTCCTTATATATGCCATGCCTCGATATGATTCAATCCTTCTTCCAAAATCCATCTACTATTTTGCCTATTCCTCTCCCAGAAGTAGGAAAGGCAGCCCTCCAAGTTTACAATTTACCGTATCAGAAAAGAAATAATGAAAAATAGAGAAAAGTTATAAAGCGATAAACATACAATCCAGAGACAGATATCGAAGAAGTTCAAGGGAATGAAAAGCAAGGGGACAAGCAATCAAAGTGGGCTGAGGGGACCAGCCCAGAAGGCTTCTTGGAGGGATGTTGCTGATGAAGGGCCTTGGGCACCTGATGCCAGGTCACAGGCCCTAGGACAAACTGAGTGGGCTTTCAGAGGAGCACAAGCAAGTTCCTGGAGAAAGGAAACTAGGGAAGAGAACTACTGAAAACATGGCCTTCCTCTGTAGTACCTATCTAACATGACCCTTTGCCGCCCACACTTTAGGTTATAACGACAGTCTTCAAGAGGAAATGAACGTAGATTGCCCCCCGGGCCAATACTTCATCCAAGATGGTGATGAGGATGAGGACAAGAAGGCCTGCCAATTTAAGCGCTCCTTCCTGAAGAACTGCTCTGGCCTGGAGGACCCTACTTTTGGCTACTCTACTGGACAGCCCTGCATCCTTCTAAAGATGAACCGGGTATATTGGCCCTTGTCACTCTGTCTATGATAAGTGGATGAGTTGGGTAGGAAGGCTCTGGCCGCTACATTTCTCTTTGGGCTCTGTCTTCATACACTGTAAGTTTGGCCATTTTTACCAAGAGTGTCACTAATACAAACAACCAGACAAAACTACCAAGCAATAATTCCTTTTCTCCCTGAACACTTTCTATTTTGATTCTTCTCCAGCACCCCTAAACCTTTGATGCTCTGTCAGGAATGAGATCTTGAGCTGTTTGGAATAGGGGACTGACATGGGGGTGGCATGGGGGACAATTCTTATTTTTTTATTTATTTTATTATTTAAAAAAATTTTTTTTTGCGGTACGCGGGCCTCTCACTGTTGTGGCCTCTCCCGTTGCGGAGCACAGGCTCCGGACGCGCAGGCTCAGCGGCCATGGCTCACGGGCCCAGCCGCTCGGCGGCATGTGGGATCTTCCTGGACTGGGGCATGAACCCGTGTCCCCTGCATCAGCAGGCGGACTCTCAACCACTGCGCCACCAGGGAAGCCTGGGACAATTCTTATATCACAAGAAATGCATTTTCCTTCTCTCCTGCCATGCCTCAGGTGTGGCAGAGCCTTACCAGGCACACTCCTCTTGACCCAGTACGTTCTTTACATTTTCAGGGTAATCCTGCTGCAGTTACCACTGTATGAATATCAGGCACAAATAAAATAAGAAGTAAGCTGAGCTGAGCAGCTCAGAAGATACTTTGCATTTTCTGCTTTCTGTAACATTTCTGAGAGGGCAAAATAGATCACGTTTATGCCTAAAGAAAGGACAACTCAAGGGGGATTTAGAAAAGCCATATTTTTACTGTCAAATCTGTTTTGGTTTTTGTTTTTTAAAAACACGCTGGTTTTCTTTTGCTAGATTGTTGGCTTTCGTCCTGAGCCTGGAGACCCTGTGAAGGTTTCCTGCAAAGTTCAGGTAAAGTGCCCTTTTGAGTAAGTACTGTTAGCACATCTGTTTCATGCAAAAGGGTGGGTCATCCCTTCCAAGGGCTTTACCATGGATGGTTTCCTAAGGGTTAGGGAAAGGGTTAATCTTTTCATAACTACACCTCCATTTATACCTTCAGGCCTCCCTGTTTCCAGAAAGCATTCCATTCATGTGTATTCGTGTGTGTAGTGTTTGTGTGTGTGTGTGCTGATTTATACCTGTGAAAGCCAAAGACTGAACCTCAGCTGAGAGCCACAGCAGGAAACAACAATGTGCCAAGTCATTAACGGAAATTCTGTTTACACTTTTGCTCTAATTACTTGTTTCTTTGAACTAAACAAGCAGCTTTCATTAGAGTCATTAGTCCCTGCTTTTAAAACTGATTTCACAAAAGAAAAGCAAGGGAATGATATCACAAAAGTGAGGTAGTGTTTGTGGAAAGACAGGCTCTGATCTGTTTCTTAACTTGGGTGGAGGTCTTCAGGGGTCAATTTTCTTCTTCTTTAAATCGTGTGTGTGTGTGTGTGTGTGTGTGTGTGTGTGTGTGTGTGTGTGTGTGTGTGTGTGTGTAGCCTCCGTACTCTTTGACATATTTTACAATATAACATATATAGCAATACAAAAATAAATAAATAAATAAAACTGATTTCACTTTTTGCAGCAATGACCAGTGGCACTGGGTGTTGCAATAACAAATGACTACAAGGGAAGTATAAACAGAACTCCATTAATATGCTAATTAACTGTCCTTCAAGGGACCATTAACTCCTATCTCATGTGTGCCAATTAGCTCCTTTGTAGGAAAAAGCCTACAAAGATCTTGGGTTTGCTGGGGTTTGCTTCTTAAAGTTGGCAGTAGCTCCCTCCTGTTTGGTAACACCTACTACACCCCCAGTCCTGGACGGTTGTCTTGCAAATGTGTGAAGCCGGGTAACCCCATTCTCAGTACCAGAAATGCTGCTCAAAACTCCAGTCTTGATCGTGGCAGATCAGAAAGCAGCAAAAGGCAGCATTTATTCAGTCAATAGTTCACATTCAGCAAGAATTTATGGATCACTTATTAAGTACCAGGTACTTTGCTAGGTGTTGGGGGTGCCAAGATAAATATGATTCCGTCTCTGAAATCAGGGCCATCAAGTAATACAGGTGCTATGAAAGGTGCAGTGTGGGGCTTCCCTGGTGGCGCAGTGGTTGAGAGTCTGCCTGCCGATGCAGGGGACACGGGTTCGTGCCCCGGTCCGGGAAGATCCCACATGCCGCGGAGCGGCTGGGCCCGTGAGCCATGGCCGCTGAGCCTGCGTGTCCGGAGTCTGTGCTCCGCAACGGGAGAGGCCGCAGCAGTGAGAGGCCCGCGTACCGCAAAAAAAAAAAAAAAAAGGTGCAGTCAAGACATTAAAGAGGGAAAGGTTAGTTCCACATGAGAGGTGGTGACACTGAAGTTGAGCTTTGAAAGGTCAGGCAGTGCTTGCTAGGTGAACAAGGTAGGAAGGACATTCATTCTGGTCACATATATGTGAGCATGTATAAACATACACACGTGAGGTGTGACTGCAAACTGGTGGAACTGATTCCACACACCATTCACAAAAAAATGAATTTCATTACTTTTTACAAGAATATATAAATAAACCATAAAGTCTTAAACCAGCATATTAATTGGATTGAGTCCTGCTTATAGTTCCCTAGTGAAAGCCATTCATTTTTCAGCTTACGGCGAACCTTGCTGAGAACTGTCCTTTAAAAAAAAAAAAGAAACACTGAATCATTATACATTGTATAATAATCAACACTGGTCAAATCCACACCCACCTGTGGAAATCAAGCATGATGAGGTAATTATTAGAATAAATTAAGGAGAGCTCGGTTTATACTAAGAGCCATTATACTATATCGATAGAAGTAATCACATGACCCGAGTGATTTGCTAGTAGTGATGCACTATTTGCCCCCAGTAACCTCTAGACCTCTGCTATTTAGGGCAAGCCTAACGCATGGGCAGAATGGGCAGTCCCCTACCCGACATGATATGATTAGGGTAGACTTGTTTATTTAATCATTTCCCCCCTTGCTTATCCTCCTGACCCCACCTCCTGTAATTAAGCACCTCAGAGAATGTGGTCAGAGACGTGCATTTAGGTGAGCCAACTACAGGCTGTGTCCCTATGCATCAGGTCCCTGTGCACTGGGTCTGACCTCAACCAGAAATGAGCACACCGTGTGCACGTTGTTGTGGAGTGGGATTTACTAGGCATGTTCCAACTTACACCTGCCTCAGCTCCAAAGTCCAAGACTGGGTACCAGGACCAGTGTGATTCTTTGGAGAGGTGCTGGCATGGTAGGCCCTCTTGCCAGAGCAACACTGGGTACTGCAAGCCCTTTGGAGCCCTTCTGCCTGGGTCCCCTAGGAGCCAGCATAGAGCCATACTGAGAACCTTCAGCCTCCGTGGTCTGGGCCTTCTATTCAGTGTTCTTTGCACTGAAAAGCCAAAGCACAGTCTCTCCCTGGAAACACTCCTCTGGGGATAAGTCTGGGCTGAGCTATGCCCCATTCTGCTTTCGTGGTCTTCCTGAGACAGTTGTGGGTCACACAGTGATTTCACCTGGGACACAAGCCCCTTTAGCTCAGGCTCCAACTCACTGAGTGACCCAGCACCTGATATGTACTTGCTTTTACTTACAGAGAGGTGATGAAAACGACATCCGATCCATCAATTACTACCCAGAGTCGGCTTCTTTTGACCTCCGTTACTACCCTTACTATGGCAAACTGACTCACGTAAGTCTGTATTCCCTTCAGTCTTTGCTGTCAGAAAGGGCTCAGAGACAAAGGAAGGGCTGGCTGGGATCTATGAGAATTAGGGAGCAGCAGGTAGTAGCAAAGGGGTGAATAGCTGCTGGCCCAGACTAGGAGTTCCCTCTACCAATTCCTATCCCAACCGCTCCTTTCCAAATCTGGAGGAATCTCAGACACGTCTGGCCTAACTCCTTCAGTTTACAGATGGAGAGATTAGGGTTCAGAGAGAGGAAGTGACTTGCCCAAGGTCACATAGCTAATTAGTGGCAGAGCCAGGAGCAGACAAATCACTTGCCATTGCACTAAATTATGCCCAAATAATCACTTTCCTGTTTCTCCCACTTAGAGACTTGGGGCAGTGAAAACTTCATCTCCAGCATGGAGACTTGATAAATACTAGTTCTGGTCTGATTCATGGTCTGATATCTAGAAAATCATATCACGCTGAGCTAGAATTGGTTTTCCCCAGAGGACAATCAGACAACTGACACTGACTTATGAGAGAAATATGTCATTTCTCCACTGTCCCAGGGCAGAGAGAGCATGTCAGTTGCTTTAGCCATTTGTGACTTGGCATCATGGGATTTACTCAGTTCCTTTTGTGGAGGTTGTTCCATCCTCCTGCACTGATTATCTGATCACTTCCATCCTATTGCCGTCCCCTACATACCCTCCCCTCCTGACACTTAGAATTCATTGTTCTTCCACCTACAGGTTAACTACACCTCCCCGCTGGTGGCAATGCACTTTACAGATGTAGTGAAGAACCAAGCGGTGCCTGTGCAGTGCCAACTGAAGGGCAAAGGCATCATAAATGATGTCATCAATGATCGTTTTGTGGGTAGGGTAATCTTTACTCTGAACATAGAAACCTAAGAACTTCAGGGGGCCACTCCCACCAGTTCTGTTTCTGTTTTATTTCATGTTACCCTGGTAGCACCTGAATTCTTTTTCTTCAGTTGGGACACAGCCAAGTGGACACCTGAGACAGCAGATCATCTTTCCTTGCCTTTGACATATGTTCGAAATGGCATTGTGGGAGCTATTTGATTTTTAAAGGTAGCCTCTCCTGATGACAAATAGCTTATATTAATTTCCTTTTCTCCCACTTAAAACTAAAACCCATTCTTGCTGCTAGAAGTCTCATTGTAGTGTAACATAGTATCTGATAAAATTCACAATAGCCATGAAGGAGAATTTCCGTGATGATTATAAATTCATCATGTTTTCTAAAAATTTGTTGTTTTTAGAGGTAAGATTCCTCCCAACCAGGCTGATAACTAACCATTTTTGTTAACCTGCCTGGCAAGGTCCTTCCATGAGAATCACCAACCAGACCAATCCAGAATACACCTAGGGCCACCATACCTAGGGAACTCTACATCCAGGGGTGCTTGTGAAACTGGCTGCCTCACATGGGCAACTAAATACTGATTCACAGACTAGGTTATCTTCAACTGGGACAGAAGTCAGTGATAACTGGATATTGTCCTGGGATAGACCAGAACATAGACCTTCCCTATAACTTTTTTTGGGAGGTGAGGCCCACTGCAACTGGGGAGAACACCTACCATGTGGACGTGACTGGTATTAGATTCCTTGCTTTATGGTGTAATCCAAAGGCAAATGTTCCTGCAGAAAGGTTTGTCTCAGCTTCAGACACAGGAAGAAAACAAGGAAGATCTCCACCAACTAATTCTTGAGCTCTTTGTTTGACAGTAGTGTGATGTTCTTTGAGACCATCAGGGATAGATGTGTTGACCGTCCCCGCCCACACCTCGTTACAGCGCTGGGGATTGAAATCAGGGTCTCCCAACTGATACGTGGTAAGACAGAAAGCTCCTGCCAGGCCACCCTAAATTCAAGGCCCATTAGCCAGCTTTGCAGTTGTTTAAAAAATGATAAGAGGCAGATGTTTATCCAGGTTGTGGATCAGCCAGGCTGCTTTGTCTTATCTTTGGCCATGTGACCATTCCACTGTTCCTTAACACCTCCACCAGGGGGAGGGCTGGGACAAGGAGAAAAAGAAAGCATCAGAGAAGAGCATAGTGTCTCAGGGTCCAAAGCAGGGTTAAATGCCACCTAGAAGTATCCAGAGTCTGAATCTCCTCTACAATGTTTACCTTCTCCCAAAACAGGGAACTGACAGTATGGTAGTGAAGAAAAACAAGTAAAGAAGTAACTACAATATAGCGTGACAAGAGTTATAATACTAGTATGTGGAAATGCTATGGGAACATGAAGAAAAGTAAGCTGAGAAAGTAGCAGAGGAAATTTCACATGCAAAGTCACAATCACGAAAGACCATGGTGTGTTTGGGTAACTGAGCAGTTCATGTAGCTGGAGTGTAAAGGGCTCAGAGCAATGGCAGGGAGCGGCAGTGGATTGGGCTAGAAATGTATACAGGTACTGAAAGAAGACTTTGAGTTTTATCGAGTAGGTGAAAAGGAGTCATGAAAGCATTTTATGCAGGGAAGCTCTGTGATCATATTTACTTTTTAGAAAGAGCACTTTGGCAGCCACAGTGTGAAGGGTGGATTGGAGAAGGGCAAGACTGGGGAATGGGCAACGAGGGAGAAGAAGGAGTCAAGAATGACGCCAAGGTTTTGAGCTTGGCTACACCCAGTGGGATAGTGATATTGTTAAGACTGGAAATACACGAGTGAAGCAGGATTGGAGAGGAAGATGTTGAGATCACTTCTGGACATTTTAGGCTTTTGATTTCTATTGGTCAGACATTGATGTGGAGATGTAAATATAAGTGGGGTTGGGAAGAAGGAAATCTGAGAACAAAAGCAGCATTCGCTGAAGTGAACTCTCTTAATAAAGTCTAAGCTATTTAATCATGGGAATTTGAGCCACTTATGTAAAGACACCACAGCAATCTAGTCTCTCGGGTAGTGCTTCTCTCTTGGCTTATGGCAGAAAGGACTGCTGCTGCTCGTTGGAATCTCCTTCCCAGACACCTTTCCAACTTTTAGTGACAGAGTAAAGGGGGGTTGACTGCTAGTAACAAGTGATTAAAAGACATGCGACAGCAGATTTGTGGAAAATACAAAAAACAATGAAACTGTCTCCTCCCAATGCCTTTCCTTACCAAATTCCATTTTCAAAGCTAACCTTTAAAAAGAAACAAACTTGAAGATAACAACTTTAAAGCCACCTAAAAATTACCTCAAATAACCAAACTCTCGAGATTTAGTAGTAAAAGGTAATAGAACATTAGATCTGGAAAGGATATTAGAGCGTTTAGTGAAAACAACCTGCGTTGCATCTGACTCCAGGTCCAGTGCTCTTTCTACTCTGAGCTGCTGCTTACCAGGAAGTACCATCTTTTTAAAAATCAATGAATGATATCCCAAACATTTTAAAACATATGTCAAATTTGAGTTAGAATAGTTAACATTTCACAGGAATTCAACTGGTGCTATATATTATACATAATACATTATCCTGTTAAATACGTTGACTATTAGACAGACAAGGAATTATGAATCTTTTGTCATACAGTATTTCTCATTCAGTGGAATCCATCGTGTCCACAGTTTCAAAGCAGTAATGAATAGTACTAGGGCAGTTGGGGATGTCAGCTGGGACATTTAAAAATAGCTTTATTATACAGAACTGGATATTATAATATATTCACTAAAATTGAATTCTAACAATTCAATAAACTTCAAATGGATTAATTTAAATAGTCCCCCAAACTGTGCTGTACCAGGATTTGATTTGTATACCATCTGTTGCAGTGCACTTGGTTTTACTTGATTGTCAATGAGAAATACTACTTTCAAATGCCTTCATGATTTTGTCCATGCTAGACTTAGGATTTTTTACTTCTTATCCCTCTGAAATTATTATCCTGAAGTTACCTTTCTTAGGCATCTGTTTGCTGAGAATCTTCATATAGAAGACATTAATATTGTCTTGGGGAGTTGTTGACAGCAATAAATTAAAATTAAAAAGGAGTGTATGATTTCCTCTTTCTAAACTGTACCACTGATTTTCCCATAGGAATACTGGGCAGACATGTGGGTGGAAAACTCGACAACTGACAGCCTATTAGTTTAAGACTTTTTTTCTTCTTCTCCCTCCCACTTTTTTTTTTCCCAATTCCTGGGATTTGGCCACAGGAGAATGAAACTAAAACTTGTTTCATTCCCATTGCCCAAAATCAACCAAAAGTCAGAGGGCAAGGAAGCCCACCGATGTGGTCCATACAGGTCAGCCTCCCAAGGAAGAAAGCAGGGTGGAAAAGGGTAGAAAGTGCATTTGGAGGGGCAAACGAAATACCTAGCACAGCCACCAAGATTTTGAGATTCTGAGGACAGACTCCTCAGAGCCTGATACAGTGCTGGAACTATCTAAAAGGAATTTACTGAATCACATAACTGAAAAGTCCAGGAACTCTAAGATGTCATTAGGAACCAGTCTCTCTCCATCTATCTATTCTGCTTTCCATCGCATTGGCTTCATTCTCAGGCTCCACAAATCAAGATATGCATGATGGCTGCCAGCATTGCCAGGCCGACATCCTTAAAGGCTAATTCCCCTTTGAAAAGATAACTTCTCTTCCCTGATAGTTCAAATAAAAATTCTGAGTCTCTCATTGGCTTGAATTGGACTCTGTGTCCATCCCTGAACCAACCTCTGTGGCCACAGGGGGAAACTTCTCTAGTTGGCCAGGCTTGAGTCACATGCCCAGCCCTGGATCTTGGGGTGATATCAATACCACTCAACCTGCCTGGAATGGAAGTCAGGGAGAGGTGATCCTCCGGAGGAAAACTGAAGTGTTGTTACCAAAGAAGGATGTACGGATGGGAAGTGGAAGATAGAATAGATGTTCACTACATTTTGTCAGTGTCCTGTCAAATCCTATACCTACATATGGTTGTATCTGAACTTTTAGACTAAAATCTTTTCAAATTTTTAACATTAAGATCTCCAAAGAACAGTCCTTTCACTCTACTCTGGCATTTTGTCAACACCTTTTGCTTGGAAGAAAAGGAAGGTGGAAAGAGAAAGAAAGAAAGCATCTTGATTTGTTCTACTTTGTCTTTACCAAAGAGAATTCCAAAATTTAAATCTGCATTCAGAGTCTGGCTTCCATAAAACATTTTCTTCCCGGAATAGAATGATATAACCTTCATAAAACAGTTAACTTGAATCATAAAAGTATCTGACTTGAATCAGAACAAACATGTTCACAAATGAGATGCAGGAGGAGGGTCACATCCTTTCCCTCCTCTCCAGTCCTCTGGCTGATGATATCATCTTGTATATAGAAAATCCTAACCTCCTAGAGAAATAGAAATAAAAACAAAAATAAACAAATGGGACCTAATGAAACTTAAAAGCTTTTGCACAGCAAAGGAAACCATAAACAAGACCAAAAGACAACCCTCAGAATGGGAGAAAATATTTGCAAATGAAGCAACTGACAAAGGATTAATCTCCAAAATTTACATGCAGCTCAATATCAGAAGAACAAATAACCCAATCCAAAAATGGGCAGAAGACCTAAGTAGACATTTCTCCAAAGAAGATATACAGATTACCAACAAACACAAGAAAGAATGCTCAACATCATTAATCATTAGAGAAATGCAAGTCAAAAGTACAATGAAATATCATCTCACACCGGTCAGAATGGCCATCATCAAAAAATCTACAAACAGTAATTGCTGGAGAGGGTGTGGGGAAAAGGGAACCCTCTTGCACTGTTGGTTGGAATGTAAATTGATACAGCCACTATGGAGAACAGTATGGGGGTTCCTTAAAAAACTACAAATAGAACTACCATACGACCCAGCAATCCCACTAGTGGGCATATACCCTGAGAAAACCATAATTCAAAAAGAGTCATGTACCACAATGTTCATTGCAGCTCTATTTACAATAGCCAGGACATGGAAGCAACCTAAGTGTCCATCGACAGATGAATGGATAAAGAAGATGTGGCACATATATACAATGGGATATTACTCAGCCATAAAAAGAAACGAAATTGAGTTATTTGTAGTGAGGTGGATGGACCTAGAGTCTGTCATACAGAGTGAAGTAAGTCAGAAAGAGAAAAACAAATACCTTATGCTAACACATATATATGGAAACTAAAAAAAAAAAAAAAGTTCTCACGAACCGAGGGGCAGGACAGGAATAAAGACACAGACATAGAGAATGGACTTGAGGACACGGGGAGTGGGAAGGGTAAGCTGGGACAAAGTGAGAGAGTAGCACTGACATATATACACTACCAAATGTAAAATAGATAGCTACTGGGAAGCAGCTGTATTGCACAGGGAGATCAGCTCAGTGCTGTGTGATCACCTAGAGGGGTGGGATAGGGAGGGTGGGAGGGAGACACAAGAGGGAGGGGATGTGGGGATATATGTATACATATAGCTGATTCACTTTGTTATACAGCAGAAACTAACACAACATTGTAAAGCAATTATACTCCAATAAAGATGTTTAAAAAAAAAAGACTATTACAGCTAAAGAACAAGTTCACTAAGGTCTCAAGATAAAACATCAGTATAAGAAAATCAGTTGTGGGACTTCCCTGGTGGCGCAGTGGTTAAGAATCTGCCTGCCAATGCAGGGGACATGGGTTCGATCCCTGGTCCAGGAAAATCCCACATGCTGCGGAGCAACTAAGCCCGTGTGCCACAACTACTGAGCCTGCACTTTAGAGCCCGTGAGCCACAACTACTGAGCCCTCGTGCCACAACTACTGAAGCCCGCATGCCTAGAGCCCATGCTCTGCAACAAGACAAGCCACTGCAGTGAGAAGCCCGTGCACCACAACAAAGAGTAGCCCCCACTAGCCGCAACTAGAGAATGCCTGTGCACAGCAACAAAGACACAGTGCAGCCAAAAATAAATAAATAAATTTATTTTTTAAAAAAAATAATAAGATTTTTAAAAATTTAAAAATAAAAAATCAGTTGTCTTTCTCTACACTAGCAGTGAACAATTTCAAAGTGAAATTAACAAAATAATTCCATTTACGATAGAATAAAAGCAACAAAATACTTAGAAAAAGATTAACAAAAGAAGTGTAAGACTTGTACACTGAAAACTACATAATATTGTTGAAATAAATTAAAGAACTAAATAAATGGAAAAACACTGGTGTTCATGGATTAGAAGATTAATAGTGCTAAAATGGTCATACACCCCAAAGTGATCTACATATTCAATACAAACTTTTCAAAACTCCAACTTCCTTTCTTCTTTAGAAATTAACAAGGTGATCCTAAAATTCATATGGAAATGTAAGGAACTCAGAAAAAACGAAGTAATCTTGAAAAACAAAAATCTGGAAGACTCATACATCCCAATTTCAAAACTTACTACAAAACTAGAGTAATTAAAATAGTGTGGTATTGTCATAAGGATAGGCATATAGATCACTGGAATAGAACTGAGAGTCCAGAAACAAACCCACACGTCTATGGCCAATCGATTTTTCAAAATGGTGCTACATCCATTCAATAGTCAAAGAATAGTCTCTTCAACAAATGGTGCTGGGACAATATACATACAAAAGAATGAATTTGGATCTTTACCTCACACGATATACAGAAATTGGCCCTAAATGGGTCAAAGGTATAAATGTAAGAGCTAAAACTATAAAACTCTTAGAAGAAAACCTAGACTTAAATCTTTGTGACCTTGGATTAAACAATGGTTTCTTAAATATAATGCCAAAAGCACAAGTGACAAAGGAAAAATAGATAAATTTGACTTCATCAAAATTAAAAACTTTTGTGCTTCAAAGGACACTATCAAGAAAGTGAAAATACAACCCACAGAATAGAAGAAAATCTTTGTAAATTATATACCTGTTAAGGTAGGGGTCCACAACCTCCAGGCTGTGGACTGGTACCAGTCCTTGGCCTGTTAGGAACCGGGCTGCACAGCAGGAGGTGAGCAGTGGGCAAGTGAGCAAAGCTTCATCTGCTGCTCCCCATTGCTTGCATTACTACCTGAACGATCCCCCCCCCCCTTCCGCCCCTGGTCCGTGGAAAAACTGTCTTCCAAGAAACCAGCCCCTGGTGCCAAAAATGTTGGGGACCGCTGTGATAAGGGACTAGTATCCAGAATATATAAAAAACTCTTACAACGCAACAGTAAAAAGACAACCCAATTTAAAATGTGCAAAGAATCTAAATAGATATTTCTCCAAAGGAGATATACAAATGGCTAATATGCATATGAAAAGACGTTAAGTATCATTAGTCATTAGGGAAATGCAAATCAAAACCACTATGAGATACCATTTCACATCCACTACAATGGTTATAATAATTTTTCTTTAAAAAATAACAGTAAGAAGTGTTGAGGATATGGAGAAGTTAGAACCTTCATACACTGTTGGAGAGACCATAAAATGGTGAAGCCACTTTGGAAAAACAGTTTGGCAATTCTTCAAAAGGTCAAACATAGAGTTTACCAAATGACCCAGCAATTCCACTCCTAAATATACATGAGAGATAATTAAAAACATATGTCCACTCAAAAACATGTACACAAATGTTCATAGCAGCATTATTCATAATAACCAAAAAATGGGAAGAACCCAAATGTCCACCAACTGATGAATGGATAAACAAAGTGTGACATATCCATACAATGGAATATTATTCAGTCATAAAAGGAATGAAATACCGATGCATGCTACAGCATGGATGAATCTCAAAACATTATGTTAAGTGAAAGGAGCCAAACACAAAAGGCCACATGTATGATTCCATTTGTATGACATGTCCAGAACAGGCAAATCCGTAAAGACATAAAATAGATCCGTGGTTGCTGGGGGGCTGGAAGGAGGGGCAATGGAGAGTGACTGTTAATGGGGATGAGAATATCTAACTATCTATCTGTCCGTCTATCCATCTATATAGAGAGAGAGGGAGAGAAATTTCTGGGTCATATGGTAATTTTATGTTTAACTCTGAGGAACTGCCAGACTGTTTTCCAAAGCAGCTGCACCATTTTACAGTCCCACCAGCAATGTATGAGGGTTCCAATTTCTTTACACCCTTGGCAACACTTTTACTATTTTTTTTTTATTAGAGCCATCCCACTAGGAGTGCAGTGGCATCTCATTGTGGTTTTGATTTGCATTTCCCTGATGACTAATGACGTAGAGCATTTTTTTTTTCTTGTGCTCATTGGCCATTTGTATATTTTCTTTGGAGAGCTGTCTATTTAGATCCTGTGCTCGTTTTTTAGTTTGGTTGTCTTTTTACTCTTGATTTGTTAAAGTTATTTATATATTCTGGATACTAGACCTTTATCAAATATAAGATTTGCAAAAATTTTCTCCCATTTTATGGGCTGTCTTTTCAATTTCTTGATGGAATCCTTCGAAGTACAAAAGTTTTAAATTTTGATAAAGTCCAACTTATCTATTTTTTCTTTTGTTGCCTGTGTTTTTGGTGTCATATCTAAGAAACTCTTTCCTAACTGAAGGTCATGAAAATTTACTCCTATATTTTCTAAGCGTTTTATAGCTCTAGCTTTTACATTTAGATCTATGGCCATTTTGAGTTACCACACTCTTAATTACTATAGCTTTGTAGCAAGTTGTGAACTCAGGAAGTGTAAGTCTTCCAACTTTGTTCTTCTTTTTAAAGATTTTTTTTTCTTTTTAAAGATTTTTTTTTGGCTTTCCTGCATCCCTTTAATTTCCATATAAATTTTTTGATCTGCCTGTCAATTTCCGCAAGAAAGGTTATATTTCAATGGTTGCTTTAGAGTTTATACCAGGTTTTCTTAATCTCAGCATTGTTAACTTTTTGGGCCAGGTAATTCTTTGTTTTGGGGACTGTCCTGTGCATTTTGGAATGTTTAGCAGCATCCCTGGCCTCTATCTAATAGATATCAGTAGTATCCCCTTCACTTTTGGAAACCAAAAATGTCTCCAGACATTCCTAAATGTCTTCCGGGGGTCAAAATCACCCCTGATTGAGAACCACTGGTTTAGGGTATATATCTTTAACATCACAATCCACCTTCAAGTTATATTATACTACTTCACATATTGTATGTGAACCTTACTGTAGTATACTTCCATTTCTCACCTGTGGGCCTTTCTGCTATTGTTATCATACATTTTACTTATTCATATATCATAAGCCCCACAACACATTGTTATTATTTTTATTTAAACAGTAAACTATTTTTAAAGATTTAAATAATAAGAAAAATTCTTAATATTTAATTATGTAGTTACCATTTCCAGTTCTCTTTATTCCTTTGAGTAGATCCAGATTTCATTTCCAGATTCCATTTTCATGTTGCTTGAAGGACGTTCTTTAATGTGTTTTATAGTGCAGAACTGCTCGTGATGGTTTGTTTCAGCTTTTGTATGCCCGAAAGTCTTTATTTTTGCCTTTGTTTTTGAAAAATATTTTGATGAATATAGAATTCTTGATTAAGAGTGCTCGCTTTCACTTTAAAGATGTTGCTTCACTGTCTTCTGGCTTGTTTCTTTTATAAATTTATTTATTTATTTTTGGCTGCGTTGGGTCTTCATTGCTGCATGCAGGCTTTCTCTAGTTGCAGCGAGTGGGAGCTGCTCTTCGTTGCAGTGCGCGGGCTTCTCATTGCAGTGGCTTCTCTTGTGGAGCACAGGCTCTAGGAGCACGGGCTTCAGCAAGGGCTTCAGTAGTTGTGGCACGTGGGCTCAGTAGTTGCGGCTCGTGGGCTCTAGAGCACAGGCTCAATAATTATGGTGCATGGGTTTAGTTTCTCCATGGCATGTGGGATCTTCCCGGACCAGGGCTCGAACTCGTATCCCCTGCATTGGCAGGTGGATTCTTAACCACTGCACCACCAGGGAAGTCCCTGGCTTGTTTCTTCAAGAAATCTGATGTCAATCTTTGTACATAACATATTTTTTCTCCTGCTGTTTGTGAGATTTTCTCTGTATCACTATTCTTAAGCAACTTGATATTATGTGCCTGGCATAGTTTCCATGTTCCTTGTGCTGGGAGTTCATTGATCTTGGATCTGTAAGCTTATAGTTTTCATTAAATTTTGAAGTAACTCAGCCATTATTCCTTCAAATATTTTTTCAGCTTCCACTCCCACCCCATCCTCTCCTTCAGGGACTCCAAATACACATATATACTGGGTCACTTAAAATTTTCCCACAACTCAGCGCAGTGGTTAAGAATCCACCTGTCAATGCAGGGGACACGGGTTCGATCCCTGGTCCAGGAAGATCCCACATGCCACGGAGCAACTAAGCCCACGAGCCACAACTACTGAGTCTGCATTCTAGAGCTCATGAGCCACAACTACTGAGCCCGCGTGCCATAACTACTGAAGCCCACGCACCTAGAGCCTGTGCTCCGCAACAAGAGAAGCCAACGCAGTGAGAAGCATGCTCACCAAAACGAAAAGCAGCTCCCACTTGCTGCAACTAGAGCAAGCCCTCGTGCAGCAACAAAGATCCAAGGCAGCCAAAAATAAATAAAATAAATAAATTTATTTTTAAAAAGATGGACTGAAAATAATTTCCCACAACTCACTGATACTCTGATCTTTTTTCAGTCTTCTTCTATCCATGTTTAATTTTGAATATTTTCTATTTTCATAACTTCACTAATATTTTCCTTTACAACTGGTAACCTATAGTTAAGCTAATACAGTGCTTATTTCATCTCAGATATTGTACACTTGATCTTAGCCAAAAGGCCGAGAAGCGATCATCTCAGATATTGTAGTTTTCATTTCTACAAGTCTGATTTGGGTTCTTTTTATATCTTCCATGTCTCTCTTTTTATGTTCAATATTATGTTCATAATATTTCTTTATAATCCTTTTAATGTCTGCATGAATCCATAGTGATGCCTTTTCTCTCATTCCTGATATTAGTAACTTGTGTCTTATTGCTTTTTTTCCCTAGAATCTTGCTGGAGGTTTATCAATTTCATTGATTTCCTTAAATACCAGCTTTTAATTTCATTGATTTTCTTCTATTGTTTTACTGTTTTCTACTTCATTGATTTCTGTTCTGATTTGTATTGGGGTTTTTTTCGTATTATTTTGGGTTTAATTTGCTCTTATGTTTTTGGTTTCTTAGATCACTGAATTGGGAACTTTATTCTTTTCTCGTGTAAGTGCTTAGTTCTATGAACGTCCAAGGATATTTAGATTTAAACATGTCATGTTTACATTTCCCTCTAAGTAAGTTATGCTTTAGCCACACCTCAAAAATTCTAATATATTGTGCTTTTATTTTCATTCCCTTCAAAACACTTTCTAATTTCCCTTTTGATATCTTCCTTGACTAATGAATTATTTAGAAGTGTATTATTTAGTTTCCAGATACTTGGGGATTTCCAGATATCTTACTGTGATTTCTAATTTAATTCCATTGTGGTGAGACAACATACTTTATATTATTTAAATAATTTGCATTATAGGTATTAATAAAAGTGTTGAATAAATTAATTTCAATTAAATATACCTGACCAAAAAAACCTGCAAATAAATAAATAAATAATTTAAAATATATTAAGACTTGTTTTATAACTCAGAATATTGTCTATCTTGGCAAATGATCACTTGAAATATGTATTCAGATGTTTGTGGGTGTAGAGTTCTATGAATATCAATTAAGTCAAATTGATTAATCATATTTTTCACGTCTATATGTTTATTGATTTAATAATTGTTTAATAATTGTTCAGTTATTACGAGAGTGGTGTTGAAATCTCTGACAATAATTTGTTTGGATTTGTCTATTTTTCCTTTCAGTTCTAAGTTTTTGCTTCATGTATTTTGAACCTCTGATATTAGTTACATAAAGATCTAGGAATGCTATGTCGTTTTTTTCCTTTTATTTTACTTTATTTTTTATTGAAGTGTAGTTGCTTTATAATATCATGTTAGTTTCAGGTGTAGAGAGGATTGTTATGTCTTTTTGATGAATTGATCCCTTTACCATTATGAAATGACTTTGTTTTTCCCTGGTAATATTCTTTACTCTGCTATCTACTCTGCTTGAAATTAATGCAGCCATTTCAGCTTTATTTGATTAGTGTTAGCATGGTGTAATTGTTTCCTATTCTTATACTTTAGCCTATTTGTGTCTTTATATTTCAGGGGCTTTATTGTAGACCACACATAGTTGGGTCTTTCATATTTTTCATCCTGACAATCTCTACCATTTAATTGAGTTGTTTAGACCATTTATATACAGTGTGATTATTGATTTGGTTGTATTTAAATCTACCATCTTGCTATTTGTTTTCTGTTGGTCCCATCTGTTCATTGTTCCCCCTTTCTATTTTTCTGTCTTCTATTGGAATTGTGTTTTTAAAATGATTCTACCTTATTCTGTCTTCTGTTGGAATTAACTGAGTTTTTAAAATGATTCTACTTTATTGACTTATAGCTATATTGCTTCATTTATTTCTTGTGTGTTTTTTTAGACATTGCTTTAGGGTTTCATAGTAGATATCTTTAACTTATCACTGTCTACCTTCAAGTCATATTACACCACTTCATGTATCGTATAGGAACTTTACAACGATTAACTTCCATTTCATCTTTGTGTTATCATACATTTTTCTTCTATGTATGTTATAAACACCACACTTCATTGTTATTATGTTTGCTTTAACCTTTATCATTTTTCTGTTCTTAACATGACTTTTAATAGCTAAATAGTATTATGTACTATCCAGACTATGGATGCATCAAAATTTATTTAATCAATTCCAAATTGTGCATTAAGGTTTTTACCTGTTTTTTCCTTGATATTAAAAATTATATAGCAATGAACATTCGTGTGCTGAAATCTCTTTGCACACTTCTGATTATTTCTTATTTTTTTGCTGTGGCAAAAAAATACACACAACATAAAATTCCCCATCTTAACCATTTTTAAGTGTATAGTTCAGTACCATTCAGTAAATTCCCATTCTTGTGAAACAGATCTCCAAAACTTTTTCATCTTACAAATCTGAAACTTTGTGCCCACGAAACAACAACGCTTCTTTTCCCATTTCCCCCAGCCTCTGGTAACAACCATTCTACTTTCTGTTTCTATGAACTTAGATATCTCATATAAGTGAAATCATACAGTATTTGTCTTCATGTGGCTGGCTTATTTCACTTAGCATAATGCCCTCAAGGTTCATCCACGTTGTAGCATGTGACAGAATTTCCTTCCTTTTTAAGGCTGAATAATATGCCATTGTATGTATATTCCGTATTTTGTTTACCCATTCATATGTTGATGAACATTTGGGTTATTTCCACCTTTTGGCCATTATGAATAATGCTGCTATGAACATGGATGAACAAATATCTTTTTGAGACCCTGCTTTCAATTTTTCAGGGTACATACCCAGAAGTGAGATTGTTGGATAATATGGTACTTCTATTTTTAATTTTTTAAGGAACCTCCATATTGCTTTCCATAGCAGTTGCACCATTTTACAATCCCATCAACAGTGCACAAGGGTTCCAATTTCTCCACATCCTTGTCATCACTTGTTATTTTCTGTTTTGTGATAGTAGCCATGCTAATGAGTGTGAGGAAGCTCATAGATCTGTGCTTCACTAGGGTTGATGTCTAGAGTTTTATTTTGTTTCTTTGATTGGGCCATGTTTCCCTGTTTCTCTGTATACCTTGTAATTTTTTGCTGGGCTTTGGGCATTTGAAAAACAACCACTTCTCCCTATCTTTAAGTGCTAGCTTCTTGCAAGGGAAGACCTTCACCAAGCATCCCTGCAGGAGGTTCTAGGACCTCTCAAACCTTTTCTGATCTCTTGCTCCCCCCCGTGTCTACCTGCAGAACTACAGCCCTAATATGCTGTTCTCTATTCTCAGAAGCTTCCAAACTCTGGTGCTGGTCCCATCAGTGTTCTGAGTCAGGCAAGAGAGAAACTAGTCCCTCTGGCAGTCCCAGACAAGTCAGAATGTTGGACATATGGTCCATTTTTATTCCTTCTGGAGGGAGGAGCTCCAGTATGGAGGGTTTCCTCCTGGTTACTCTGTACTATGCAGAACAGGGGGAGTGACATGAATGAGTAAACAAAAATGCCACGAATTTTCCTACCCTTTCACTGGAATCCCTCTTGTTTTTATAAGGGCCTAGTTGCTGTAGCTCCTCAACTGGTATCTAGAGTTCTCACAGAGGTATTCTGGTCTGTGTGTTATTGTTAACGCAGTGTCTCTGTGGGGAAAGGAGGGCCTGTAGCTTCCTAGTCCACCATCCTGTACGCTTTGCCAATTTTATTTTAAGTGTGAGTCCCCCTTCTGCCTCAGACCTTCAGTTCCCCTTTGCAGAGACAATCACTGTGGTGGTTTTTTTTTTTAATATTTATTTATTTGGCTGCACCGGGTCTTGGTTGCAGCACGTAGGATCGTTAGTTGTGGCATGTGGGATCTTCAGTTGCAGCATGCGAACTCTTAGTTGCAGCATGTGGGAACTAGTTCCCTGACCAGGGATCAAACCTGGGCCCCCTGCACTGGGAGTGTGGAGTCTTAGCCACTGGAACACCAGGGAAGTCCTCTTGTTCCCTTTGCCCTTTTTTTTAAAAAAAAAAAACATCTTTATTGGAGTATAATTGCTTTACAATGGTATGTTAGTTTCTGCTGTATAACAAAGTGAATCAGTTATACATATACATATGTCCCCATATCTCTTCCCTCTTGCATTTCCCTCCCTCCCACCCTCCGTATCCCACACCTCTAGGTGGTCAAAAAGCACCGATCTGGGCTTCCCTGGTGGCGCAGTGGTTGAGAGTCCGCCTGCCAATACAGGGGACACGGGTTCGTGCCCTGGTCCGGGAAGATCCCACACGCCGCGGAGCGACTGGGCCCGTGAGCCATGGCCGCTGAGCCTGCGCATCCGGAGCCTGTGCTCCGCAACAGGAGAGGCCACAACAGTGAGAGGCCCACGTACCGCAAAAAAAAAAAAAAAAAAAAAAAAAAGCACCGATCTGATCTCCCTGTGCTATGCGGCTGCTTCCCAGTAGCTATCTATTTTATGTTTGGTAGTGTATATATGGCCCTGCCACTCTCTCACTTTGTCCCAGCTTACCCTTCCCACTCCCCGTATTCTCAAGTCCATTCTCTAGCAGGTATGCATCTTTATTCCTGTCTTGCCCCTAGGTTCTTCATGACCATTTTTTTTCTTAGATTCCATATATATGTGTTAGCATATGGTATTTGTTTTTCTCTTTCTGACTTACTTCACTCTGTATGACAAACTCTAGGTCCATCCACCTCACTACAAATAACTCAATTTCGTTTCTTTTTATGGCTGAGTAATATCCCATTGTATATATGTGCCACATCTTCTTTATCCATTCATCTGTCGATGGACACTTAGGTTGCTTCCATGTCCTGGCTATTGTAAATAGAGCTGCAATGAACATTGTGGTACATGACTCTTTTTGAATTATGGTTTTCTCAGGGTATATGCCCACTAGTGGGATTGCTGGGTCATATGGTAGTTCTATTTTTAGTTTTTTAAGGAATCTCTATACTGTTCACCATAGTGGCTGTATCAATGTACATTCCCACCAACAGTGCAAGAGGGTTCCCTTTTCCCCACACCCTCTCCAGCAATTAATGTTTGTAGATTTTTTGATGATGGCCATTCTGACCGGTGTGAGATGATATCTCATTGTACTTTTGACTTGCATTTCTCTAATGATTAATGATGTTGAGCATTCTTTCATGTGTTTGTTGGCAATCTGTATATCTTCTTTGGAGAAATGTCTATTTAGGTCTTCTGCCCATTTGTGGATTCGGTTGTTTCTTTGTTTTTTGATATTGAGCTGCATGAGCTGCTTGTAAATTTTGGAGATTAATCCTTTGTCAGCCGCTTCATTTGCAAATATTTTCTCCCATTCTGAGGGTTGTCTTCTGGTCTTGTTTATGGTTTCCTTTGCTGTGCAAAACCTTTTAAGTGTCATTAGGTCCCATTTGTTTATTTTTGTTTTTATTTCCATTTCTCTAGGAGGTGGGCCAAAAAGGATCTTGCTGTGATTTATGTCATAGACTATTCCTCCTATGTTTTCCTCTAAGAGTTTGATAGTGTCTGGCCTTACATTTAGGCCTTTAATCCATTTTGAGTTTATTTTTCTGTATGGTGTTAGGGAGTGTTCTCATTTTATTCTTTTACATGGAGCTGTCCAGTTTTCCCAGCACCACTTATTGAAGACGCTGTCTTTTCTCCACTGTATATTCTTGCCTCCTTTGTCAAATTAAGGTGACTATATGTGCATGGGTTTATCTCTGGGCTTTCTATTCTGTTCCATTGATCTATATTTCTGTTTTTGTGCCAGTACCATATTGTCTTGATTACGGTAGCTTTGTAATATAGTCTGACGTCAGGGAGCCTTATTCCTCCAGCTCCGTTTTTCTTTTTCAAGATTGCTTTGGCTACTCGGGGTTTTTTGGGTTTCCATACAAATTGTGAAATTTTTTGTTCTAGCTCTGTGAAAAATGCCAGTGGTAGTTTGATAGGGATTGCATTGAATCTGTAGATTGCTTTGGGTAGTAGAGTCATTTTCACAATGTTGATTCTTCCAATCCAAGAACATGGTATATCTCTCCATCTATTTGTATCATCTTTAATTTCTTTCATCAGTGTCTTATAATTTTCTGCATACAGGTCTTTTGTCTCCTTAGGTAGGTTTATTCCTAGATATTTTTTTCTTTTTGTTGCAGTGGTAATTGGGAGTGTTTTCTTAATTTCACTTTCAGATTTTTCATCATTAGTGTATAGGAATGCAAGAGATTTCTGTGCATTAATTTTGTATCCTGCTACTTTACCAAATTCATCAATTAGCTCTAGTAGTTTTCTGGTAGCATCTTTAGGATTCTCTATGTATAGTATCATGTCATCTGCAAACAGTGACAGCTTTACTTCTTCTTTTCCAATATGGATTCCTTTAATTTCTTTTTCTTCTGATTGCTGTGGCTAAAACTTCCAAAACTATGTTGTATAATAGTGGTGAGAGTGGGCAACCTTGTCTTGTTCCTGATCTTACTGGAAATGGTTTCAGTTTTTCACCATTGGGGACAATGTTGGCTGTGGGTTTGTCGTACATGGCCTTTATTATGTTGAGGAAAGTTCCCTCTATGCCTACTTTCTGCAGGGTTTTTATCATAAATGGGTATTCAATTTTGTCAAAAGCTTTCTCTGCATCTATTGAGATGATCATATGGTTTTTCTCCTTCAATTTGTTAATATGGTGTATCACATTGATTGATTTGCGTATATTGAAGAATCCTTGCATCCCTAGGATTAATCCCACTTGATTATGGTGCATGATCCTTTTAATGTGCTGTTGGATTCTGTTTGCTAGTATTTTGTTGAGGATTTTTGCATCTATGTTCATCAGTGATATTGGCCTGTAGTTTTCGTTCTTTGTGACATCTTTGTCTTGTTTTGGTATCAGGGTGATGGTGGCCTCGTAGAATGAGTTTGGGAGTGTTCCTCCCTCTGTTATATTTTGGAAGAGTTTGAGAAGGATAGGTGTTAGCTCTTCTCCAAATGTTTGATAGAATTCGCCTGTGAAGCCATCTGGTCCTGGGCTTTTGTTTGTTGGAAGATTTTTAATCACAGTTTCAATTTCAGTGCTTGTGATTGGTCTGTTCATATTTTCTATTTATTCCTGGTTCAGTCTCAAAAGGTTGTGCTTTTCTAAGAATTTGTCCATTTCTTTCAGGTTGTCCATTTTATTGGCATAGAGTTGCTTGTAGTAATCTCTCATGATCCTTTGTATTCCTGCAGTGTCAGTTGTTACTTCTCCTTTTCCATTTCTAATTCTACTGATTTGAGTCTTCTCCCGTTTTTTCTTGATGAGTCTGGCTAATGGTTTATCAATTTTATCTTCTCAAAGAACCAGCTTTTAGTTTTATTGATCTTTGCTATCATTTCCTTCATTTATTTTTCATTTATTTCTGCTCTGATCTTTATGATTTCTTTCCTTCTGCTAACTTTGGAGGTTTTGGTTCTTCTTTCTCTAATTGCTTTAGGTGTAAGGTTAGGTTGTTTATTTGAGATGGCTCTTGTTTCTTGATGTAGGATTCTATTGCTATGAACTTCCCTCTTAGAACTGCTTTTGCTGCATCCCATAGGTTTTGGGTCGTTGTGTTTTCATTGTCTTTTGTTTCTAGGTATTTTTTGATTTCCTCTTTGATTTCTTCAGTGATCTCTTGGTTATTAAGTAGTGTATTGTTTAGCCTCCATGTGTTTGTATTTTTTACAGATTTTTTTCCTGTAATTGATATCTAGTTTCATGGTGTTGTGGTCGGAAAAGATACTTGATACGATTTCAATTTTCTTAAATTTACCAAGGCTTGATTTGTGACCCAAGATATGATCTATCCTGAAGAATGTTCCAAGAGCACTTGAGAAGAATGTGTATTCTGTTGTTTTGGGATGGAATGTCCTATAAATATCAATTAAGTCCATCTTGTTTAATGTATCATTTAAAGCTTGTGTTTCCTTATTTATTTTCATTTTGGATGATGTGTCCATTGGTGAAAGTGGGGTGTTAAAGTCCCCTACTATGATTGTGTTACTGTTGATTTCCCCTTTTATGGCTGTTAGTATTTGCCTTATGTATTGAGGTGCTCCTATGTTGGGTGCATAAATATTTACAATTGTTATATCTTCTTCTTGGATTGATCCCTTGATCATTATGTAGTGTCCTTCTTTGTCTCTTGTAATAGTCTTTGTTTTACAGTCTATTTTGTCTGATATGAGAATTGCTACTCCAGCTTTCTTTTGTTTTCCATTTGCATGGAATATCTTTTTCTGTCCCCTCACTTTCAGTCTGTATGTGTCCCTAGGTCTGAGGTGGGTCTCTTGTAGACAGCATATATACAGGTCTTGTTTTTGTATCCATTCAGCCAGTCTATGTCTTTTGGCTTGAGCATTTAATCCATTTACATTTAAGGTAATTATCAATATGTATGTTCCTATTACCATTTTCTTAATTATTTTGGGTTTGTTCTTGTAGGTCTTTTCGTTCTCTTGTGTTTCTTGCCTAGAGAAGTTCCTTTAGCATTTGCTGTAAAGCTGGTCTGGTGGTGCTGAATTCTCTTAGCTTTTGCTTGTCTGTAAACGTTTTAATTTCTCTGTCAAATCTGAATGAGATCCTTGCTGGGTACAGTAATCTTGGTTGTAGGTTTTTCTCCTTCATCACTTTAAATATGTCCTGCCACTCTCTTCTGGCTTGCAGAGTTTCTGCTGAAAGATCAGCTGTTAACCTTATGGGGATTCTCTTGTGTGTTATTTGTTGTTTTTCCCTTGCTGCTTTTAATATGTTTTCTTTGTATTTAATTTTTGATAGTTTGATTAATATGTGTCTTGGCGTGTTTCTCCTTGGATTTATCCTGTATGGGACTCTCTGTTCTTCCTGGACTTGATTAACTATTTCCTTTCCCATATTAGGGAAGTTTTCAACTATAATCTCTTCAAATATTTTCTCAGTCCCTTTCTTTTTCCCTTCTTTTTCTGGGACCCCTATAATTCGAATGTTGGTGCATTTAATGTTGTCCCAGAGGTCTCTGAGACTGTCCTCAATTCTTTTCATTTTTTTTTTCTTTATTCTGCTCTGCAGTAGTTATTTCCACTCTTTTATCTTCCAGGTCACTTGTCCATTCTTCAGCCTCAGTTATTCTGCTATTGATCCCTTTTTGAGAATTTTTAATTTCATTTATTGTGTTGTTCATCACTGTTTGTTTGCTCTTTAGGTCTTCTAGGTTCTTGTTAAATGTTTCTTGTATTTTTTCCATTCTATTTCCAAGATTTTGGATCATCTTTTCTATCATTATTCTGAATTATTTTTCAGGTAGACTGCCTATTTCCTCTTCATTTGTTAGGTCTGGTGGGATTTTATCTTGCTCCTTCATCTGCTGTGTTTTTCTCTATCTTCTCATTTTGCTTAAATCACTGTGTTTGGGGTCTCCTTTTTGCAGGCCACAGGTTCTTAGTTCCCCTTGTTTTTGGTGTCTGTCCCCAGTGGCTAAGGTTGGTTCAGTGGGTTGTGTAGGCTTCGTGGTGGAGGGGACTGGTGCTTGTGTTCTGGTGGATGAGACTGGATCTTGTCTTTCTGGTGGGCAGGACTGCATCTGGTGGTGTGTGTTTTGGAGTGTCTGCATCCCTGTGGCTCTGCTCTCCTCCACGGCCCCGAAGCTTCCCCCCTCCGCCACCCGCAGTCTCCACCCGCGAAAGGGCTTCCTAGTGTGTGGAAACTTTTCCTCCTTCACACCTCCCTCCCAGAAGTGCAGGTCCTGTCCCTATTCTTTTGTCTCTGTTTTTTCTTTTTTCTTTTGCCCTATCCAGGTATGTGGGGAGTTTCTTGCCTTTTGGGAGGTCTGATGTCTTCTGCCAGTGTTCAGTAGGTGTTCTGTAGGAGTTGTTCCACATGTAGACGTATTTCTGATGTATTTGTGGGGAGGAAGTTGATTTCCACGTCTTACTCTTCCACCATCTTGAAGCTCCCTCCTTTTGCCCATTTTTTAGTCGGGTTTTTTAAATCATTCAGTTGTAGGAGTTCATTATATCCTCTACATATTAACCCCTTATCAGATACATGATTTACAAATATTCTCCCTTTCCATGGGGATTCCTTTTCAATCTGTTTTGTGTCCTTTCATGCACAGAAGTTTTAAATTTTGATATAGTGCAGTTTATACTTTTTAAAAATTTTGTTGCCTTCATTTTTGGTGTCAGATCCTAGAAATCATTGCTAAATCCATTCTTTTACTTTTAAACTATTTGTGTTTTTATATTTAAAGTGTGTTTCTTGTAGGAAACTTAGAGCTGGGCCTTGGTTTTAAATCCACTCTCTGAGAATCTCTGAGTTAATTGGGGTGCAACCTCAATGGTGTATTTGCCCCGTTTATTTTTTTCTCCTTTTTTGCCTTATTTTTTATTTATTCCATGTTGTTTATGATTTCACTTTTTTACTTTTGTTGCTTTTATTAGCATTAGCTTTCTTTTGTTATTTTAAGGTTGCTTTAGAGTTTACAGTATACATTTTTAAGTTATCACAGTCTACCTTAATGTGATATTATACCATTTCATATATTATATGAGAACCTTACAATAGTACATTTCCATTTCGTCTCTCCTAGCCTTTATGTTATTTTTGTTATGCATTTTATTTTACATATATTTTAAACCCTACACTAGATTGTTAATATTATTTTAACAGTCAATTAAATTTTAGATATTTAAATAACAAGAAAAAATCATATATATGTATATCTCCTTGTTGTAACCATTTCCGGTGTTCTTTTTTCCTTTGTATAAATCCACATTGCCATCTATCATTTTCTTTCTGCCTGAAGAAATTCCTTTAACACTTCTTATAGTATGTGTCAGCTAATGATGCATTATTTCAGCTTTTGTATAGCTGAATAAGTATTTCACCTTCTTTCTTGATATTGTTAAAAACAAGACAACAGGTCACAAATGGAGTCACTTATGCTAAGCCCCATGTCACCAAACCGAGACTTAATTAGCTTCAGCTTTCCCAGAAATGGAATCTTAAACCAGTCAGTCAGGAATTACCTGATCAGCACTAGTGAGGTCATCTTCCTGATAGACCCTGCCTTCCCCTAAAGGAAAGTGACCTTGCCACAACCAATTTCCTTGTTCCTGCTCCCTTCTGCCTATAAAAGTCTTTCATTTTGTACAGCTCCTCAGAGCTCCTTTCTATCTACTAGATGGGATGCTGCCCAATTCATGAATCATTGAATAAAGCCAATAAGATCTTTAAATTTTACTCAGTTGAATTTTGTTTTTTAACAATATTTTCACTCGGTATAAAATTCTAGGTTGGGGCTTCCCTGGTGGTGCAGTGGTTGAGAATCTGCCTGCTAATGCAGGGGACATGGGTTCGAGCCCTGGTCTGGAAGGATCCCACATGCCGCAGAGCAACTAGGCCCGTGAGCCACAACTACTGAGCCTGTGCGTCTGGAGCCTGTGCTCTGCAAGAAGAGAGGCCGCGATAGTGAGAGGCCCGCACACCGTGATGAACAGTGGCCCCCGCTTGCCACAACTAGAGAAAGCCCTCACACAGAAACCAAGACCCAACACAGCAAAAATAAATTAATAAACTCCTACCCCCAAAATCTTCTTTAAAAAAAAAAAATTCTAGGTTGATAATCATTTTTTTAATTTCAAGACTTTAAAGGTTTTGCTCCTCTGTCATCTTACATTATTTCTGATATGAGATCTACTATCATCCTTTTATGTAACCTATGTCTTGTTCTGGTTGCTTTTAAGATTTTCTTGGGGAATTCCCTGGTGGTCCAGTGGTTAGGACTTGGCACTTTCATTGCCATGGCCCGGGTTCAAACCCTGGTTGGGGAACTAAGATCTCACTTCCCACAAGCCACGCAGCGCAGCCAAAAAAATATATATATTTTTTTCTCCTCATTGTGAGCAACTTAATCATATATACCTTTAATCATATATGTGAGGTAGAGCAGGTGGAAGTCTTGTGACATTCAGGTAGGGAGAGGAGACCTCATGATGCTCAGCAGAGGAAGGGAGGGTAGACCTTGGAGTCTCTAGTTAGCAAAATCTAAAAATTTTATTTGGAAGGACGTGTTGATAACATACATTTCAAAGAGTCACAATATTTGTCCAATAAAATATTAAAGAACTAAAAACAAAAGAGGGACTTTCTTGGTGGTCCAGTGGGTAAGACTCTGTGCTCCCAATGCAGGGGGCCTGGTTCGATCCCTGGTCGGGGAACTAGATCCCACATGCATGCTACAACCAAGAAAACATGCCACAACAAAGATCCTGTGTACCGCAACTAAGACCCAGCGCAGCCAAAATTAATTAATTAATTAATTAAAATAAAAACAAAACAAAAAAATCATACATGCCTTGGTGTAGTGTTCTTCAATTTTTTGTGTGTGCTTGAGGTTCTTTGAGCTTCTTAGATCTGTGGGTTTATAGTTTTCATGAAATTTGGGGAAATTTTCAACTATTTTCTGTACTCCCTTCATTTGGGAACTCCAATTACACAAATACAGTTTTCTCACAGCTCAGTGATGCTTTGTTCATTTCTTTGGATATTTTTTCTTCTGAGTGTGTCATTTTGGATAGTTTCCATTGCTACAGTTTCAAGTTTACTAATTTTTTTCTTGTGCAATGTCTAATTTACTGTTAGTCCCATCCAGTATATTTTTATTTCAAATTGCATATTTCTCAACTCCAGATATTTGATTTCTTTTTATATTATACATGTCTTAACTTTTGAAGATATGGAGTTATAACTGTTTTAATAGTTATAGTAACTGTTTTAATGCCTTTGCTGCTAATTCCAACATCTGTGTTATTTGGGGGCTGCTTTTGATTGGTTGATTTTTTTCATCTCATTATGAGTTATGTTTTCCTGCTTCTTTGCATGCCTAGAAATTTTTGATTGGATACACAACACTGAGAATTTTAACTTGTTGAGTGCTAGTTGTTTCTGTAATCCTACAAATATTATTGAACTTTTTTCCTCAGAAACACTTAAGTTACACGGAAGCAGTTGAATCCTTTAGGATCTTGCTTTTATGATATTTTAGGTGGATTGAGAGCAGTGTTCAGTCTGAGTCTAAATATCCTCCACTACCTAGGCAAGAACCTCAGTATTCTATCCAATGTTCCATGTTTTACCAGTCTGGATAAAGGGAACAGGCACTATTTCCACGTCTATTTGTGTTCCAATCCTTTTGTGTGATTAATTCCTTAGCTTTGGGTAGTTTCTTCACATGTGTGAGCACATCAGTACTTAAGGGAACCCTCTGCAGGTCTCTGGAGTTATATATATGTATATATGTATATATATTGATAGGTATCTATATCTATATATAGATATAGATATAGATCTTACTCTGTCTTCCAAATCATAGCTGCCTTAGTTTCCGCAGATTCTTCACTCCATCTCCTCAACTCATAGAGTTTTTCAGGTTCCACCTTGTTCCCTCTCCTTATACTATGTCCTGGAAACTCCAGACAGCATGCTGAGCAAACATGGGGCTCACCTCATTTGTTTCCCATTTCTTAGGGATCACTGTCCTTCATTTCTTGATGTCCAGTGACTTGAAAACTATTATTTCATATCTGTTGTCCATTTGTAAAAGTGTAGTTTTCTTTTTCTGATAAGAGAGTAAATCCAGTCCCTGCTATTACCACCTTGGCCAGTAGCGGAAATCTACCTCCTTTTTTGTTAAATTTTATTTCAAAGTATGCCAATCAGGCTTCAATCAAAGTTGCAGGACTACACTGTGTATGTGTGTGTGTGTGTGTGTGTGTGTGTGTGTGTGTGTGTGTGTACGTGTGCACACGTGCACACATGTGAGTGTGCATGTGAGTGTATGTGTGTAATTTTTAAGGGATTTGTTACAGAGATTTTACCTTACAGAATTGTGGGAACTAGTTAAGAAATCTCTGTAAGGCTGTTTTCTTCACATCTGATGCTGGAACTTGAAGTCCACAGTGCAGATAGTCAGGAAGGCAAGATGGAAATAGATGTAAAGTGGGAGAGAACAAAAACAAACTGGAACCCACAAGCATGAGCTAGCGCTCCCAAGGACGAACTGAAACCTGCGTCAGTTTCTTGTTTCCTCCGACCCTGATAGAATGGGCATCCAGTAGAGGCCAAGACACCGTCTCAAAACTAAACTTACACACCTGACCCAAGAGTCAGAGGAGTTAAAGGAGAATCCAGGGGAAGGTGGGGGCAGTTCCAAACCCAGTTGCTGCCTTGTGCCAATGAGGTGAGTCAGCAGAAAAACAGCAACGTGATCAAGCTACAAAATGGCTACTGCTTCACTTCTGTCCTCTGAGTCTCCACAATAATCTCTCTTGTGGCCCACCCTAGCTGGAAACTTAAAGGGAAAGGAATTCTGGGAAATGTAGCTGAACCTAAAGAAATTAATGCATTATAAACCTACCGTGAAGTATTTTATAATCTAAGTCATTTTGGTGAATGAAGTACTTCCTCCATTTCTATTTATACTCGTTTATTCCTACTATAAAGAAAATTTAACTTTTAAATATTTACTTTGTATCCAACAACCTTAATGATGCTATTAATTGTATTAGTATTTATTAGTGTCTCTTGGATTTTCTGGGTATATCACACCAGAAAAAGTTACGGTTCTTTTTTCAATATTTATTATGTTAAATCATTTTATTCCTTTATTGCATTTATTAGAATATCTAAGAATATGTGGAATAATAATCATAATAGCCTTCCTGTGTAATGCTTGGTTATCTGGGAAATGCTTTTAGTGTTTCATTCTTTAGAATGATATTTGTTGTTAGTTTTTAGTAAGGAGCCTTTAGGTAGGTGCTTTCTAATCCTCTTTTACCTTGCGTTTTTATTAGAGACAGTTACTGGATTTTATAAAAGCATTTAAAGTATATTATTAATATGTCCTATGATGTTCTTCTTTAATTCATTTTGTTATGAATTACAAGTATAGATTTATTTATGTTGAACAACCTCTGTATTCCCTTTATATATCCAAAATGATAATAATGGATTATATCTTCAGTTCAGAATTATTTTGACTACAAGTAACAGAAAGCTTAATTAAAAATAGCCTCAACCATAAAGACATTGAATTATTCAGCAACACTAGACGTCTGGAGCAGGTGGTTACAAGGTCTTTTGAGAGGCTGAATAAACTCATCAAGGACCCAGCTATCTCACTTTTCCATACTGCCATCAGAAGTATGCTCTAATAGAGTCGAATCCCTTTTACAATGTTTGACTGCTGACAGCTTTTAAGCTTCATCCTCCCTCTTCCCTTTGTGCCTCACATCTTGGCAAGCTGATAAGAAAGCCTGGGTTCTCCTTCCTTTGGCACCAGCCATAGATTCAACCCCCCAGGCTCCATCCCATGCACAGGAACCTTCACTCCAGCCCACCCCCTGACCACCATAAAAACCCCAAGCCAGTCTTCTTTCCTTGCTCTCTCAAGTCATTTCAGATCAGTTTGGGATGCCTGCCCTGGTTGCCCCAGAAAGCCTCATTATGTAAGCAATAAACCTTTCATATCCTCTAGATATGTGTCAGTCTTGACATCAAAACCAAATTTGGGGTGGGGGTCCATTCTGTTTCTGTAGGGCGTCCACAACTGGTACTGTGAGCAGAATGCTGAGACAGTGACCACCACCACCAGGGGTCTGTCTTCTCTTGCTTTGACTTGCTAACTGACTCTGATGCCTGCTGGCTAGCTTGCGCTTTGAGCTGTGCTGCTTTGTGCTGCATTTGCTGAGTCCTACTGAGCCTCTGTTATTGATTTAACTGGCTTAAGTCAGAAGTTTCAGTAATTAATTGGCATTTAGGGATAGAAGTATAGGATCAGGGCCCTCCTTAAAGTGACCCTGGGTTGTGTCTTGGCCCAGACCTATCTGTGCGTCTTAGAATGAATCATCTGTCTTGATTCTAGCACAAGCTTTGACTAATGCTAGGCTCAGGAGAAAGAGATCATTTGGTTGTGTGTCTCAACAGCAGTACCTACTGTTCTATAGAGCAGTCATGGGAAAGACTACACCCTGTGCAATATACAGGCCCATTGGGTGGTTGCTCATGTGAAGGAAGATCATTCACTATTTGAAAAGGAGTTACTACCTGAATTTTTTTAAGATTTTATTTATTTATTTATCTATTTATGTTTGGTGCGTTGGGTCTTCGTTGCTGCACACGGGCTTTCTCTAGTTGCGGCTGGGGGGGCTACTCTTCGTTGCAGTGCACAGGCTTCTCATCGCGGTGGCTTGTCTTGTTGCAGAGCATGGGCTCTAGGCACGCAGGCTTCAGTAGTTGTGGCTCGCAGGCTCTAGAGCACAGGCTCAGTAGTTGTAGCACATGGGCTTAGTTGCTCCGCGGCATGTGGGATCCTCACGGGCCAGGGCTCGAACCCGTGTCCCCTGCATTGGCAGGTGGATTCTTAACCACTGCACCACCAGGGAAGTCCCACTTGAATATTTTAATTATTGAATCCAGATACCTAAAGGCAGAGGGCTCACTAGGACCCTGCAAGATGCTTTTTTTGCTGTTGCTGTTGCTCCTGCTGCTGCTGCTTATGCCACAACAAAGATCCTGATCCACAGGGTTATAGGGAAAATCACCAATTGTACCCTAATGGCACAACAAAGGGGTAAATTCAAAGTCAACTTTGGGGATGTAATGTACAACATAGGGAATATAGTCAATAATATTGTAATAACTTTGTATGGTGACAGATGTTAACTAGACTTACCATGGTGATCATTTTGTAATGTATAAAAATATCAAATCACTATGTTGTATACTTGAAACTAACAAATATTGTAAGTCAATTATACTTCAATAAAAATTATTTTAAAGAATCAGTAATGTTTCAGGCCAAAAAAAATATAATCATCCTCATCAGTTTGAAAAAAAAAAAAAGCTCAACTTAAGCCTGAGGTCTTTAAGCTGTATAAAGTAACCCTTGCTATGGGAGAGACCCTAACACTGATGATGCTTGTCTGAGGCTCTCTGGAGGAAGAAATGTATAAATACAAGCAGGGTAGAGAGAACTTCGCCAAAGTATATCCAGTAATCATGAAAAAAGGAAAGACAGAAAGCAAGCAAGGAAGGAAAGAAGGAAAGAAGGAAGGGAGGGAGGAATCTGGATACAGGGGAGGAAATAAAATAATGAAACAGAGGTCCACAATTTGAGCCAACTGGAAATCCGAAATTTACTAAAAGTATTTATAAAACAAAAAGATTGGGACTTCCCTGGTGGCACAATGGTTAAGAATCTGCCTGCCAAGGCAGGGGACACGGGTTCGAGCCCTGGTCTGGGAAGATCCCACAAGCCATGGAGCAACTAAGCCCATGTGCCACAGCTACTGAGCCTGTGCTCTAGAGCCCACGAGCCACAACTACTGAGCCCGCGTGCCACAACTACTGAAGCCTGTGCGCCTAGAGCCTGTGCTCTGCAACAAGAGAAGCCATCGCAATGAGAAGCCTGCGCACCGTGAGTAAGAGTAGCCCCGCTCAAGGCAACTAGAGAAAGCCCGTGTGCAGCAATGAAGGCCCAACGCAGTCAAAAATAAATAAATAAATAAAAATTTTTACAAAAGTGTGCTGATTCGCTTTTGCACCTCTACAACATAGTTTCTGAATTAATTTTAACATCTGCTGAAATGCACCAATTGGCAAAACTTGATGGCCTTAATCAAGAGTTGGGCTCAAATTACAGTAATACCTGAGGATTCTTCTAAATTTGAACAACACAGCCCCACTAATCTTAGGGGGAATTACTGTAATATAAAGTAGAAGACAAACAGTTATGCCTCACCTTAACTATCAGAAAAATAGCCTTTCCTAAATTCTCCATGATGGTAGCACCCATTGCCCTAAAATATCCCATAGTGGGGGCATGGATGCACTGACCCAATGGGTAATAAGTTAAAACTAAATCTGTGGCAGACATTGAGAACATACTTGTGGTTGCCAAGGGAGGGGGGAGGGAAGGATTGGGAGTTTAGGATTAGCGGATGCAAACTGGCAAATATAGAATGGATAAACAACAAGGTCCTACTACATAGCTCAGGAAACTATATTCAATATCCTGTGATAAACCATAATGGAAGAGAATATAAAAAATAATATATGTATATGTATAACTGAATCACTTTGCTGTACAGCAGAAATTAACGCAGCACTGTAAATCAACTATCCTTCAAGTAAAAAAACCCTAAATCTGTGGCACTTACAAATTGGCTTTTAAAAATGGGACCACATGGACCTTCTCCCCTCCCCATCCCTGTTAAAACAGCTAATAAGGTCCAATGTAAATTTAAATAGGGGCTTCAAGAATTGAAACCCATTATACAGGACCTATTTAAAGAAGGAGTGATTGTTACCACTGCTCCTCCCTTTAAAAATCCAATTTGGCCTGTTTTTTTTTTAATTGAGGTAACATTTGTTTATAACATTGTATAAGGTTCATGTGTACAACATTATATTTCTACTTTTATATACCCTACAGTGTGCTTACCATCAAAAATTTAGTTTCCATCTATTACCACACAGTTGATCCCCTTTACCCATTTCGCCCTCCCCACTCTACCTTCGCCCCTTCCCCTCCAGTAACCACTACTCTGTGCTCTGTATCTACATGTTTGTTTTTCTTTGGATTGTTCATTTAGTTTGCTTGTTTGTTATATTGCACATATGAGTGAAATCATATGGAATTTGTCTTTCTCCTTCTGACTTATTTCACTCAGCATAGTACCCTCAAGGTCCATCCTTGTTGCAAATGGCAAGATTTCATCTTTCTTTAAATGAAATGTGGCCTGTTCTTAAAGTTGGAAAGAATTAGTGGTGCCTCACAGTAGATTGTAGCAGCCTCAATGCTGTGGTCCCATTCATTAAGGGCTCCATATTCAAAATTATTGAAATTACTGACTCCATCCAATTAGCAAATGGTAAATATTTTTCTGTAATAGATTTGACTAATACGTTCGGTTCAGTCCCTATTTCAAAAGCCTCTCACCCACAGTTTGCCTTCACTTCCTAAGGTACATAACACCTTTACCTGGCTATCTATGGAGCACCTCAACAGTCTTGCCATCACACACAATCTTTGCAAACATGATCTTAACTGCATCCAGCTTTCTCCAGGGGCACAGGTATGGCTTTATATTCACAACATCCTCCTCTGAGGATATTCACCAGACACATTTATTCAGGACATACAAATATTCACAAGGGAGCTCAGAAAAGGGGATGGGCCATTGCCTCACACATAGTACAAGACCCCACCACCTCTGTAAATTCCTGAAAATTATTTGGTAAACGGAGGGCCCCTCCGTACCTAACACTGTCAAGAAACAGTTATTAACCCTCTCAACTTCCACAATGTTAAAACAAGCCCAATACCTTTTAGGCCTTTTGGGTTCTGGAGGTTATATATTCCTCATTTACAAATTTTACTTTAGCCCATTAACGTAATTATTTGCAAATCAGCCCACCTTGAATGGAGCCCCTTCCAACAAAGGCTCTGTCAAAATTGCAATACAACAGCCAGTCTCATTAGTGCCCCTCAACTAGACTCCTTGCACAATTGAAGCTTTAGCAACCTTCTTTCATGCCTCCTGGAGTCTCCGGACCACCCATACTGGCCACAAGTCACTTATGGCTTTCTGATGCAAAAACTGCCCTCCTCAGCCCTGTGCTGTTAGAGCTGCAATCGCTGACTACATCCTGGGCTTTCCTGGAAACAGAGGTCCCACAGGCCCTGAGCCCATGACCCTCCATACCCAGCTTCCCACTATGCATTGGGTCATGGGAACAGCACCGACAAGATTTCCAAGGCCACCAAGGCCTCCTTTGCTGCAGGACAGAACCAGACTGAGGCCCTCTTCCATATCCCATCTGCAGGAGGACTGGCTGCCCTGTCCTCATTTCCTTGCCAGATGTCATGGCACTGGAGGAGGCAACCCCTCTACTAGACCCCTTAGCTACCTGGGGAGCCCCTGGAATCAACTGAGTAAACAGCAGTGGGAGCTTGTACACTTTTCACATGCTGTTGCCACCACCACATGTAACTGAAGTTCACTGGAGAGCTACTGCTTTTTATCCCTTAACCAGGACACCCCTGATAAAGGATAAGACCCAGGGGCCAACACAATTGGCCAAACTTCAGGCATGTATCTAGGCACTGTTTTCCCTGGCTAAAAATCAGCCCCATCTGCACCATTTTACAGACACTTAAGACTGCTGCCAATGGTCTGGCTCTCTGATCCAGCCTATGGCAGCAACAATAATTTCTTGTCCAAGGTTTCCCCTTTTAGGGTAAAGAATTCTTGCCTCATAGATACCCTAAATATAAATCAAGGTCACACATTCTTGTACATATACTGAAACCACAATAGAAGACCTTACCAAGACACTCTTTTTCCCCTTTGGAATCCAGGCATTACTGACAGCAACTAAGATGCTCATTTCGCTTCTCAGAATACACAATACAGGGCCCTTGAACAAGACATTCAATGGAACTTTCACCTTCCTTACAGGCTACAGGTTTCAGGCTTCAAAGTGCCATAATCGCTTATTTAAACAAGCTCAAATTCACTTAAATGAAGCATGGTACACTTTTGTCATCACTCAAACATCAGGGGTGAATTATCATGAAGAGTCTGACTCCACTTTTTGATGTTCGACTGCTGCTGACAGCCCTTAGGCCTCAACCCTCACTCTCACCTTGTGTCCCTCATCTGCGAAAGCTGGTAAGAAAGCCTCAGTGCTTCCTCCTTCGGTGCTGGCAAGAGTTCCAAGCCACAAGCCCCCACCCACACACTGGAACTGTCACCCCAGCCCCAGCCCTAACCACTGTTAAAATCCCCCAGCCAGTCTCCTTTCCTTGCTCTCTCAAGCCATTTTTGGACCAGCTTGGAAGGCCTGGCTGTTCTCCTCAGAAAACTCCCTTATATAAGTAATAAAAATTTTCATACCCTCTTACTGCGTATGTGATGTCATCAGTCTTGACATCTGAACCAAATTTGGTTCACCCTACATGATGGTCACAACATATGTCTGTCATTCATGGTCTCAAGGTAACTGCTGCAGCTCTAAACAGCACATCCTTATATGGGCATCCCAAGGATGAAGGCTTGTGGTGAAATGTTTTCATTTCATTGGTCCTCTCTCTAATCACAAAGGAAAATCTTTCCCTGAAATCCCCAGCAAATTTCATGATACATCTCACTGACCAGCACAGGGTTACATGCCCACCCCTAAACCAATCATGAGACTCTGCCCAGGGCTTCACATACCACTGACTAAGCAATGTAGAGTTTCTGTTAGCAAGGAAGAAAGTAGGATGTGCTGTTATTAACAGAAACATTTGTCATATGAATGGTGATACTGTCCCTTTTCAGATATTTTATGTAGAATTTTTGCAGATGGATCAGTGTATTTATGCAATATTAATTAGTACACTATTTTTCTGATTGGCTATTAAATTTATCAGCTTCACAAAATGAACTGGGGAGCTGTCCATCTTTTTTATGGTGTGGAATATACCTCTTTAACTTACAATATGCATCTTTAACTTTATACCTTTAAGAGTTATTATAGAACTTCCCTGGTGGCGCAGTGGTTAAGAATCCGCCTGCCAATGAAGGGGACACGGGTTCGAGCCCTGGTCCAGGAAGATCCCACATGCCGTGGAGCAACTAAGCCCATGCACCACAACTACTGAGCCTGCGCTCTAGGGCCCACGTGCCGCAACTGCTGAAGCCGCGTGCCAGGAGCAGGTGCTCACAAGAGAAGCCACCGCAATGAGAAGCCCGTGCACCACAACGAAGAGTAGCCCCTGCTCGCTGCAAGTGGAGAAAGCCTGCGCGCAGCAACAAAGACCCAACCAATGCAGCCAAAAATAAATTAATTAATGAAAAAAAAGAGTTATTATACTCCTTCATATGTAATACAAGAATCTCACAACAAGGAATTGCTCTCACATATTAACCAAAAGTAACATATAAATGTTGGTACAATCTCTTTGCAGCTATATTTATAAATGAGACGGGTCAATAGCATTCTTTCTCATTGGATATTATAAAGGCTATACAAAATGATCTGGGAAGCTTTTCATATTTTTCTATGGCTGAAATGGCATGCATCATAATTATCTGGTTTTAAAGGTTAAATAGGTATTAGCACAGAATCATTTTTGTGCTTTTAATAACTGACTATACTATAGCTATGTGTCTATAAATTAGAGTGCACTGAGACTCAGTCCTCTTTTTCTACTCTCCCCTCTCCCTAGGGGATCTCATTCAAGTCCATGGTTGTTAAACACCATCAATTTCTCCCCTGTGCTCCAGACCTGTATATCCCAGAAGGCCTGCTTGATATCTCTACTCTGGTCACTAAAAGATATCACAAACCACATCTCTGAAACAGTACTCTTGCTTTTCCTTTCTTCCCCCAGTCTTCTCTGTCTCAGAAATGATACCACCATCTGCCCAATTGCTCAGGCCTAAAAACTAGGGGTCATCCTTGTCTCCTTTCTTTCTCTCAATCTTTACAAACCCCATCCAAACAATCTATAATACCTGTCAATTTTACTTTCAAAATGTATTCTCAATCTATCTCCCTGTGTCCATGTCCACTAACACCACTTTAGACTAAGCCAAATCATGATTCATTCATTCTTTCTTTCTTTCTTTCTGGCCGCGTTGGGTCTTCATTGCTGCACGTGGGCTTTCTCTAGTTGTGGTGAGCGGGGACTATGGAGATAAAGAACATCTTTATCAAATACCAAATACACACAGTGTGTGTGTGTGTGTGTGTGTGTGTGTTGTCCATTAAATTGTTGGTCTATTATTATATCCATCTAACATTTGATCCTAGCTTTATAGCACATCTTAATAAATGCAGTACAAGTTATCACTCATTTATTTTTTTCTAAACTTTCTTGGTAGTTATCACCTGTGTATTCTCAGTTGAAGCTTTATAATTTAACTCTACTCCTTTGAGTCCCAGATGTACTTCCTTCAGTTGGATTCTGTGAGGCTTATCCAATCACTTCATAATTCATTCCTTTTTTTAAAATAAATTTATTTTATTTATTTATTTTTGGCTGCATTGGGTCTTCGTTGCTGCACGCGGGCTTTCTCTAATTGTGGCGAGCGGGGGCTACTCTTCGTTGCGGTGCACAGGCTTCTCATTGCAGTGGCTTCTCTTGTGAGCATGGGCTCTAGGCGCGCGGCTTCAGTAGTTGTGGCACATGGGCTCAGTAGTTGTGGTTCTCGGGCTCTAGAGCGCAGGCTCAGTAGTTGTGGCGCACGGGCTTAGTTGCTCTGCAGCATGTGGGATCTTCCCGGACCAGGGCTCGAGCCCGTGTCCCCTGCATTGGCAGGCAGATTCTTAACCACTGCGTCACCAGGGAAGTCCCCATGGTCATTTCTTGGTTGGTCAACTGCAACAGCTTCCAAATTGTTACCCCTGTTTATACACTTGATGCCTTATAGTCTATTCTATGCAACATCTGGAGTAAAACTTTTCAGAACTGAGGACACCACCCCTAGAAACACTACAGTGTTGCCCTCTCATACCTAGAATAAAATTCAGTCTTCTTAATAATTGCTTCTGAGGTCATGCAAGATGACGCTCTTGTCTATGTTTCCAACATCATGTCGTTCACTCCCTTCCTAACTTATCATGCTCTCGCCACACTGGAATCTTTTCTATTCCTTGAAGATTTGAAGCTTTTCTACACCAAGCCTTTTGCCTCTGGAGTTCTGGGTCTCAGTTCAAATGTCACTTTCTCATAGAGACCTTCCCTAAATTCCTTATTTATAGGGGACAACCTTAAACCCCTGTGTAGTCCCTACCTCCCACATCAACTTATATATATATATATATATATATATATATATATTTTTTTTTTTTGTTTTTTTTTTTTTTTTTTTGCGGTACGCGGACCTCTCACTGTTGTGGCCTCTCCCGTTGCGGACCACAGGCTCTGGACGCGCAGGCTCAGCAGCCATGGCTCACGGGCGCAGCCGCTCCGCAGCATGTGGGATCTTCCCGGACCAGGGCACGAACCCATGTCCCCTGCATCGGCAGGTGGACTCTCAACCACTGCGCCACTGGGGGAGCCCCAACTTATATATTAACTTGATAGCACATATCAATTTATAATTACCTTGCTTATTTATTTATTTTTTTATTTAATATTTCATCAACGGTATACTTTTCAATATTTTTTTTCACTGCTTTTTGTCAAGTGACTCTACTCTGTGTTCAATAGCTACATATGAAAGGAATAAAAACGTATGTATCTGATGTTTACGAGAGATGTCTAAGTTGGAAATACTTAGACTTGTGATAGAGGTAGTATTTAAAATTACAGGAGTGGGGGACTTCCCTGGTGGCACAATGGTTAAGAATCCACCTGCCAATGCAGGGGACATGGGTTTGATCCCTGGTCTGGGGAGATCCCACATGCCACGGAGCAATTAAGCCTGCGAGCCACAACTACTGAGCCCACGTGCCACAACCATGGAAGTCTGTGCGCCTAGAGCCTGTGGTCCACAACAAAAGAAGCCACCACAATGAGAAGCCTTCACACTGCAATGAGGAGTAGCCCCCGCTCGCTGCAACTAGAGAAAGCCCGTGCGCAGCAATGAAGACCCAACGCAGCCAAAAACAATAAAATAAAATAAAATTACGGGGGTGGGATCGGGCCAACTCACCTCTTCTCACGGGCACATCAAAATTACAATGATTTACAGAACACCTATCAATGAAAAAGACCAGAACCTACAAGAAAACATCTTCTACAACTAAAGATATAAATAAGAAACCACAACAAGATGGGTAGGAGGGGCAGAGTCACAATACAATCAAGTCCCATACCCCTGGGTGGGCGAAACACAAAAGGGAGAATAATTACAACTGCAGAGGTTCACCCCAAGGAGCGAGAGGTCTGAGACCCAAATTGGGCTCCCCAGCCCAGGGGTCCTGCACCAGGAAGATGAGCCCCCAGAACATTTGGCTTTGAAGCCCAGTGAGGCTTACTTTCAGGAGAGCCAGAGGGCTGTGGGAAATAGAGACTCCACTCTTAAAAGGTGCACACAAAATCTCACATGCTCCAGGACCCAGGGCAGAAGCAGTAATTTGAAAGGAGCCTGGGTCAGACCTACCTGCTGATCTGAAGAATCTCCTGGAGAGGCAAGAGGCAACTACAGCTCACCCTGGGGACATAGACACTGGTGGCAGCCATTTCTGAGAGCTCTTTCTACCATGTTGACACTGGTGCTGGCAAGCACCATTTTGGAATCCTCCCTCTAGCTTATTAGCCTCAGGACCCAGTCCCGCCCATGCCCACCAGCCTGTAGGCCCAGTACTGGGACACCTCAGGCCAAGCAACTAACTGGGAGGGGACACAGCCCTACCAACTAGCAGACAGGTTGCCTTAAGACGCCCTAAGCCCACAACCCCCCCTAGACAAGGCCCTGCCCACTAGAGGGCCCAGAAGCAGGCCCCACACACCAGTACATGCAGCAGATCTGGGACCACCAGGTTCCTGTGGCCAGAGACCCTGGGACCAAGCTCCACCCAACAGTGGGCAGACACCAGCCTCAGAATCCCAGGCCCTGACCACCAGCAAGCATGCTGTAGCCCAGGGAACAGCCTCACCCACCAGCAAGAGGACACCAGCCCCACTAAAACCAAAGCCCCACAACCTGTATACCCAAGTCACTCACCAGCAGGCCAGCTCCAGCCCTAGTACTAGCTGGGGCCTGGCCCTGCCCACCAGCAAACTTCCTCTAGCCTCAAGACAAGCCTCACCCTCCAGCAGGTGGACACTAGCCCCAGGAAAACCACAGCCCTGCAGCCTGCAGACCCAGACCAACCACCAGCAGGACAACACCAGCCCTGGGACCAGCTGGGCCCTGGTCCCACCCACAAGCAGGTCAATACAAGCTTCAGGGCACTCTGGGACCTGCTGCTAGCTCTGTCAGGAACCAGTTCTGGGACCTGAGGCCCTGCAGCCAGATGCCAGGACCTGGCTTTACCCACCAATGGGCTGGCGCTAGCTCCAGGACCTTGCTTCATGCACTGGTGGGTGGGCACCAGCCCCAGGATCTCCTGGACCCCAACTCCACCCACCAGTGAGCCAGCACTAGCCCCAGGGGCCCACAGGGTTCTGCAGCCAGCCACCTTGTGACCTAGCCCCACCAAGCAATGGCCAGCAGCCTCTACAAAAGGCAGGGTCTGGCAACCAACTGGATCAGGGGCCAGCCAAGCCTACTGGACCACCCACAGTAGCCACAACAGAAGGACCCAAGCAGCCCCACATAGGGGGCGCCCCTAGAACATATAGCTCTAGTGACCAGAGGGAAGTGTGCTGCTGGGATGCATAAGACATCTCCTATAAAAGGCCACTTCTCCAAGGTAAGGAAACATAACCAACGTAACAGGCACATAGAAATAAAAATGCAAGTTAGGCAAAATAAAGCAACAGAGGAACATGTCCCAAATGAAGGAACAAGATAAAACCCCAGAAGAAGAACTAAGTGAAGTAGAGACAGCCAATCTACCTGAGAAAGAGTTCAAGGTAATGATCATATAGATGATCAAAGAACTCAGAAGAATGGATGCACAGAGTGAGAAGTTAGAAGTTTTTAACAAAGAGTTAGAAAATATAAAGAACAACCAAACAGAGATGAAGAATACAATAACTGAAATGAAAAATACACTAGAAGGAATCAACAATAGACTAAATGATACACAGGAACAGATCAGCAAGCTGGAAGACAGAGTAGTGGAAATCACTGAAGGTGAACAGAAAAAAGAAAAAAAAGAATCAAAGGAAATGAGGAGAGTTTAAGAGACCTCTGAGACAATGAGACAACATCACTGTTTGCAGATGACATGATACTACACGTATAAAATCCTAAAGATGCCACCAAAAAATTACTACAGCTAATCAATGAATTCAGTAAAGTTGCAGGATACAAAACTAATATACAGAAATCTGTTTCATCTCTATACACTAACAACAAACTATCAGAAAGAGAAATTAAGGAAACAATCCCGTTTACAATTGCATCAAAAAGAATAAAATACCTAGGAATAAACCTACCTAAGGAGGTAAAAGACCTGTACACGGAAAACTATAAGACACTGATGAAAAAAATTGAAGATGACACAAACAGATGGAAAGATACTATGTTCTTAGATTGGGAGAATTAATATTGTTAAAATAACCATACTACCCAAGACAATCTACAGATTCAATGTAATCCCTATCAAAATACCAAGGGCATTTTTCACAGAAAAAGAACAAATAATTTCAAAATTTGTATGGAAACACAAAAGACCTCAAATAGCCAAAACAATCTTGAGAAAGAAGAACAGAACTGGAGGTATCATGCTCCCTGACTTCAGACTATACTACAAAGCTACAGTAATCAAAACAGCATGGTACTGGCACAAAAACAGATACTTAGATCAATGGAACAGAATAGAGAGCTCAGAAATAAACCCACAAACTTATGGCCAATTAATCTACAACAAAGGAGGCAAGAATATACAATAGAGAAAAGACAGTCTCTTCAGTAAGTGGTGCTGGGAAAACTAGACAGCTACATCTAAAACAATGAGATTAGAACATTTTCTCACACATATATAAAAATAAACTCAAAATGGATTAAAGACCTAAATGCAAGACCTAAAACCATAAAACTCCTAGAAGAAAACATAGGTGGAACACTCTTTGACATAAATCATAGCATTATTTTGGATCTGTCTCCTAATGCAAAAGAACAAAAAGCAAAATAAATAAATGGGACCTAATTAAACTTAAAAGCTTTTTCACAGCAAAGGAAACCATTAACAAAATGAAAAGACAACCTACTGAATGGGAGAAAATATTTGCAAATGATATGACTGATAAGGGGTTAATACCCAAAATATATAAATAGCTCATACAACTCAATATCAAAAAAACAAACAACTTGATTTAAAAATGGGCAGAAAACCTGAACAGACATTTTTCCAGAGGAGACATACAGATGGCAAACAGGCACATGAAAAGATGTTCAACAGCACTCATCATCAGAGAAATGCAAATCAAAACAACAATGAGATATCACCTCACACCTGTCAGAATGGCCATCATCAAAAAGGCCACAAATAACAAGTGTTGGTGAGGATGTGGAGCAAAAGGAACCCTTGTACACTGTTGGTGGGAATGTAAATTGGTGCAGCTACTGTGGAAAACAGTATAGAGGTTTCTCAACTAAAAATGGAACTGCCATATGATCCAGCAACTCCACTCCTTGGTATATATCTGAAGAAAATGAAAACACTAATTTGAAAAGATACATGCACCTCAATGTTCACAGCAGCATTATTTAAAATTATTTACAATAGCCAAGATACTGTAGCAACGTAAGTGTCCATCAACAGACAAATGGATAAAGAAGATCTGAGATGGACTTCCCTGGCGGTCCAGTGGTTAAGACTTTGCCTTCCAATGCAGGGGGTGCAGGTTCAACCCCTGGTCAGGGAGCTAAGATCCCACATGTCTCAGGGCCCAAAAACCAAAACATAAAACAGAAGCAATACTGTAACTAATTCAGTAAAGACTTTAAAAATGGTCCACATCAAACAAACAAACAAAATCTTAAAAAATAAAGAAGATCTGAGATACACATACACACACACACACACACACACACACACACACAGGAATATGACTCACTTATAAAAAAGAATGAAATTTTGTCATCTGCAACAACATAGGTGGACCTGGAGGGTATCATGCTTAGTGAAATAAGTCAGACAGAGAAAGGCAAATACTGCATATTATCACTTATATGTGGAATCTAAAAAATAAGACAAACTAGTGAATATAACAATAAAGAAACAGACTCACAGATATAGACCAAAAACTAGTGTTTACCAGTGGGGAGAGGGAAGGGGGAAAGGAAAGATACGAGTAGGGGATCAAGAGGTACAAACTACTATGTATAAAATAAGCTACAAGGATATATTGTACAGTACAGGGAACATAGCCAATATTTTATAACTATAAATGGAGTATAATCTATAGAAATTTTGAATCACTATGTTGTACACCTGAAACTAATATAGTTTTGTAAATTAACTCTCTCTCTACATATATATGTATGTGTGTATGTGTGTGTGTGTGTGTGTGTATGTGTGTGTGTGTGTGTGTGTGTGTGTATAATATAACCAGACAGGATCTGGGGCTGTGATTGGGCACAGACTGTTAGAACTATGATTCCACACCACCACTATTATGACTTCTCTTAGCAGCAACTATCTAATCATTGCAATAAGAATTAACATATTATAAACACTTTATAGATTACCATATTTAATCTTCACAACCCTATAAAGTAGGTCCTATATTCCCATTTTACAGCTGATGGAATTGAAGCCCAGAGGAAAAAAGTAAAAGTAAAATAAAATTATAGGAGTGAATAAGCTCATCCAAGGAGAACATATAGAATGAAAAGAGGAGGGGTCTGAAGACAAAACTGGGAAAATACTAACTTTGGAGCTGTGGGAAGAAGAAGAATAAATAGTTCAAAGAAACAGAAAGATAAGCCAGAGGAATAGGAGGAACATCAGAAGAATTTGATGTCACAGAAACCAAGACAGTATTGAGTGTCAAGGACGGAATGGGAAAGAGAATCAAACCCTACTGAAAAATCACGTGAAAACTAACTTTCAAAGTATCCACTCGCTTTTGTACTGAGGTAGGGACTGCTGGTGACCTTATCAGAGAATTTTCACTAAAGTTTTGGGGGATGAAAACCAAAGTGCAGCAGGTTGAAGGGTTAAGGGAGCACAGTGAAGTGGACATAGTGTAGACTATTCTCTAATGAGAAGAGAGAAAGGCCAGGACTTGGGTTAGAGGGAGGAAATTATTCCAAGTACAGAGGGAACTTGAACAGGTTTACCCTCTGGGAGAAAAATATCCAGTAGCACAGGAGGGCGGAGGGGCGGCAGAGAGGCAGGAAATACAGGGGAAATAAGATGTAATGAAGTCCCTGAGGAAATGGAATAGGAGGGACTGGGATCTAGAGCATGAAGGTAGGGTTTAGCAAGGAAAACCGAGGGGCTTCATGGCTCAGCCACTTGATTTTCTTGATGAGACGAACTCCAAGGCTGTCTGCTTTAGGATGAGGTAAGAGAGCAGACAGCTTGAGACCATATAGAAAGTTTGAGATAGCAGCTGACAGTTAAGCGAGAGGGAGCTGAACCAAAAGAACCCCCCCCACGCCCACTCACCTGACTTCCGGGTTTGAAATTTGTTGCGCCGTATCCAGGTGCCGTCCTTCAGAAGCTCTTGGAAACGAGAATCATTGTGAGGCGCACTGCGGTCCCTGGGAGCACAGTCACCAGCCAGCCTGCCCTGTAGGAGGTTCTGTGCCAAGGAGAGCGCGTCCCAGGTGGACCCTGGAGCAGTCACCCAACTTGCCCGCCCAACAGGGGCCGCTGGGTAGAGTACGGTGGTTCCCAACATGCTTTGCGGCGTGAGTCGGAGCCCACATCTCAGAAGTGCTAGCTCGTCGCCCTGAGGGGGTTTGGTATGGCGAGTGGGTGGCTTCACTCTTTGTTAGGAGAACGCACGGGTGAGAAGGGAAGGAGGCTGAGGAGGAGGCCAAGACTGAGCTAGGGCTGAAGGAGGACTGAGTGAGGAGCAGAGACGCGGATCGGTTGAGGGCCACCGCTCACCACAGAGGCAGTGGCTCTGCCGACGAGGCCACGGCGGCCATGGCCGTGGACTTCAGAGACCCCAGCAGCGGTTTCCGCCACAACGAGGTAGTTATGTTCATCAACGAAGAGGTGCTCAGTAATGGAGGCGGCCCAGACTTCTACTTGACCTTCCGCTCACGGCCCTGGAACGAAATCGAGGACGAGCTGCAGTCCATCCTGGCCAACCTGTAGGTACCACTGGCCATCAAGAGGGCCTGCGCCTGGAGTGTGCTGGCCTTGAGCGTGCGTGTGGCCACGAGGCACCAGGATCAGCAGGCCCGCCAGGTCCAGCGGCTGCAGGAGCAGGTGGGGCAGCGGGAGACGGCCACCTGGGCTCTGACCTCTCAGCTGCAGCGCCTGCGCGAGCGCGAGGCGCGCGAGGCGCGCGAGGCGATTGTCAGGCGGTTGCGTTGCACCCGCAGCTACCTGCAGCAGATGCTGAAAGAGCACGAGGCCCTGCGTAAGCAGCTGCTCCAGGCCGAGATGCAGCCTCAGGAGTTCGTATCCCGGTCTGAAGCCCAGCAGCTCTGGGCTGACATGTGGCCCCTGACCCCAGAGGAGCGAAACACGTTGCTGGTCTCGATGTCGCAGCGCAGGCAGATGGAGGAAGCCCAGAATGCCTCGGCAGGTGGTGTGCTTTACGTGCCGCTACCCCCGAGTTCCTGGCCCCACGTTGTTCAGCCCCCTCCTCCCATGCCGTTACACATGCCATTCCCATACCCACCACCTCCCGCACCTAGGGTAGTCTCAAAAGCAGAAGCAGCAGCCGCAGCAGCAACATTCTCACCCCAGATGCCTGCTGGGGGGATCTACCAACCTGGCATGCAGCCTGCAGTCGTGTCCCAGGAGGAGGTAGCCCTGCAGTGGGACCTGAGGATCCAAGGCCAAGAGGAAGGTCCTGTGAGGCCCCCACTTCGTAAATCCCTCGGGGCACAGCTGGAGCCAAGAAGACCCAATGAAGCAACAACCTCAGGAACAGACGCCCAGGCCACCAGAGGTAAGAAAGCCTTTAAACCCCAGCAAGAGGAGAAACCTGCCCCAGACCTCAGGAGGAGGGATTGGGACTGCCTAAGGTATAGAGTGGGATTAATTTTTCCTGATACTTGCCTTGCAATAAATGCCAGAAAATCTAGATACTAAGTGAGGTGGAAAGTCTTGGCCAAAACAAGCTCCTCATTAAATTCAGGGATGGGATGTAGAAAAAGAATGGACACATAGTCTAAAGAGAAATCAATTTCTGGAGGCCCTCTTCTGCTCAAAAACTAACTCTTTTATTTACATCATAAAAAATTTGAAAATCCATCAAACAAAAATTTTCATTATCCTACCATCAAGCAATAACAGATATAACATAATATATCTGTTTCTACATATGGATCTCTTTCTCCCACTTTCATATTATACATGTATATGTATATGTGTGTATACAATGTGTATTGTTTTAAAGGAAGATGAGATTCTATTGAATATGTTAATTAATCCTTTAAAGGAAAATTTCTCCAATTGCATTTAAGTTCACAGGTTGGTAGACTTTGGATGGCTGCTACCGATTGGTTGACACCCTCGAGAGGCTGATGTGATTAAACCTTCTCTTTTTCTCCTTTCTGTATTCTTCTAACTTCCTCTCTCCCATAATACCAGGTCTTTGGCTGAGAATAACCACGCTCTTAGAACATAAGATACACTTTATTCTAGGAACACTGCTTTTCCTTGAGAACGCTATTGTTATGCTGTATTCTGCGGCAGTGTTCATATTTGTTTCTTGATTTGTTTTTATAACATTCATTGGTTTGGGCCTGTTCTTTGTGTCTCTAAGCTCCAGGAACTTCGTGTGAAGCTGAAGGAGGTCCAGCTCCCAGTGTGTGAATCCTTAGGAAATACCCTTCTGGCTCTCAGCAACCTTCACCTCAGTGAGATCTCAACTGGCTGGAGGTAAAGAGTATCAGAGAAAAGGAAACATTCTGGCACACATCTTGCAACAAGGGAGGGCAGACAAATTTTGTTAAACTTAATGCTTCTGTTGGGGACAAGAGATAGACATAGCAGATTTTCAAAGAGGGGGGTGGGAGGGTAGTATTAAACTGTAGGGGTTACAGAAAGTTTGTCAAATTGCATTCATTAATTCATCGAACAAATAGTGATTGATTGTCTATTATGTGCTAGGAACTACTATTGTATGTTATTATCTGGTACACACATTTTAACTCAGTTGGATAAGTTTGGTTAGATGACAGGAGAGAGCCTAATTTGGCGTACAAATTATATCAGGAGTGACTTCTTTGCCTTACACATAGTATGGCTTTAGGGTAAACTCAATTGAAATAAAGTCAAGACCCATTTCTACGATTCTGGGGGCAATGTCAAAGAGACTTTCATGGAAGGATTTGAATGACTGAACTGCTCATCACATTAATCCCAGTGGAAATGAATGAGCAGGGGCATATATTGGGAATGTAGCCTCACAAAAGTACAGGCAGGACTTTTCTCATACTCCTGCTGATTTCCCCCCTTGAGAGGGACAGCTATTTTCTCAGTTGTCTGAAAGACGACTGCATTGTCTTTAAGAAAGACAATGCTTTGGGAGAGTGTTGGCTACACACTCGAACCCTCAGCTTCAGGCTGCCCCCATCCCGAGCCCCTTTCCAATCAAGAGTAGATGAAGAATGAAATGGATTCCAAGGACAGGCATTACGCTATGGATGGTGCTTCCCTTGGGAGTACCTACTGGATTAAAAATAGAACTGGACTGGGACAAGCACCCTAAGTCTTGACAATGCCCCTGGGCCTTTCTCTTCCACTTGGTGTGTTCTCTGCAGGCTCTCCGCTCCCCTGAGGCAGCTGCTGCAAGCCACGGGGAGCCAGGGTCGAGCCCAGGGGCTGGGAAGTTAGGTCAGCCTCCAGGCTGAACAAAAAGTGTCCTTGAGTTCCCCCAGGAAATCCCCATTCATCAAGCTCAACCTTTGTCAGAGGTTTCCTGATTCTAACTAGTAATAAAGAGTGTGCACTTACTTGCTGTGTCTTCTGTGTAGTGTGTACCTCGGGGCAGGTTTGCTCAGAAGCGGCAGTTTGAATCTGCATTTTCCCTCCATCCCACTGAGGTGACAGAAAATCCAATCTCATTCACTATTGAAGGGGCCCTCCTCTTCCTGTGAGTTACTCAAGAATGGGAGGGCAGAGGGTATTCTACAGGGTCGTCAATCCATTGTGATTGTCCCTGCTCCCCTCACTGTCCAAGTCCCCACGGTTCCTTGAAGGTGGGCATCTCTGCTACTCCTGGGCCCATGGGGCACGAGAGGTGAGGTGAGGAGGGGGCTTCTGCCTAGGCTGGGAGCCCTAATGCCTGGTGTCCAGCCTCCCTACAGGCACCGAGAAGCCATTTCCCTGAGGCCCTGTATCCCAGAGGTCCCTTGAGCAGAAATTTCCCCCCTGCATTTCTGCCCTGCAAGGCACTGCCCCCTCCCTCCTATGCATAATCCCATCAAGGTGCTCAGGATTCTGGAGAACAGGATTCTGGAGAACAGCCAGGCTTAGACAGTCAGCTAACAAGACAAATGTTCCCTGAGGCAAAGGCGGGTAGAGTCTGGCTACCTGCTTGGTGTAGAGACAGGGAAGGGGCAGAGAACAGACGTGAACCTGACCCACCAGCATTCTCTCTTCCCTCGGAGTCCTGATTACCAGGAGGCCTGGGTAACTCGGGAGGGTGCTGGGGAGGAAGGGGACCATCAGGGACTTCAACCCAAAGCTAGGCTTTCTGGGTTGGAGAATGGCTTTGTGATACACTTGTGTATGCTGATAGCTCCCTGGAATTTTGGGAGGATGGGACACAGATGAGACTTGGGAATATTATAGTACATTTTAATCTGGCAGTTCTCAATGCATGGTTTCTGAGCCAGCAGCATCAGGATCACCTGGAAACTTATTACAAATGCAAATTCTCAAGCTCCACCTCAGACCTCCTGACTCGGGAAGTTGTGGGAGGTGAGGCCTAACAGGTGTTTCTGGTGCTTACTAAAGTTTGAGGACCTTTGTAACCCCTAGTGTAGTGTGAACAAATCACCCTGGATCTCGGTATGGTTGGTTCATTTAGGGCTTCACAACACACTCTGATGTCCATTGGAACGTCTGTAGACCTGTATGAAAGCAGACAGCCCAGGCACAACTCTTCCATAGCTCAGTGTGATCACCTAATATTTCAGGGCTGACTTTTTTCATAGCAACCTGCATGAATCTTTGGCCAGAATCACTGAGGTTGGCTGTCAGTCATCCCTTTGTTCTAGGCTGGGCACATGCAGGGAAAGGCAGCAAGTTGTTTAAGAGCCTGGGCTTTGGAGCCAGAGAGACTGGCTTCATACATCTGCTCTACCATTCACTAGCTGTGTGACCGAAAACAAACTAGTGAATTTCTCGGATTCCCCAAAAGTATTGGCTCCCTTCCCCCACCATTAGGGTTCTTCTCTGTGATGATGGGGTAATGCGTATAAAGGATGCCCACTGTGTGCCTTCTCATACCACTGAGTACGTACTATGTGACACTGTATGGCCATTATCCCATTGGTGACCATCACAGCTCCGGAAAGTATAATAGATAGCTATCAATAGTTCTTCAAGGAGGATATTTTACTCCCATTTTTACAAATGTGGCAACTCAATAAGTTACCCAGAGTCATTCAGTTGGGAGTCGGTGAAGCCTGGGTTCTAACCCCAGTCTGCCTGGCACCAAACTCCATGCCCTTTCTACTATATCACAGAGCCTCAACCTTGTACCCTTACCAATTGATAGCAGTTAACAGGGTCTGTCAATACCTTGATGGATATAATTGACAATAATGAAAGGACTCTGAATCATAGGCCGTCTGGTGGAGAGGGAAGTGAGTGGAGATGGCAAAAGTCAGGCTTGGTCGCTGTGGAGTGTTGGTGCTAGACAAGAAGGTGCTGGAAGGAGTGTGGACATGGCTTCTAGGGGTGTCAGCCTGGTGAAAGCTGCAGAGACAGAGATGCAGAAGGCTGAGGCAGCATGCGGTGGCTGCCACGTTCCCTGCCCCACCTCCACCGAGCCCCTTGCCATCAATACTTCCACTCCCATTCGTCTCACTCAGCTGCAGAAGTAGTGGGCTCCAAGCTGACCCTTCCTGCGGGGGCCTCTGCAGGCAGCAAGTGTAAAGTTTAGGGATTGGGAGAAGCACCTCAGGTGTCACAGGAGGCAACAAAAGACCGATCGATAATAGGTGTGCCTCTGCATCCCTCTGTGGGTGAGAGAGCTGTGCCTGATGCATGGCAAAGGGCAGCTAACCAGACTAATGAGCAGTGTCAAATAAAAAGTTTTCTTTGATAAAAACAAGTTTCAAATGAGGGCAGAGCCCTGATATATGGTAGGAGTGGAGGCTTTGTCTTCTCACAGAGCCAACTCTTATTTATAAGCAGGATGCAAGAGAACCAAGGAGATTAAAACCCACTCTCTTGGGAAATCATTTTCCTGAGGGCCTTTCTGACTGTCAAAGTAAACTAGATTCACCAAAACAAGAAGTAGGAAAAGCAGTTAAAACCATGCACAATCCCAAAACCTGGAGGCAACTGCTGTTTATATTTTAATGTATTTACTTTATACACACACACACATATGCATATATATACCCACATACATATATACCAAGACACAATATGGTACATACTTTTTTGTAGCCTCCTCAGCTGTGAAAGTAGTGGCTCAAATCTGGATCCTTTCTGTGGTGGGCTCCGCACCCCGCATGGGGGAAAGTATAGGGATTGGGAGAAGCACTTCTTGGATGGCAGAGGAGCAGTTATAGATATAGATACATAGATATAGATTTATTTACCAAAACAGAAAAATGGTACATACTTCTTTCCTACATTTGTTTCTCACTTAACAGTAAGACACGAACATTGTCTCATATTTGAATTATTTGAGAATGTGACTTTAAATGGCCATGTAACGTGCTGTCATGTCAATGTTTCAATTTATTTAAGCTGTTCTATCTCATTGGGCATTTAGATTGTTTCCAAATTTTCATTTCACACTCAACACTGGGTTAGTGTGCAGAGTTTTCTGTACTGTGCCCAAGAGTAAATATAATCATTTAAAATATCTTTAACCAATTTGAAAGATATCTTGTTTTGATTTATATTTCTTTGCTTATTAGAAAGATGGAGTATTTTTTCAAATTGCTTATCCATTTGTATTTCTTCTGTCATGACTTAGCTATTCATGTCCTTATTCCAGTGTACTCATGGAATATTCATCTTCTTTTGTATTTATTTGATAGTAACGATATTAACCTAACCCTTTGTCATACTTAAGATGCAAGTATTTTCCCTTGTTTGTTGTTTATCTTTAAATTTGTGTGTGGTGGCATTTTGATAGTCAGAAGTATTAACTTCTTATATATTGAAATCTTTTCCCTGTCATTTCTTCTTTTTCTTTTATTAGGAAGGCCTTTATTCTGAGATAAGATACAACCATCTATATTTGATTCTGTATCTTTTACAGTTTTTAAAAATTTAACTCCTTAATCATCCTTGAATTTATTTTGGTACTTATGAGGTAGGTCTCAATGTATTTTTTTCCCCTAAATAATCAACCTAGTATCTCAGCATCATTTTTCAATGTTCCATTCTTTCCCCATTGATCTGAAAAGAACATCTTTATCAAATACCAAATACACACAGTGTGTGTGTGTGTTGTCCATTAAATTGTTGGTCTATTATTATATCCATCTAACATTTGATCCTAGCTTTATAGCACATCTTAATAAATGCAGTACAAGTTATCACTCATTTATTTTTTTCTAAACTTTCTTGGTAGTTTTCACCTGTGTATTCTCAGTTGAAGCTTTATAATTTAACTCTACTCCTTTGAGTCCCAGATGTACTTCCTTCAGTTGGATTCTGTGAGGCTTATCCAATCACTTCATAATTCATTCCTTTTTTTAAAATAAATTTATTTATTTATTTTTGGCTGCACTGGGTCTTCGTTGCTGCACGCGGGCTTTCTCTAATTGTGGTGAGCGGGGGCTACTCTTCGTTGTGGTGCACAGGCTTCTCATTGCGGTGGCTTCTCTTGTGAGCACCTGCTCCTGGCACGCGGCTTCAGCAGTTGCGGCACGTGGGCTCAGTAGTTGTGGCTCTCAGGCTCTAGAGCGCAGGCTCAGTAGTTGTGGCGCACGGGCTTAGTTGCTCTGTGACATGTGGGATCTTCCCGGACCAGGGATCAAACCCATGTCCCCTGCATTGGCAGGCGGATTCTTAACCACTGTGCCACCAGGGAAGTCCCATTCCTCTTTTTTTTTTAACCTAGTTTGAGTAGGTTTCTGTTCCTTAAGTCTTTAATCTCAGCCCTATTCTTTCTCTTCACTTCCTCCTTCCATGATCTTATCTAAACATTTGACACCTATCATCTTTAGGAAGAAGATTCCAATCTATATAATAAAAAAAAGCTCACGCTTATTGCTTACTATGTATATTTGGTGGCATTATCTTATTTAATTCCCTTTAAAACCCTACAAGATAGGTAGTAGTACCAACTTCATCTTACAGATGTAGAAACCTAGGCTTAGAGAAGTTAAGTAACCTGTGCTGCGTGTTAAGAGCCAGGATTCAAATTCTTTTCTGATATACCTGCCATCCTAAGCTATGTAGCATTTAAAAGAAGGAAACGTGACTATTAAAAATTCTGTCTGCTTTAAAACTGAAAATCATAGCCACCACAGATACAGACTTCTGTTTTTGGAATTGAAAATGACACAAGAAGCAGTATGTCATACTAAAAGGAGGTTGTAATGGTAGCATGCTGAAAGGCATTGGCTCTGACCACTTGGGTCTGAATCCCAGATGCATTCAATGGATTAATGGTGTTATAATCCACATACAGCACTCTCCACAGTGCCTGGTACATATCAACTCTAAGACGTGCATTTTTGGGAGTTCCCTGGTGGCCTAGTGGTTAGGATTCCGGGCTTTCACTGCCGTGGCCCGGGTTCAATCCCTGGCTGGGGAACTGAGAGGCTGCGTGGTGTGGCCAAAAAAGAAAAAAAAAAAAGATGTACTTTTTTCACATTTTTGAAACCAGTAGGTCTCTCACAGTTTAATTGGCAGTATTTATCTTACAACTGATGGCATCTTAGATTTGATGAAATAAGGTAGAAAGTGCTTAATAAGTGTTTAGCTATTACACAAGATGACCACTCATCCATCAGCAAATATTTCTTCAGTGTGAACTATGTGCCAGGCACTGTTCTAGGGACTGGGACGGACTAGTAAACACAACAAAGATTCTTGCTCTCATGAAGTTTACCTTCTAGTGGGAGACAAACATGAAATACAGATTAACAAGTATATAGTATGTCAGATGGTAAGAGGTGGTAAGTAACAAAAGTGAAACAGAGTAAGGGGGATGGGAAGTGGTGGGGGCAGGGTGTGCTCTATTAGACAGAGTGCACAGGGAATGCTGCCCTGACTAGGTGACATTTGAAGAGACCTGCATGGGATTAGAGGGTGAGCCATGAGGATAGCTGGGGGAATATCTTTCCAGGTAGAAGGCAGAGCAAGCGCAAGGGCCTTGAAGTGAGGGCACCCTTAGGGTCTTTGAGGGGTAGCAAGAGGGCCATTATGGCTGGAGAGAAGCGAGTACAGGAGGGTAAATGAGGTGGCAGGGGGAAGCGCTGCAGATTATAGTTGGAAACTTTAAGTATGTGGATAAGGATTTCTTGAAATCCTCTCAAAAAGGCTCTAGATCTAAGAGTAGGAACTGCGTATTGGGGCTCACAACCACCTAGCAAGGATTGCCGAGTGTCATGGCTACACTGCACTTAAGGCTGGGGGACGGCTGGGGGGTAGAGATGGCATTAATTTAGGTAAAGTGAGGAGAGAGACAGTTCCATTTAGTCTCTTAAACACACTAATGCACAGTCAAAATGATTCATGGTGCAGAACAGTTTGAGGGCAGAATGATAATGATACGTGATCAGAATAACTAGATGAAGCTACTCTGAAAAAAAAAGTGACATTCAGGGCTTAACATTACTAATGAGGTACAGCACAAACTGGCCTTGGTTTGATCTTTCAAAAGGCATGCTGCCACAGCATCCGTCCTTGCTTCAAGTGGGCTGGACAAAACTAAAGTTATTTTAAGAATACGGAAGAACATTTACAGGGTAACTACATGTAGGACAGAAGAGTACAGAAGTCAGATTTCTGTAACCATTTAATGTAAGGTACACGGTTTTTTAAAAATCTTTTGCTTCTTAGCAGCCAGGATGCATAGTGGTTAAGAGTATGGTCTTTGAAGGCAGATGGAGCTGGGCTCAAATGTCAGTTTTGTTACTTACTCTTTGTGGAACTTTTGTTAAGTAACCAACTCAAGCCTCAGTTACCTCCTCTGTAAACTGGGAATGATACTGCCCAACCTCAGAGAGTTGCTATGAGGATTAAATGAAATGTGTGTAAAGTGCACAGCATTGTAACTGCTCAATAAAACTATAGGGCTTCCCTGGTGGCACAGTGGTTAAGAATCCGCCTGCCAATGCAGGGGACAAGGGTTCGAGCCCTGGTCTGGGAAGATCCCTCAAGCTGCGGAGCAACTAAGCCCGTGCGCCACAACTACTGAGACTGCGCTCTAGAGCCCGCGAGCCACAACTACTGAAGCCCACACACCTAGAGCCCGTGCTCCGCAACAAGAGAAGCCACTGCAATGAGAAGCCCGCGCACCGCAACAAAGAGTAGGCCCCGCTCGCCGCAACTAGAGAAAGTCCGCGCGCAGCAACGAAGACCCAACGCAGCCAAAGATAATAATAAATAAAAAATTATAAAATGAACAAATAAAACTATAGCTGCATTTTCCTACTAAAAATGTATTGTATACCAAGATTTCTCCTGTTCATTATCTCTTGAAAGAGAGGGACTCAAATTTACAACTGCCATCAAAATACATACAGACAATAAAAGCAAAGAGAAAGCGCAACGTTTCCTTAGAATTAGGCAGTTCTAGCATTACAGTGTACACACTGAATTTAAAAAGATGGACCTCCAAGTTGACTTTTTAGATACATGGCAACATACATAGAACCACTCTACTTGCTATCAATAATCTTAAAGTGCTTCTTTCAGAGGCTCTATGAGGTGCAGAGTTGTGCAATATATTCAGCAAAGCTGAGACAAGACAGGTTCTATTGAGAACCCCCTCCCCAGTCCCACAAACGCAAGGTAAGGCCATTTTTTGACTGAATTAGAAGCCACTAAACATTTATCAGAAAATGAAACTCTGTTACTCAGGAACTGTGGAGAGATCCAAAGTTCAATTCCTTCTCCCACCAAAAATGTCTCTTATGTAAAAAGGAATGTATGTCATTTAATCCAGTCATATAACATTTAAGCATTAGGCTGGGTTATAAGGAATTTTCAGAAAATGGATAGCTCCTTCTCAGCCCCGTCATATCCCTGAGGTGTATCTTGCTCAGAATGGAATGAACTTCAACAGTGAGTACATTATATCAATGCAGACATAATATGCTCAAAGTACATTTATTATGAAGCCCTTAAATTTGATTTCCATATTTTATTTTCAATACTTTCTTGTAATTTTCATGACTACATAGGTCCCCATATTTGAAATGTCTGCATTAAAGGTTCTAATGCCTTCTTAATGACGGCACTTGGTTAATTTGCAGACCTATGAGATCATATGAGTCCTACTGACAATTCAAAAGACAATAATTTGAGGAACTTAGATTTTATAACTCAATCCAAGCTCTTAAGACTGAGAACATGGAATAAAAATGAAGTTATCCATAGTGATATAGATTGTATGATCTTTATTATATTTTAATCCATCAATCTAAAATTCACACACAACAGATCAAACAGGAGTACCACAGTATTTATTTTGTAGGTATTAATTAGTTTACTATATTGATATATACAAAACTTTAGGTAGCAGCAGGCATCAGTTCTTCCAAAGAAGCTTAGGTAAAAACAATTCTTTATGAGTTCAAAGTCCTACTATTTGACCCCCCTGTTGTACTGACAATAAAAATAAACTCAGTGAGCAAAGCTTATTGAACACTCAGTTCATAGATTTGGGGCTTCCTGTATTTTATTGGAGTTGAAGCAGTTATTGTTTGAACCCTCTGTTAATATTTTATATTTCAATTAATCTTAATTCTCAAAGAATTAAAACATGTTTGCTAATTATCTAAGATAAAACCATGATACCCAATGAAGAATTAGTGATGTTAGTCTCCTACCCCAAAAGTAGAAAACTTTTAAATGAACCCATAATTTTGAATGTATCTGAATTTTCCAATCCATATACCTAGCAAGGTCACAAGCTGATTTAAATAATCTGGCTTTTAGACAATCATCTCAAAAATATTTTTTGAAACAAAGCCACTGTTCTTTATGATGCCATCATTTTGACCAAATAACAAATAAGCAATTGTTTTCAAAGGAGAACATTTTAAAAGGAAATATTCTTTATATACTTAGCAAAGAGAGGAGAGCTTGAGTCTACAAGTCAGAACCAGAGAGTTCTAAGGGAAATGTAGTTGAGCAATCTATTTCTACTCCAGTTTGGAATATATGCTTTTGAGATGCACTGCATATAAAGATAGTAAAGAAAGATGTTGATGAATTTTCTTTTTTTAAAAAAAACCAAAAATTTCCAACTTCACTTATCGGCAAAGAGTTCTGGCATCAGTTAATGGCAGCAATACAGTGGTGAGCATCTGCATTGTGCTAAGAGGTAGATGGGGACCTAATCCTTGGATGTAATAACTAACTTTATTTAAGGTTTAGGCTTAATTTTTTAATCCAAGGAACATTTTAAAATTTATTTATTTTTGGCTGTGTTGGGTCTTTGTTGCTGCGCACAGGCCTTCTCTAGTTGCGGTGAGCAGGAGCTACTCTTCTTGAGGTGCGGTAGCTTCTCTTGTTGTGGAGTACAGGCTCTAAGCACGTGGGCTTCAGTAGTTGTGGCTCGCGGGCTCTAGAGCACAGGCTCAGTAGTTGTGGCCTACGGGCTTAGTTGCTCCGCGGCATGTGGGATCTTCCCGGACCAGGGCTCGAACCCATGTTCCCTGCATTGGCAGGCGGATTCTTAACCACTGCGCCACCAGGGAAGTCCCAATCCAAGGAACATTTTTAAAGTGAAGGCAGATCTTTGGGAAACTTTTCTTTTTTAGTTATATAGAGATAAAATAGTTTGATAAAATAAACATCTGCCTTATGCTAATAACAGGAGTGCAAAGCAGCCATTTGGACACTAGAGAAATACAACAGTGTGCTTCCAAATCAAAGGACAATTCAATAGCCTAGCCAATCAAGCAGACACTGGGAGGAGTGGCCTATAGTACCTTACTCCAGTAGCCAGAGCCATTAGAGGTCCCTACAGGGATATAAGTCTGTATCAAGATCAACAAATTTACAGAACAATCCTGGTCCAGCTCTGGCCAGGCAGCCATCTGACTGATGATACTTCAGGGCCCACTAGCCTCTAAAGTTAGCACATGCTGCTGTGAGAAAAAAGAAACCAATACATTAAAATTATCAATTAGAACTTATTCATACAGGGGATGAGAGAGTACAGGAGGCACACAAAATAGAGAAGCTTTGTTTTGTTTTTATAGTGGAAGATGAATTAACTTTGTGAACAAGTTAAGGCTGTAAGGGAAAAAAATTCTAAATCATAACTCTAAAAAAAAAATAACCCTTTCTGTATCAACACCTTAAAAAAAAAACGCCATAGATCTTACTTCATCCTTCAGCATAAATGGAAAGTCTGAGGTAATCAATATATTCCAAACTCCAGTAGGAAAAAAAAAAAAGACATCCGTGTTTGTTTGGGGTTTTTAAAAAATATTTATTTATTTATTTTGGCTGCACCGAGTCTTAGTTGCGACATCCTTGTTAAAATATAGTAGCCACTAACAGTAATAAAGAAAACAGCCAGACTTTTGCTATTAAATACAATATTATGAAGACATTCCTTTCTTTCTTTCTTTTTAACTAGCAGGAAAATTAAATCAGAATTTAAATAATCTTGTTTAGGCGGTGGGGAATCTAAGTCTTATTACAAACCAAATTTTATGTTTGCCACCAATGAAAACGAATTCACTATGTTCTTGAGTTTATTTCCTGAAGCAAGTTAAGTTCTCTAACAGCTTTGATTATGCAAATAATGTCAAAGAGGCAAAATACAAGTAACTGCAACATATAAAATTATACTTCAGTAGAAATGCTTTCATAATTGGATCCAGAGGCTTAGAATCATTATTCACTAAAAAAAACATATTCTAAGCCACAATTTTTCTTTCAATTACACTTTTACAAAGGAAGAAAAAAAATAGGAAAAAAAGAAGAAATCGGCCCTAATAGTGCTACTCATGCCCAAGTTAGCTAGCAACTCACTGAGGTTAATCTGCGTATCTCAAACAATCAATTGCACAGCATTTCCTGGCTTTTTAGCCAATGGAAAACATAACTTCTAATGGCAAAAAAAAAACCCAAAAAGCACTAGATTTAATTGATTACACAGACTGATAACCAGTACGACTTTTCCTTCTTCCAATCATATAAGAGATAAAGACAACAATTATAAGGAAGCCCAAGGCCACACCCACTGCAACAGGAATAAGAAAGTTGAGGTCAGAGTCAGCAGAACATTCTTCAGCTGTTAGAAAAGAACAGACAGAAAGCAAGGAAAGGAAATTAGTAAGGAATGCAATTAAGCAGAAACAAGAAACAAGCATTTTGAAAGAGTACATAGGTTAGTCTTTTACAGCATTACCCTTATTTTCTTATTTTCACTATGTCCACCCAAGTATTTCCAAGCAACTGATCCTCCTGTATCTCTCACTGTCACTTCATCTCAAATCACACCTAATTCCTCAGTACGAAAAGCAGAAGTTAAGGGAAGAACGGGAAAGGGTCCAAAACAAAGAATTGTGCTTGCCTAATATGGGAAGATTTTATGTTGAATTGTCTAATGGCACTGCAGGGAAAGAGCGGCACTGCGGGGAAAGGGCAGCACTGCGGGAATCTTCACTTAAAACCACTACCTGCGTATTTCCCCACTCCCTTTCTCCCCTGCCACAGCTATCGTGAAAATACAAATAAGAATTCTGTATGAGTAATAACATCTAAGTTAAAAAGGACTCATGATCAAGAAAAATGCAGTATAATTTTTTTCATACAAGCATTAGGTAGCTATCAGGTTATATGTAATTATTTTTAGCTGAGCAGTGGCCTGGAAGAATAATAGCAGAGTCCAATGGACATTGCAGTCCACTCCACTGGACCACCAGGAAGGCGGTGTGCACATGCAATGTAGCTTCTGAGCTCTGGACTGAGACAGAACTGAGTTTGAATCTTGATTCCTTCAATTACTAGCTAAAGGACCTTGGTCAAGTAATTTAAACTGGGCCTCACTTTCCTCATCTGTAAAAGGGGGAGAAGAATACCTATATTATAAGGTATCTGAGGATTAAATGATATTTCTAAAGTATATGATACACATCAGGAGGTCAACAAGTGTTCATTCCCTTCTCTTTTCCTCCCATGTTTGTGATCCCATCCAAGGAGGTTTAGGCTTTGAAGTAGCAGAGGTCAATATAGGAGCCATTGAAAAAGCCAATATTCAGTACTTTTAAAAATACTTAAGCAAACAAAGTTGGTATCATGTGTCATTTATTGAAATTAGTTAGTACAGAAACTCAAAGTGCCCAGTTCTGATCTCCCAGTTTCAAGTTTAAACTATTCTTACTATTGAGTGACTAGACTTCATTGGGACAATTTTTAATCAAAATGCTAATAATGGTTTTGTTGCCCGCTAGATATGTAACCTCAGTAAAGTCACTCCTCTTTCTGAAAAAACTATGGGGTTATAGTAAGGAATCTTTAAGGTCCTTTCCAGTATAAGTCTAATGCAATTAACAAAATGTGATACTTGGTGTGATTTATGATTGAATAATAACTTGCATTTTTCCTCTAATTTTATCTCTTCCTCCTCTTGCACTTTTGTCATTCATAAAAAAATGCTGCTGAGGTTCTGAGTATATAGAACAGATTTTAGTAATGACATTAGCTTTTATTAAAAAGATTTACTGTATTTTACTGAAAGCCTTCAGAGACTGATAGCTGGGTACCAAAATGCTGTAATCAGTGAATTACAAAAATTCTGAACAAGCCAATATATACACAGAATGAATTAATAAAATAATCACTTCCATGTGAAATTCTCGAGTCTACTGATTAAGCTTCCTTCTTATTTATTTGTCTATACATTCAATATCTGTGCTGCACTTCTAACATGGAGCGTGCCTCAACAGGGGCTGAATATCTAGCTCATTTTCATGCCAACAGCTTCTGTCTACACCCCATCTATGCTCTGCCCCACAGGGGCCGTCTTGGAAAAGGCAGGAGCCGAGTTGCTGCTTTGCTTCGCTGCCTCCCTTCTGAGATTGCTGCTGCTTACAGCTCATAAGTACCAGTCTGATGACAACACTAAATAGATTTTAATGCTCTAGAGACCAACAAGATGAGGTAGAGAAACACAACACAATCTCTCCTAATTAGTTCATAGAATATTTCTATCTTGCAATGCTAATCAGGCATCCAAGGAAGAGAAAAACATTTTTAAAAAGGCAACTGGTTAAATATGCTTGAATCCTTTCTGTCTATTATTGCTGAAAAAGAAACAGTTTTTTGAAAACTAATTCTGAAGCCAGTTGAAGCTCTGCTGCAGCCTCTTGGGTCTGTTTTTTACCTAGGGAAAAATCACAAGCCAAAGATACTGACTTCATCTTCAAAGAAAGTCACATAACCTAAAAAATGCTGATGGTCCTGAGGACATTCAACTGAAAACCAAGTTTAAGCATCTGATGGGCATTTATGCCACATCAACATTTATTTAATGAACTATATGCAAAGGCACTGCGATGAGCTTAAATCAGGATAATTCTTATATACTGAAACAGAACACCGGTAGTGAAACAATATTTATTAATTCCATTAGGAGACAACTACATATTTTATCTTCATAATGGCCATGTTAATAAGTTTAAGGCATCTTGGGTTAGAATCAAAATTTGGCCAAGGCTTCTTAAGATAGACCTTAACACACTGCACACCGATGTTCTTTTCAACTAGTTTGTCTTCAGGACCAGTAAGTACAACATTTAAAAAAAAAATTATGCTGTTCTATTAACAGTTTTTATTAATAAAGAATTATCTCAAAATGCTGGGACTGATTTAAGAATTAAAGTTTCAATATATCAATCTTAAAGAACAAAGTATTTCAAAACTGAAAGGGAAGAAAATCTTGTTATGTGCATGTATTTTTATATAATCAATCAGACTGCAGGTTCTAAAATTGCTCATATCCAGCATGATGGCGCTTGAGACCAATAAAGTAAGCCAGCAACACTAGAATAAGCACTCCTGCCAAGGCTGCTCCCACCGCTATGGGCACAAGGAAGTTGTCGTCATCTGCACTGCAGTCTTGAGCTAGATGTGGAGAAAGCACAATTGAGAACAGAAACAGTGACAAAATTTCAGATCTGTACATTTTAAGTTAAAATGACAGTACTTCCCAACACACATATTTGTTTTTTACACCAAGGCAACAAGTCATTGGAATTCATTACCAGCAAATGAGATGTTCCACAAAAGTGATTTTCCAAATAACCAAATCATATACTTTTAAGTACCCCCAAAAATGCAGTCATTTTGGATGAAAGATATATAAAATGATCACATACTTCACAGATTTTTCAAATGGAAGATAATGGATAAATATAATTAGCCTTTCCTTGATGATCAGGCTGTGAGATTTCAGAGGCAAATTGTTATGATGTTGAAGAAGCACAGTGCCTGGAACACTGCAGATTGGGAAGTATTAATGAAATGAACCAAATGAACAACTACATAAAGCAGATGTAAGAACTCAATGCATAGGAATATGGGGCCATTTAGTAGTAAGAAAAAGTATAAACTGGCCCTGATTGCATAACTGTTTGCCTCAAGATTTCAGTCTGGTGTAGGAGTCAGATAAGAAAATCAGCGGTTATAATTTCAAAATGTGCTGTAATAGGGGCAGGGAACACACAGTGTCATCGAAATATTTCAGAGGCACACTCAACTCAGCCTTGTTACACAAGACACAGTTTGAAAGAGGTGACACCAGAGCTGAATTTTTAAGAATGAGTAGGAATTAACCATGCAGGTAATGGGTGAAGGGTGTTCCAGGTATAGAAAGCACAGACAAAACTATGGAGGGTAAGAAAACAGCACTTCGGGTGAAATGCAAGCAGGTTGGCATAGCTAGAACAATGGATTAAGAGGTACTCTTGGGGCTTCCCTGGTGGCGCAGTGGTTGAGAGTCCGCCTGCCGATGTAGGGGACACGGGTTCGTGCCCCGGTCCGGGAAGATCCCACATGCCGCGGAGCGGCTGGGCCCGTGAGCCATGGCCGCCAAGCCTGCGCGTCCAGAGCCTGTGCTCCGCAATGGGAGAGGCCACAACAGTGAGAGGCCCGCGTACCGCAAAAAAATAAATAAATAAATAAATAAAAGAGGTACTCTTGGAAAAGAGGTGGAAAACGGTACTAGGATCAGCTCACAAAGGCACCGTATGCTCTAGGTAGTTTGGCCTTATACTGATGGCCCCCCCAAAAAAAATTTCTGCAGAATTTTAAGCAGGATATTTTTTTCAGAAGTTATGGCAGATGGAAGACTGGAGGTATTAAGTTAGGAAGCAACTCTACTGGTAGAAGTCAGATGACGAATAATATGGTCCTGAACTTGGTTAATGAAGTGCAGATGCAGAAGGGATGGACTAGAGATCCAATTAGAAGACAGAACTGACCAAACAGATGTAGGAGGAGACAATATTGTAGAATGGCTTCCAATCCCTTGATTATGTAGACACTGGTGCCATTCATAGTGATAGGGAATACAGGGGGAATATATGCATTTCAGTTTTATTTGTAGTTATTTTTGTGTGGGTTTTTTTAAATTTAATTTTTAAAATTTGCATGTCGGGGGAGGGTGGAGAGGGATATGTGGAAGAGGAAGACATTCCGTTTTAGATCTGCTGAGTTTAAGATACCTACGTCCTAACCAAGTGGTTGACGTGCTAGTTCAAACCAGGGACAAAGATATTTCTCAGCAAGGGCAGATAAGAGTAATAAGAGGATCAGAGATAAAACTCTTGGGAACACCAATATGTGAAGAATCAAGGAGCAGGAAAAAGTAGGAAAGGCAGGTAGAAAATGGTGCCACAGAAGCCAAGGAAGGAAACAGTTTCAATTATCATGGGAGAACAGTGTAAAATATTAGAGACGCCTGAGAAATGTCCACTGGATGTAGCAATACGGAGGGTGGGGGCTAGGAGTCAAATTGTTGCAGGTTTAGGAGTGAATGGGAAATGATTGACTGGTTAGGAGATCAAGAACTTGGGATGGGGAACACACAGTACTCGTTATGAGACGTTTAGAAGAAAGGTAGGTAGGTAGAAGGGGGACACAGGGTCAAGAAAGGATACCTTCAGGGTGGAAGAGACTTGTGGTTACAGGATGTGGGAAAGAGCCATGAGCATTTTACAGGTTGAAGACGATGGTACAAAGTCTCCTGGGAGGCAGGGGAAATGGGATTCCAGAAGCACTGACCAGAAGAAAACCTACTGAGACTGGAGAAGAAAGGGATAGTGCAGATGGAGATATGTTTGCAGAGAGAGGAGGTGGCTAGCGTGTTGAACCACTGCTTCTATTTTCCACTTCCTTGCCTCTTATTGCCCTAGTTCTCCTCCTAGCTTGCAATTTACCAGGGATTGATAAATCAGATAATTAAACTTATTAGAACTGTGCCGAAAATAAAAATGAATAGCTGCAAGGCACATCTGATTGTGTTTGCATGTAAGAAATGTGCCAGCCTTTTGCTAGTCTCTGGGGCAATAACTGGGAACAAGATGCAATCCTAGAGTTTATGGACTTTATGACATCAATTTTGGCTGCCAGCTCAATGATCTTTTATACTTGCTTCTTGGTTTTGTTAAAAATCCAGATAGCTGAGGTTGCCAGATGTGACTTGTGAATATATGGTGTTAAGAGCACCCAGTTAGCTCCTCCCCTTCAATTTCCCAAATTACCACCCAGCATATAAACTATTAGGTGACATGACCATAAAGTATTATGTCTTGGATTTAATATAACTTGGTTTTTAAAAAATTCATTAGATTAATTTCTTATTCTGGCAACGAATTCATAGTCCTCTTTCCCAAATTGGGTATTTGACCTAGTACTGAAACGACTTTCATAAATACTGCCAATAAGGCTTTCTTAAGGCTTTCATGCAAGACAAATATTCCCAGAGTAGATCAAAAAGGCAATTCTGCTAATACAAAGATCTTTCTAGATTCTGTCATTTACTTAAAATGCTCTCAGTATGTGAAGTATTAATTTATAATAATTGATTTTTATGAATTCGGCCTTTAAAAATTCTTTAGGTAATGAAAGAAATTTTGGTAAAACAGTAATTTTAATAAAATCACATCCAAGAAAAGAAAACCTCATTCTATAAGTCATTTTGACCTGATCTATTTGCCTTATGTACACTTGAGACCTTTCTGGGGAAAGGAAAAGTGTATTTGTAGAAGAGTTTAATAGTCACGGAAGCAATGAAGATTTTTAAAGACAAAGTTTCATTGACCATTGAAATTTCAATGGAAAGGTTCATGTAGATTTTTTAAATGCTGTTAATCTTCAATTTTCTGTTAGTTCAGAAATTTTTCAAATCCAGTTTTCAGTGTGAGGGCTGAAAAGCCAAGATGTACATTTATAATAAAGTATAAAACAAACACCTCTTCAAAACCAATGTGTCAAAAATTCTCTTTGGAAGAATCAGCATTTAGAAGCACATCCTTATGTGACATCTTATCTATTATATACCTTTTAGATCTATAGTCAAACTGTTTGAAATATATTACATGAATCTGAAAAGAAACTTGAAGCTACTCTATACTAGTTTCAAAAATAAGATATGGTAATTATTGATGCAGAAAGTTATATACCAGGGTAAAAGATCAGGAGATAGGTAGGAGAGAGCTGAGCCCAAGACAATGTAACATTATCTATCTAAATAAACAGAGATAAAAGGCTATAATCCTAAAAATATCTGAGTCTCATAATAATTCCTCCTAAAAAAACGCAAGAAACTTCAGATGGTGTGTTTTACACTGTATGTAAACATGTTCTTGATGCCTAAGATGTAGCTTCTAATCAGGTTCCTTCTAAAAATACTCAAATGTATATTTTTCTTCATTGAAATGAAAAACTATCACTCAAAGAAATAAGAGTAACAGGACTTAACAGCCCTCAGTCCCCAGATGAAAAAACGAGAGAGACCCCAGTTGAGTAGCTTGACCAAGTCACATGGTAGCTAGTAGAGCTGGGAGCTCTGATGAGTAACTGGCAGTCACGTGGCTTAACTGGGTAATCCAGAGGAAAGCGACTAGCCAGGCTGCTAAATTTGTGTGTGTGATATACTAAGGTGGACTGGGAAGCTATCTGGAAATTGGAAGGTTCAAGAATTTTAAGGTGATCTGAGAGAAAGATTAGGGCTTCCCTGGTGGCGCAGTGGTTGAGAGTCCGCCTGCCGATGCAGGGGACACGGGTTCGTGCCCCGGTCCGGGAAGATCCCACATGCCGCGGAGCGGCTGCGCCCGTGAGCCATGGCCGCTGAGCCTGCGCATCCGGAGCCTGTGCTCCGCAATGGGAGAGGCCACAACAGTGAGAGGCCCGCGTACCACCAAAAAAAAAAAAAAAAAAAAAAAAAAAAAATTACACACAATCCTATTTTGGCTCGGATCAATAGGTCAGTTTGTGTGGCTGACCTAGTACAGATACTAAATATCAGCCTCAATTTAGGACCTGAGAAAAGTGTACAGAGATATTCTGTCACTTTTACTATGAAATAAATGTTCTAGATCACTGGTTTCCTAATTGCCTAAACATTAGATTCAGCTGGGGAGTTTACACACACACACACACACACACACACACACACACACACACACACACAAGTGCGCGCCACACACGTCTCATCCCAGACCTGATTCTTACTCTGTAGCCACTCCAACATCAGTAGGGACCTATGTATGGGACCACTCTTCCAGACAGCAATACACAGAACATTCTGGAAATAATTAATTCTACTTCTAAGCATTTCTTAAGTTTTTCCTTTTGGAAGAAATTGCCATTATGTAGTATACAAAATCTAGACTTTAGCCAATGGGAAAGAAATGTGAGCAAATTTCCTTAAGAAATAAAAGAATCTTTATTGTTTGTTTTAGAAGCAATATGTTGAGCAAATGGACAGGCAAATATCTGAAGAGAAATACCATACATCAACTAGTGGTTTAAACATCTGAGGAAAAAACATGGAAAGTATTTACATGGACCAGTTTCTTTATACAAATGCTAACCCATGAAAAACACCCAGAAACCAAATAGAGTGTTAGATCATCAAGGTGTAAATCCGTTAAAGCAAAACTACAAAAGGTACAAAGAACACATGGCTATAGGAAATGATAGTGTAAATGATAGCATATAAACTGGCCCATGTAAAATACAAAAATATTCAATTAGGTCAGATTTTCTATAAAACAGTACTAATTAGAGGTATTTTAATATAAATCAGATATATAATCTAAAGGTAGAAACTTTTAGAAACATTAACAGCATTAAGCCAGTGTGCCACCCACTTGTGCTTCCAATTTTTATTTTTTAAAAAAGCTGCTTTGTTTTGACTCATGAGAAATATCTAAGGCTCACATTCTTGCAAGCATTATCCATTCTGACAACGTTAACAATCTTACACTAAAACACTATTTAAATAAAATTTTTTTTTTAAAAATCAGATTTATATTTAGCCTTTAAAAAGTGCCTTAAGCTGGCAATGCAGCTCAATGTAGCTTTTAGAGAGGGGCTTAGTCAGGAATCTTATTCTGAGCCAATAAGATTTTCAGGCTACTCTAAACAGAGAGCAAATTTAGGTGGGAGAAAATATTTATCATGCCAATATAACTCGAAAGGTAGTTATAGACATACACATGCTAACATGCAATTGCCTCTGTGTGTGTGTCACTAGACTACCAAATTTATTCAACGCAAACAACATTTTGGAACCCAGATATCTCATTTTCTAGTGAATGGGAGGCACACATAATCTCCCATCCCCCCAAACACGGAACCTGCCATATATTGCTGCATGTTAACAATTTTTTAATATTTGCTCAGCCATCTCAATACCAAAAAAAAAAGGAAGAAAGACAAAAGCAGCAAGAAATACTTGATGTGCTAACTATCAAGCAGAAATGTTTTGCTTTCTCATATAAACATTAGGTGGTGCAGGTTAATGGACAATTGGTGCAACTCCCCAGAGCACAGAGCTGAACACAAAGTACATGAATTAATGATGATGCTACCATAATGAAAAATAATAATGTAAGTTTTGATTAGCACAGAACTATTTAAATGTGAAAGCCAAATTAGTAAATGTTGTAGCAATCAACACAAGCTGGAAACAAAGAACAGCTTTTTCATGAACAAAGAGAAGGCCAAGACTTTTGGGTTAGGTGCAAGTTCTTTATCTAGGTTCTAGGACATACTGGCATTTCTTCTTTAAGGAAAAGAAAAGAAGAGAATAAAACAAACCATCACCAACAAGGATACTAGAAAGCTAAAGAGAAATCTACATTAATTTTAGCACTGCATGTAGAAGCCAATTTACGGGTACAAGGGACTAACACCCCAAATTGGCACTGCCTAGCAATTATCTCTAAAACATCTAGAAAATAGATTGAAATGCCCAGTTGGAATAGTCTTGTGTCTTACAATTTAAAAGACGGAAATATCCAGTTTTTTTCTTAAAAAGATTAAACAAGATTAACACCTATTCCAAAATTTTAAAGCTTTTGTATCTTTTGTCACTACAGCCACATTAAATACAAATGGATTCAAAAGGCATTAGAAAAGCATGCATTGCTAAGAACATAATAATACTAGACCCTGTTCAAATCTATTGGCATATCTCTCATAGTCAAATACACAGCAATGCCAAAGCAGCTAAGTTAACCTGCAAACAAAATCACCAAAAAATGCAAAGGAGCAAGTACAAATCCACCGTAGAATGTGTTGTCTCAAATCGACTACATGTGGAGGTGCGGTTAACCCTTTCCTAAGCTGTATATTTCTAGTCAGAATGTTTAAAGTGAGAACAATGCAATACTAATTCAAGACAATAAAATAGAATCTATAATCCACGTGATTTTGCACATGTTTTTTGTTGTAGAAATAACTTTTAAATTCCTTAGTTGGGAAAACCAAAATCATGTGACTAATTTATAGTTTATAGTTTTAGGGGTATTTTTATCTATTTAAGTTCAAAATCCTCTGTACCACCTGTTGTTAAGATCAGAACTGCAACTATATATACCTTAAATCGAATAGTATTGCATGTTGGATCTTGGATCTTGTACTTGCTTTATTGTTTTGTAACAGAGTCACATGTGGATTAGTGTTACAGAGTCTGATATCCAGCATAACTTTTTCTTCTGCCAATTAGGTAAGCAATCACTATAACGATAATCAAGCCTGAAAGACCAGCACCAACTATAATTGGTATTAGAATGGTGTCATCATCCAGCGAACACTCTTGGGCTGTAGGTGAGAAAAAGTGTGTAACAAATAATGAGTATAATAAAAAAAATGATGTCCAAAAGTAAAAGATGTTGATATTCAAAATTCAGAAATGCTCTTATAAGATCAACTTAAAGTAATTAAGACAGGTATATTTTAGTGATAAAGCTACATAAAATTATGCAGTGTCCTAGAATTAAAATCCTAAACCTTATTTGTCCTTTCATTCATGTATGTGTGTATATATATAGATATATATGAATATACACTCATTTATATCTGAGTAAAACACATACATGTGTCTGTATTTCTTTGTATATGTTCCAAGTGCTTTCCAAAATAGGAGTATTACTTTATCAGAAATGAAGAGAGCTAATCTAGCCACATAGCTACATAGCAGGATTAGACTCTTGGTGGTAGAGTGAATGTCTTTTGGGAAACTCGGAGCAGATCAGGAAGGTTTAACTGTGGGATTAAAACAGCCATGCTGGCTCTGGAATCCTTTAGAGCAAAGATCGGGCAAACTATAGCCCGTGAGCCAAATCTGGCCCAAGGGCTAAAAATGCCTTTTGAACATTTCTAAATGATTGGAAAAAAAACAAAAGATGATGATTTTGTGATTCATGAGAATTATATGAAATTCAAGTTTCAGTATCCACAAGTAAAGCTTTACTGGAACACAGCCTCACTCATTTGCTTATTGCCTGTGGCTGTTTTCATGCTACAACAGCAGAGCTGAATAATTGTGACAGAGACCACATGGCCTCCAAACCCTAACACTTACTGTCTGAGCCTTTACAGAAAAAGTTTGCAGATTCCCGACTTCAAGTATATGCTTTTAGTGGCTGCAAAAGTCAAGAACTGGGACCTCTTACTAATTTGAGTGTGTTTACCACATTTATCAATCTGGTCAGGGCTGGCAGCCCACAGGGGCTATTTTCCCCATTTCTAGACAGTAGTCTGATCCAGTAAAATCCAATCAACACTCTTACCTTACTGAAAGTCTATTTCCTCTCCTAAACAGTGAATTATTACCAGTGTGTTGTATTTATAGGTACCCACAGTCAAGAACCTAGCTCCACAAATAGATTACGCATTCATTATCAGTACTAAATGTTGTATACTCCTTTGGGTGACATTTCTAATTCTATGTACATAAAAACCAAAGTTTCAAATTAGAGAAAAACCACAGCTCATGTCTATTACAGCTGACTAGATAAACAGGCTTGAGCGGATTTTACACTGCAAATGATTGTAAGTTCTAAACACAAATTTGGACCTAAAATTAAGGTAATAATGTAGGGGAGATCAATAAAGACTCAAAAGTAAAACTATTAAAGGATCAAAATAATTGAAGTTTGTAAGCAAAACTGACAAAGGGGGAAAGAATTCTTGAAAGTACTTTTAAATTGTGATTAACCCTTCTAATCACAAGAATGGTAGGGTGAAGAGCCCAATTTATTCTGGCCTAACCAAGTCAGGCTAGGTGTTCAGCACTACTGCAAAACTGCTGAGCAGCTCACAGCACATTCACTTTAAACACAGCTTCCACATTTCCTTCTAAACCATAGAATTAATTGTTAAAAAGGATGTGGATGACTGGGATGGCTCTGCTGGGCAGAACTGTGATCCACAAACCGTCAATTTTAAGTAATTGGTTTTAAAGGACGAGTCAATTAAGGAATTTTATGTACTTTTTCCTCTTCAAGCAAATTTTAATCTTGTAATGCCAAATGCATCTTTCATATTCATATAAACACACTGTAATAAGCCCTTCACAAAGCTTTCACTAAAAATCTGATAAATACCACCATTAGCCCTGAGTAGACCTTCAAAAAGCCTCATTCACACTGGCACATGCTTTTAAAACTCTCCAGATCTTTCTGGCTGGCCAAAACATAGGTCATGATATCTGAGGCTTTCCTACTGCAATCTTTTGTCTTAACAAAATGAGACCAAACTGCTTTAATTCTGGTATGAAAATGTTTCCAGCGAGAAGATGGCCCCAAGAAGGCAGAGCAAGATGCTCAAAAACTGCTGCTCCCAAGTGCCACCCTTCCCACAAACTACAACCCATGGAGAAATGTCTACACCTTAAGTAAAGCTCACTTAAATCTCCTCAGTTTTAGCTTTAAAAACTTTGTTGCAAATGGTTTTGAGATCACAAAACAAATCTAATTTGAGCAAAATGATGAGCTAAATATAGTTACACAACTTGCTCAAGGCTATGAGAACTCTACAACAGAGTCGAGAGGTGAATTCATATTCCTGTATTTCAGTGCTTATATTCCCATGACTCAAAGGAAAAGCCACCCAGCAGTCAACCTAAGACCATAAATTATTAATAAAACTTGCTTGATTCTTACCTGTAGAATACTTTCCTTCCATCACATTGAAAGGCTGAACCCTTAGATCAAAGGTATTTATCTGAAATGCTCCAGACACTGAAACAGTCTGCTCTTTGTTGCACATATAAGAACTTCCCAGGGGGGCATCCCAGTAGCTGAGATTGTTATTTGCAATGCTAAAAACTTTAAGGGGAAAAAAAAACATGTTAGTAACTTCTTATCCCATCAACAACAACAACAAAAAAAAAAATGGGACAGTCCCCAGGATTTTTCTGTGAAATATGGGGGCTTAGGGTACAGGGTCTGCCCACAAAAAGCCATTCTTAAGATCACTAGGTTCCGTATCTTTCTATAGATGTTTCTACAGTCTAAAACTCACTCACATCGTTAACTATTATCTACCATGCTTTGAAAATATGGGATACTGCAAAAGATAGAACACTCTAGTTCTAAGTTACTGATTTTAAGTTATGGTCAAAGTACAATTTTGACATAGAATCTTCTGGTCCATTAAATAAGGCACTATTTGGTAACAAGATAATTACAGTTTCTGTTCTTTCAGTGTAACCCATACTCTTTTTCCCAGAGGCCAATGTTTTGCTTACCAGAGCCGTTAACCAAATACATGCTGACATTCACCTCCTTTAGATAGAATCGGTTTTCATTTTTCTGTGTGAAAAAGAGCTTCCAGTTAATCAATGCATCACAACTGTCTACAGGTACAGTTAACATCTACAGAAAGAAAGCAATCTAATACTATTACCCAGAAGATAAAACCATGGATTAGACCTGGACCAGTAGAATAAACTGCAACTAAGTAAAGGGACTCAAAATGTGACAGAAACCCTTTCCCTCTTCATTTTGTTTCCAACTTTTGGACCAGAGGTGTGCTCATATGGTTCTTAGACACTCAGCAATTCACTCCCTCCATTCCATTCTTTCTATCACTTTCTGAGCCCTCACCACCTCTAGCCTGGATCACAACAGCCTTTTAACGGGGCTCCTTGCCTTTCAGCCTCTCCAGCTCTAACCTTTCCTTCGCTGCTATTTTCTTTCTGAAGCACTCATCTGATTAGCCAGTCATTCTAATTATTTCAGTGCTTTTACTATGTACAAGGTAACATATCTAAGTGTTCCAGGGAGCCATCAAAATGGACCAGATATGGTTCCTGCCCCCACCGCGTTTGCAATCTGCCAGGTAAGAGAAGATAGATATAAATAAATAACCATATTACAAAAAAGTGATAGGTTATGAAAATTAAAAGACGAGAAGTTACTTCCAACTAAGGGAGGAGCAAAGATAACACAAGCTTAGGGATGGGCCATTTGAATTGGGTAGGATTCAATTAGGAAACAAGCAGAAATGAGTATTCGAGAAAGCAACCACATGAGTAAAGGTAGTCAGAAAATGAGCATAATCACAAGCACACGAGCATTTGAGAACTTACAAAGTGACAAGCGCTGTTCTTAAAACTTTACATATGAGGCTTCATGGAATGGAAGAATTACAACACCCCATTTTGTAACTGAATTATGGAGGGTGTTGAGTAACTTCCACAAGGCTACACAGTAGTCGGTGAGCTGGGATTTGGCACCAGGAAGTCTGGCTGCAGAGCCTGGGATGTGCACAGGGAACAGGGTAAGGGAAGCATGAGATTCATATAAAGGGAAAGAAGGAATCATAAAGCTGGATATGCAGGTTACATTGCATGGCAGGGAGGGGAGGCGTGAACTACCCTGGCATGGAATTTAGATGTTTTCTTGTCGGCAAAACAGAACCACTGCAGGTTTCTGAGGAAGAGCTGAGCTTCAGGAAGATCAAGCTGATGCCAAAGTACATTGGGGGAGGGGAGGAAGAGATGGGACTAGTTAGGAGGCTGTGTGAAACATCCAGGTAAGAAGTAATGCAGGCCTGAATCAGTAGGGAATGAAAACCAGGGGGCAGACTAAGAGAATTTCAGGAGGAAGCATAAAGAGGACCTGAACAACCTTATCGCATCTCTCCTTGGCTTGGCATTCAAGGCTCTCTACAATTAGTCCCAAGTACTCTTCCAAACTTATCATTCACTAAACATGCTACATGTCTCATTCTCCACCTGGTCTTGATTGTGTTCCTTTATCCATGGGTAGCTTTACTTTTTCACTTACTCCCCACCTTCTCCCCCATGTGTACAAATCTGACCCATCCTTGAAGGTCCAGCTTAAATGCCATCTTCTCTGTTAAACCCTCCTGACTCTACTCTAGCTAGAATTAATGGCTCATTCTTCTACACTCTTATAGCACTTTGTATCTTCCTCTGGTCTAGCACTCATCCCACAGCACTCTACTTGCCCAAAGAATCAATTCCAAAAGCCAGCATGACATTCAAGGCCTTCCATAAAAATGGTAATTATTAGTACATTGCTATCTTTACCACTAATCCATGGGCATCTGAAGAATACAGGCCTTCCTCTTTGTATCCCACCATAACATCCTGCATATACACCAAATTCAATAAATTATCCTTAGAAGTAAGTGTCATGATAGGATTGAAGGTGAGATGGGCCCCACTGAACTCTGGTGACACTGCAGACGTTTCTTGATTTTTCAAAGTGCCTATATCATGGTTAAAATGTCACTATTTTGAATTACATTTTAGAATAGTCTGCTGGGCAATTAAATATTGTAATCATTAAATATTACATGTTTCCCCATGAGAGTCAGAAGAAACCATGTTCCTGTTAGGATCTTACCTCAGCTAGAAAGATCAAGCTCAATCACTCAAAGGGGAATGAATCTAAAATATTACTTTCTTCATTCTTATTGACTATAATATAATCTCTGTGAGGTAACTTGGGAAGCCTGCTCTTATCACACTGAAGATGACAAGCTTAACTAGACATTCTTAATAGTAATTCACTGGTCATATATGTACTAGAACGGAGTAATTATTTGAATGCTGGAAAGGGGAAGGTTTTTATAAACCTTTCTAAAATATAATCCTCAATTACTCAGCATGTATTCCATAGAGAAAAGAGGCTTTAGACTCAAAATACCAAGTTCAGACACAAAACAAAGACATGCCTAACTTTTCATATATCAGACGTTGAGACTATTTCCCCATCCCTAGATAAGAGTAATCCGATTTGAAAGCAGAACTGTTTTTTAGGCCCTTATACAATAACTTTGGTGGTCCAACATTTTCCCTCATTGATAGCCCCTCTTCCCCATTCCAATCTGCTGTAACATGTGTACATACACATACACACACACACACACACACACACACACACATTGAAAAATTATGGGGTAACAACTGCTTCTGAGAAGGTGGAAATAAAGGTCCCCAATGATCAATTTACGCTACCTAGAAGCAGAACATGCATGGAAACTTCTGCTTAGGGTTCAGCCCTTGATGCGATCATGAACAACAAAAACCTGAATGCTGCCATTATAAACTATCCTGACGTAATGCACGTAAAGTACTTGCACAGAGCCTTGTACATAGTTGAGTACTCAATAAGTGTTAGCTATCATTATTACTGATACTATTATAAATATATAGCCTTGAAAAAGCCTAAAATATTATAACAGACAAACATGAGAATTTTCTAACCAATAGTAGAGAAAATATTATGGAACTTACTTTGTCTTTTATAAATAAACTTTATTGTAACATATATCTATATGGATAGATTAGACTTTTTTTTTTAATATGGGTTAATTCTTACTCCTACCCTAAGGTCTACATAAAAACAGAATAGCAGAATTCGAGTCCAGCCCACAGAACATCGAAGTGACCCTGAGGGATTAACAGGGATCAATGGACTGTATACACTTTATAATTGAGTAGTGTTGAAATGGAAAATAGAGGTAATTATCCCTCTCAACAAATACATACACACACACACACACACACACACCCCTTTTTAGACTTTCAGATGTGCTCCCCTAAGTTTTGATAAACCTGTTACTCACCACAGCAAAGACAAAGTCCAGATACTTGATGCTGCTGCTGCTCAGCCTAAGTAGAGCAGTTTGAGGATGGCAGCTGCCAGTGAAGTTGGTTGTGTTGGGATTGATGTTAATAACCGAAGCAACCTTCAGGGGAAGAAGAGGGAGAGAGGTACAGATGAACCATAAAAATCTACAGCAAAACCTTATACTCTAATAAGACCAAGTTCGTGGAGAACAAAAAAATCGTTTTGTCTCCTAGATATGGATACTTAAGTGTTTGATACCTTACTTTCAAAGCTGGCCCAGGTCCTCAAGCTATGACTCAGAAGACTTAAAAAAAAAAAAGGAAGACAACAGGAAAGCTTCCTCAAATAATGAGCCAAATGAAAACACATTTTTTAATGGAGCACAAGAGCCATCTGTCTAGCTTGTTTAAAATCCCAGGACTCTGAAAATGGGATTGGTTTGCTGGCACGCCCTCTGTAGCCCCAGTAGAGCACTGCAACCAGAAGTGCCATCGTACACCCCTACCTGTATCTGCCTATCTACCTATACCATTCAAGTCACCAAATAGCTGGAGAAACAGCTGCACTGTTCCACACCTAGTGTGGTTCAGGTAAAAGTGTGAAGGAGTTATATTTTAAACTAACTGAAATAAAGATCAACTGCTCGTATTCTGATCTACTGATGGCAAAAAAAATCTACACTCCGAAGAGTCCTTTAAACTACTAGGTTTCCTGCTGGCCAATACAACACCTTGACAGTGACATTAACTCTTCACGGTTATAATAACTCAAATTAATCAAAACTCTACAAGTCAACACAAATCTCTATTTAAAACTGCATCATTCTAATAACACTACTCTTGGGGTGAAGTCTGGACCCACTAAATTTGAAAGGAGATACAGAAAGAATGTATCAATAAAAACAGGTAACTATACCTTATCATGAGTAATGTTCAGCTGCAGCCCCATGGTAGCCAGAAGACATGTCCCATTGCTATTTACAACTGAATAGGATCCAACCTCTGGCTTTTCCTTTGGAGAGGGTGTTGTAGTAGGAGATGGCACAGTGGTGGGAACGATGGGCAGCACTGTGGTTAAAGTTTTATCTTTATCACACAAAAACTCTGAAACAAAGGACAAAATAAATTTTTTAATTCATAAGGCCAGGGAAGAGCAAAATATTTCTCACAATAAAAGTCCAAAAGGGTTATATTTAGGGTAGAGAATATCTTAATAGTATTATTTTAAACTAAATGAGGCAGAGGTCCTCAAACTGCTGCTTCATATGCAGACAGTCTTTAGAGTTATGACATGGCAGACAGGCTCCAGACACATACAAATGCATTATCTACTCATGCGTGGCCACACACTCATCTTTTCATACCCTTAAGTCCCTTTGTTCCCCCAAAACTTCATCTGCCTCTGAGGTGAAAATCAGAGGTTTAAGTTTGAAAACAGTTTGCCTCTACCTAGGCCTGCCCTCTTCTTTTCCACATATAACCAGTATAAGGAAAGATACTGTTTTTAACTGAAAAAAGTTTAAAAATCATTGAAGAATTTAAATACAAATGAACCTTTTATTTCAACCTCTTCTTAGGAAGTGTTGGTAGTTTTCCAGAACTGGTGCACGAGAAATTATTGTATTGCCAATAAAGTCACATAAAAGTTACAAAATCAATTTATAAAAGTCAAGATTAGAACACAGAAATCCCATTTCTCAGCCTTCGTCTTGGATCTTCAAAAGCTGAAGAGCTGAGGATCAAATGCTATCTGAGGATTTGTTCAAACAAAGATTAGGTTTTATCCAGTGAAAACACTGCAGGTAGCACATTTTAAAAGACCATTCCACAACATGTACATCAGAAACTTAAAAGTGCAAGTTCCACAAGAATAAGAATTGCTGTTATTTATAAAAACTTTACAGTGCAGAGTAAGGTGTAAGTCTTAACATATAAATACTTTAAGATAACGACTTCAACTAAAGCTACCTGGTATACTCTAATCTTAAGTTAGGACCCAAGTATAGAAATATATATATTTTAAGTGCTCACCTTTTGTGCTCACTGTGCCATTTTGGACAAAAGCTTGTACATGAACATCCCAATAGTGCTGGACAACATCATTCTTTCCTAAGGTTAATAAACTATTGCATCTAAAGATGTCATTCAATGGAACTCTGAATGCCACATGGTCAGAAACAGTAAAAACTCCTGTAAAAGAAGATTAACAGTAGCTATTTCCAAGAAGGTAGGAGGAAAGTGATCATATAAATATACATTAGAATTTCATCTCTTCTGTCTGCCTGCCCCACCCCATTCCTGAAGTGACAAAAGACAAGGCCTGTTCAGGAACTGACAAATTCACTGTGGCTGAAACACAAGGAGTAAGAGGAAAGACGTGATGGGGATTAGGAAGGAAAGGTAAGTTGCAGGTGGTCACACTTTGAAGCATCTTCTATGATCTAAGGACAGGTTGGGCTTTATTTTGTTAGCAATAGCAGGTCAGCTTCAGTTTTTAAAGCTGGGAATAACAAATGTATCATTTATTTTAAGGAACATAGCAAAACTGCAGAGGTTAGGCAGAGCAGAAAACTTTTAAGGAAAGTCATTTAAGAGGGAAACTAGTTAGAAGGCCAATGAGCTGGTTAAGGGGAAAGGCGAGGAGGAGTTGCCTAAACCAAGATAGTGAGGGGCAGTAAGAAGAGAGTAAAGAGGCCAAATTGAAGACACAGAGCTAAGGTAGAATCAACAGGACTTAGTGATGAAACAAAGAAGAGAGATGGAATAATCAACGATTATTTTTGTGCTACTATCCCAAAGTAAGTTATAGTAACTAAAATGAGTTTTCGAAACCTTTTCCTGGATAGGATTTAAAGACTATTCCATTTCAGGAAAATTTCAGAATATGAAAGCAATAAGTTACCACCTTTCTGTGCAGAGTTATTATAATGCCTATATGGTGAAACTTCAAAAGACTATGATCACACTTATCCACCCAAATGGCTTAGCTTCTTTTGGAGAAGCAAGGAAGGAAGGTATTCAAGGCCCTTAATATAGGCTGCCTTCTGTGCCTCTCCGTCACATAGCAAGGCAGGACTTATGCGCCTTGGCACCCCCTAACGGCCAAAGGAAAAAAAATTTTAAACCAATGAACCAGAACATTTTTCTCCAAAACTGTTTCCCACTGTTAACATCAGTGAATAGATGTATGAACTAGCTGTATGTAGATAGGCCTCAAAAACAAAACGAGTGCAAAAACAAGCTGTAGACATACTGGAGTTACACTATAAATCTATGTCATTTTTAGGGCTTCCTTGGTGGCACAGCAGTTGAGAAACTGCCTGCCAATGCAGGGGACATGGGTTCGATCCCTGGTCCGGGAGGATCCCACATGCCGCAGGGCAACTAGGCCCATGCGCCACAACTACTGAGCCTGCGCTCTTGAGCCTGCGAGCCACAACTACTGAAGCCCGCACGCCTAGAGCCCGAGCTCCACCACCGCAATGAGAAGCCTGTGCACTGCAATGAAGAGTAGCCCCCGCTCACCACAACTAGAGAAAGCTGCACGCAGCAACAAAGACCCAATGCACCCAAAAATAAATAATAAATAAATTTATTTAAAAAAAGAAAAAAACATCATCAACAGTCTATTTAAGGAAACCATTTAAAAATCTCAAATAGTCGCAAATATTACACAGAAGCTAGCAATAAAAATTCCATCTTTCCCTGTTTAAAATAAAAGGGATGAGGGAATTCCCTGATGGTCTAGTGGTTACGACTCCATGCTTTCACTGCTGAGGGCACAGGTTCAATCCCTGGTCAGGGAACTAAGATCCCACAAGCTGCACGGCGTGGCCAAAAAAAATAAAATTAAAATAAATAAAGGGAGGAGAGACTGGCATTAACCTTTCAGAGTCCACAGTTTTTCCATCAAATCTGTCAAATTAAACCCCATCTGCTTTTACTGCCACCCCCCTTGGTCTGGCTACTCATTACATCATCACTTGATTCCTATAACAGCCTCTTAAACTGGAATCTCTGCCTGTAGTCTCCTCACTTCCAATTAATACTGCAGAACATTCTTTATAAACTACTGTCTCTGCTTTTGTTACATCATTCTCCTGCTTAAAAACCTAAAATGGTTCCCCAGTGCCTACCCCATCAAGCTATAAATGCCTTTCCTTGGCTTCCAAGGCCCCCTATAATTTAGACTCACTGCACCTAGCCAACTTGATTTTCCTTCTACTACACACACAGCCTCTACTTTAATCAGGCAGCTCTCCAATTACTGCTGTGCATACTATGCTTCCCCCTGCTGGAAATATTCTGCTCAAAATTCTCCACTTATTCAAAATCTACCATTAGGCCGAGTTTCAGCTCAGGCCCTCCTTCTCTACACCAAGGTTTCTCACTCCTTCAATGCACGCTGACCTCTGCTCCTCATCAGGACCTCTTGTCCAGAGGCATCCACTGATGGGCTCAGGGACTGTGTACCATATGCAGTTTACTCTGTACTTTGAGAGGGTCTAGAGCTTTCCTCACATTGTCAGAAAGATTTATGAACCCTCCATGCCCAAAACACTAACAATAACAAATTCACAAGGATCTCAATGCTTTCCGATTTATCCATGTAACTTGGGTAAACAACTTCACTTTGTCTCTCCAACTAGTTTTTAAACTCGGTGAAAGTCAGGGGCAAATCCTAAAACTAGTTCTGAAAGACAATATATGGCAGAAAGCTAAATACCAAGATACCCAATAATAAACTTTCTTTAGTTATCCTCTCAAGCGAAGATATCAGTAAAAAGAAAACTAGGATTTAATTTCCAAGTCTCAGTTAGTGATACCTCCCAAGTTTTACACGAGCTCATTCACTTCTGGATCTTTAAAGTATGATCTTTTGATATCCCATAAATCCAAATGAATCACTCATCCCCAAGTCCAGGAAACTAAAGCCCATCTACCTGTGCTTCTGGGGTCAGGATGAAATACTATCTGTGAGAAATGCTAAGCTACTACAAACACCGTGTTAATATCCCAATCTCAGTGGAGGGGGGAGAAAGGAGAGAATTATATCCCTAACAAGACTGAAATCTCTGGGGGCTTCCCTGGTGGCACAGTGGTTGAGAGTCCGCCTGCCGATGCAGGGGACACGGGTTCGTGCCCTGGTCCGGGAAGATCCCACATGCTGCGGAGCGGCTGGGCCCATGAGCCATGGCCGCTGAGCCTGTGCGTCCGCAACGGGAGAGGCCACAACAGTGAGAGGCCCGCGTAATGCAAAAAAAAAAAAAAAAAAAAAAAAAAAAAAAAAGACTGAAATCTCCATTATCCATGCCTTCAAAATATTTTAACACACATTTCAGTTCTAGTAGTCACAACAACGGCCTAATTCCCAATGCCTTCCCAAGTTCATTTTGACCTAAAATTCTCTCAAAATAGCAGCAAATGTTGATTTCAGTCATCTTACATTTTTTTAAAACTTTTTTCCCTTACCTTTTTTACTTTTCAGCCAAAATCCTACCTAAATGGTAAAAAATATTTGAAGATGAACTATTTCTGCTGGTCTCAGGTTACTAAACTTGTACACATTTAAAATAGTTGCAGCTCTATTTACAATAGCCCAGAGATGGAAACAACCTAAGTGCCCATCATCAGCTGAATGGATAAAGAAGATGTGGCCGATATATACAATGGAATATTACTCAGCCATAAAAAGAAACGAAATTGAGCTATTTGTAATGAGGTGGATAGACCTAGAGTCTGTCAAACAGAGTGAAGTAAGTCAGAAAGAGAAAGACAAATACCGTATGCTAACACATATATATGGAATTTAAGAAAAAAAATGTCATGAAGAACCTAGGCGTAAGACAGGAATAAAGACACAGACCTACTGGAGAACGGACTTGAGGATATGGGGAGGGGGAAGGGTGAGCTGTGACAAAGCGAGAGAGAGGCATGGACATACACACACTCACAAACATAAGGTAGATAGCTAGTGGGAAGCAGCCGCATGGCACAGGGATATCGGCTCGGTGCTTTGTGACTGCCTGGAGGGGTGGGATAGGGAGGGTGACGCAAGAGGGAAGAGATATGGGAACATATGTACATGTATAACCGATTCACTTTGTTATAAAGCAGAAACTAACACACCATTGTAAAGCAATTATACCCCAATAAAGATGTTAAAAAGAAAAAAATAAAAAATAAAATAAAATAAAATAGTTATTAGTAAAGGATTTTCTCATTCATTCAACATTTGTTGAATGCCCACTATTGAATGAAATAAATAATAGTAGTTAAGTGCATGGATTCTGTAAGCTCACCACACTTTGGTTCAAACACCAGCTCATGCACTTACTAGCTTGTGTGACCTTTGGGAAAGACATCTAATCTCATCAAGCCTCATTCCCTTTACCTGTAAAATTGAGATAACATCTACTTCCCAGGGTTGCTGTTAAAGATTAAGTGAGATGCTGCTGGCAACACACTTAGGATACTATTGATACATGGTACATAGTAAAGCACCAAGCAATGACAGCAAATATCCTTACTGTGTCCAACACTATGCCATGCAAGGGAATACAAAGACATGATGTTTCCATTACAAACAGGAGGACAGACTTGCATAAGGATGGCTTTTAAATTATTTACATTTCTTTTTATTATTAATCAAGAGCAAGAGAACACAACACAATCCAATTCTTAAGGTTACCTTTTTCTTTCGCATCAGGAAATGTTGTGTTATCATTCGTGTTGTAGGAAAATGAGATACTGTCGATTGAATAAAAAGACTTCTCCTCTGTAAAATTCACAGTCCAGGAAAAACCAGATCCAAACTGCACTGCGATTTTGGGACCATTCTGGTCATCCCCACAAGAGCTTCCACTGTACGTTGCAGGACCAAGGTCTGAAATGGTTACAGTTTTCTAAAAGAAAAAAAAATCTGGGAGTTAGGCCCAAACAGGCAGCAATGAGCACAAGCATTTCCAAGTGGGGTGCCACTGCAGTTGACTTCACACCCCCCGTGGCCAGCCTGGCCCGTCTGTGCTGCCCAGTCTCATATTCTTCAGCTACACACCAGTCCCTCTGGACAAATCCATGCAAGTCTAAAAGGAAAAGGAAAACCGACCTGAACCTCTGTTATTAAGTTGATTTTTAAAAAAAAATCAGATTGTAAGCAGGCAGGACCTTAACCAAAAGAAATAAGAAGGCAAAAAGGATTGAGAGGATACCCCACCCCCCCAAAGGAGACTTTAATAGCAAGCTATTAAAAAAAGGACAAGCTTTGATGTTAGTACATGTTACAAACACGATAGAAGTAGTTAGACCATACAGAAACACCATACAGTCTTCAGATTATTTGCCCTTAACCAACTCCAAAAAACCTCTGAAGAACTGATGAATTAAAATATTCATTCCTAAATAAATAAATAAAATAAAAAATATTCATTCCAACACTAAATAGAATACCTTCAAGTGTACATGCTAAAATAGCTCCACAGAATTTACACGTTAAGTCAGTTAACATATGAAATCTTATTTGTATAAATGAATACAAAGGCTAAAAAAAGAGTAGAAGTAAATTCCTACTATAAAACTCAAAGACAAATAAAAATACTTACATTATGTTTGTCTGTGGTCTCATAGCGTATTGTGAAATTCATCTGCCATTTTGCATAAAGGCAAGTGGCGTTTTCTGAATCTGTCAAATTAAGTTCCAATGCATAAGACGAGACAGCTCCTAGATTAAAAAGAGTAAGATTTTTAAATTGGACTACAAAAACATACATAAAATAAAAACAAGCTCTATCCAGCACTGAAGTTCAACCAGCTCTAAAATGAAACAAAGTATTTTTAATATATATGGTAACTTGGTGATTATCTTTTTATCGAAATCCTGTTGATAAAGTTAGCAATACCCCTTCCCCAAAAAGTTTACTCAACATAGGATGCTCAGGTAATGGCACAGACTGGTGACGTTTGCCTTTTACCTCCTAATAATCGTTTCCACACTCTGTGCTTTGCTAGTTTTGTTTTGGGCAATTATAGTTTACTTGTTAGGACTTTTGTTTTTTAAGGTAAATGAGGTGAAGGGGAAGCGTGGGAGGGGTGTTAAACTCCTGCTTTTCTCAAATCAGCTGGTGGAACTCTCTCTACATAAATAATGATAAATCTGATTTCTGTGGTCTTGCTGCTTTAAATCCTGTCACAAGCTATGTGACCTATGACACTTAGAAGTCTTGGCAAACTATTTTATTCCAACGTGAAAAAATGATGATGTGGGCCAGGGCTAAGCGTGTGTACCATATGACCAAAGGAACAGTACTGCAAAGGTTGTTAGATCCATAAGCAAAAGGTTAATTTTTATAAATGCAGCGTTCATCATTTTTGTTTCATAATAAAATCCAATTGATTAGAAAGCCTAATTAATCTTTTGACATAGAACTTCCCTGGTGGCGCAGTGGTTCAGAAATCCACCTGCCAATGCAGGCGACATGGGTTTGAGCCCTGGTCCAGGAAGATCCCACATGCCACAGAGCAACTATGCCTGTGCGCCACAACTACTGAGCCTGCGCTCTAGAGCCGGCAAACCACAACTACTGAGCCCGTGCTCCGCAACAAGAGAAGCCACCGCAATAAGAAGCCCATGCACCACAAGGAAGAGTAGCCCCCTCTCGCCGCAACTAGAGAAAGCCCGCGCGCAGCAATGAAGACTCAACACAGCCAAAACTAATAAGTAAATAAATTAATTGATTAATTAAAAAAAAATCTTTTGACACGGACTTAAAGTCCCTTCCTACATTCTCAACCTGCTACCTCTCTTTTAGCAGAGAAACCTTTCAGGGACAAAAGAGCCTTGGGACTTTTCAGCTAACTTGACTCTGATCTTCTACACTAGGTTAAACATGGGGACATTACCTATTGCATTGAAGAGCCCAAGGACTCAAAATACGATACGCCAGCACACTTACCAGCAGCAGAAATGATGGGCCATCATCTAAGGATTTTCTTCACTGTCTCACACATATACCCAAGGGGTGAGCTGTTTCCTGTTAAGATAGCTGCATAGCCTTGAATGATACCTGAGCACACCAGCGTCACCTACAAGTGGGGACATGCTATAGACTACAGAGAATAAAGTCCTAAGAGGAATACCAAGAAGGCATGCCTCAGCAACAGCTTTCAAGCTGTACACAAAGCTCCCGTCATGCTCTGCATGCTCTGGAGACCGGGCTGCCTCACCAAGCCTGAATCTGATATGCTAAAGCTTGTGGTTGCTGACAATGCCTAAATGTATTGGCTAAGGCCCCAATAAGACCTTGTGAGGCCCAAGTAGGTTTTACAGGCTTTCTTTTCTCAGAACAATCTGGAATGGAGCTGGCATCACTGATCCAAGGCTACCCTGCAGTGGTGTTGAGAACTGCAGCTTAGAATTCTTCTAATCACCTGGAGGCCTGCTTTCCATACACAATCTCTCTTGGTCTTGTTTAAAGTCCCTCGTTTTAACATATTCTCCTTGTGAATATTCAAAGCATTCAAAACTATCAGAAACAACCAAGAAAAGCCTGGCACGTATTAATCATTTTCTTTCCAAAGATATTAGAGTAACAAACAAAACAGTGTAAAACAATGATTAGTATCAACGTGTGCTGGGGTGGAGAACTCCACGCTATGGAGCAGAAGGCACAGGTTGTGGTTCACATTTGCCACTACATTAATATCAAAACAGCCTATCTGCCAACCCATAAATGAGGACTGAGAAATGCTCTGAGGGTCCAAAACATTCTGTTCTCATGCCTTCATAGTCCTTGTCGCTGTGAGAGCTATGCCTTCACAGGGCTTCCTTGGCATCCCAGTCTACATCTCCAGCTGCACAGGAGCCACTTTTACTCAATGCCTATCACCTCAAACTCAACAATTCCACAATGAAAATCTACTCTTCGACTTCCTCCAATCGGAGCCCGCCTTCTCAGCCTCACTGGCTTGAAAGGAAAGGCAGGACCTTGTCCCGACACTCAGGCTCAAAAGGTTTTGGGAATTAGCTTCTACTTCATTCTCTTTGTTAAGTCCTATTGATTTTTTTCCCTTCAAATCCCCTCTGAAATCCAATCCCTTGCCTTTTATTTCTTTTTTTTTTTTTGCGGTACGCGGGCCTCTCACTGCTGTGGTCTCTCCCGTTGCGGAGCACAGGCCCCGGACGCGCAGGCTCAGCGGCCATGGCTCATGGGCCCAGCCGCTCCGCGGCATGTGGGATCTTCCCAGACCGGGGCACGAACCCGTGTCCCCTGCATCGGCAGGCGGACTCTCAACCACTGCGCCACCAGGGAAGGCCCCTTGCCTTTTATTTCTATTCCAACTCCACCACCACACCCCTAACTTACTATAGATACCTCCTAGCTACCCCTAGAACTGCTGTCAGATTAATGGTCCTTAAATACCTCTTCCTGGGGCTTCCCTGGTGGCGCAGTGGTTAAGAATCCGCCTGCCAATGCAGGGGACAGGGGTTCGAGCCCTAGTCCGGGAAGATCCCACATGCCACGAAGCAACTAAGCCCATGCGCCACAACTACTGAGCCTGTGCTCTAGAGCCCACGAGCCACAACTACTGAGATCTGCGTGCCTGGAGCCTGTGCTCCACAACAAGAGAGGCCACTGCAATGAGAAGCCTGAGCATCGCAACGAACCGCAACTAGAGAAAGCCTGCGCATAGCAACGAAGACCCAACATAGCCAAAAATAAATAAAATAAAAACTTTTTTTTAAATTAAATACCTCTTCTCTCAGGATACTTTCTTGATAAAAACCTTTTACTGGCTCCAAAATTCCCACATTAAATTTAAATTCCTCTGCCTGACTTTCAAAGTAACCTTTAATCTTGTCCCAACCTATTCGTTCAACTTCTCTCAAGCCATGTTCCCAGAACACACCCTTTAATTTGCCTGAACTTGTTCCACTGGTCCCATTCACCATGCTCTAGTCAACCTCCCAGGCTTCTTCTACTGCTCCTAACATTTGAAATCTACTTGTTCACCTCAGGAGGGATTTCACTCTTTTCTCGCGGTCCCAAAATCTGAAACACCCGCCACCCTGCCTTTTTGTTACAATTTCTGGCAAATATCCCCACCCACTACAACAGCTGAAAATGTTAGATACTTGCTTTCCCAGCCTCCCTTGTGGTAAGGATGGCACTTACTTATACTAGGCTCCACCCAGCAAAGGCATCCACCCCAGATTCTGAATAAGAGGGCGGTGAAATGCAGCCAAGAAGGGAACTATCACACTCAGATGGAAGTAGCTACAGCAGGATCAGGGTCCCAGGCAACAAGGCCAGAACAGCTAATGGCAGTAGCCAGCAGTGCAAGCTGCAGGTTAATGCTTGGTGATGGCAGTGCAGTTCAGTGGCATGTGTTAGGGTACTGAACTAGGCTTTGGGGTATATAGTCAAGAGCTCCAGTAATTCTGAGTTACCTAATGAACATTTTTTTATAAAGTAAAAATTTACTGATGTGTTACATACAGAAAAGTACACAGCATACATTCGGAAGGGATTTAAAGTGCACAAAGTATACAGCTCAAAGAATTTTCACAAACTGAACCCGCCTGTGTCAGGAAACATTGTGTCAGGAACATTCCAAGTACTCCTCAAAGTCCCCCGGTTCCCCCTTCCAGTTACGATTTCCCTCCCAAGGGCAGCTGCCATCCTGTCTTCTAACAGTATAGTTTACTTTTGCCTGTTTTTCAACTTGGTGTAAATGAAATCATTCACTATGCTCTCTTTTGTATCTGGCTTCTTTCACTCAATATTATGTCTGTGAGATTCACCCATGCTGTTGTGTGTAACTGCAGTTTGTCATTTCTCTCTGTGTATAGCCTTCTTTCACTACTTGTCTATGCTACTGCTGATGGGCATTTGGATAGTTTCCAGTTTGGTTCTATTACAAATGGACACATCGGTGAACACAGGTGAACACAGGTGTATGTGTGTCTATTGGGTATGTGTCTAGGAATGAAATTGCAGGGTCAGAGGGTTTGCACATGTCCCAATATCTTTTTAATAAATTCCTTTTCTGCTTAAAAAAAAAACAGTGAGATTTTATTTGTTTCTTACAATTAAGAACCCAAACTGATATGCTGTCCACTTTTCAGCAGCCATTTTCTCCATAAAGATTTCCTTGACTACAAAAGCCCTCAAGGAGCAGTCATAGTGCATAGCCCCACACCTGAGTGTATTTTACACTATCATGAATTATTCATTTATTTTATGCCTGTAAATCCTGTCTCCCCTACAGTCATAAGCTCCAAAACAGTTTTCAACTGTTACTTCGCAACAAACTGATGTGCCATGGTAAGTTATAGTATACAGCAAGTAATTTGTTAACTAATAAAAAAGTAACAAAGTCCATGAATGAATGATATACATGGATAGATTCAAGATTCCCTTTTCATAAGGTCTCTGCCACTCATTTGAATTTCAATATGCTCCCTTAAACAGATGATCTTATCTATGCCACAGCCCCCAGGCGTGTGTCTTTTATAGGAATGTCATCCATCACAAGTGTCATGGTGGGGGAGACCATGTTTATTACTTCCCTCTATCTCCTATCATTCCTAGCAGTGCAGAATACGTATTAGATTCTCAATAAATACTGATTGATTAGATCAAGGTGAAAATACCATGCAATAACGACCCAGAACACAGCTTAATCTAATTACAGGAAGAGCCTTTAGCTCTTCCAAATCATGAACCCAACCTATCAGGCTTCTGGGTACTCCCTCAACCCCCATGTCCATTTTTCGCAATAAATTTTGACATGGATTTCAAGCTAGGAATAATCCTTTTCCCAGAAGTTAAGTTTATAGTTGAAACATTTACACTTTGGTAAAAAAATCTTCAGCTAGCCATTTCCATCCTTATTGAAGTGTTTGAGTTTCGAATAGCCAAACCATTTTTGTCTAAAAGGCTTTGACATTAAAAAACCACAGCTGAATATATCCTAGAGTGTGTAATTATAGAGCTGACAGTTTATTCTCCAAAGAGAAGAAAAAGGCAAAATCAACTTTCTCAAATTCAAATATCCTCTTAATCTTGTTTCCAAAGAGATCATTTATAGGTTCTTTTAGAACTCAGAACAAACTCTGTTCTCCAAGCATGGCACACTGCAAAAAGTGGCTAGGTTTTTATAAGTCTATTTGACTCAAAGTGTAGTTGAAAAGCATACATTTGTAAACAATATGGGGGTGGGGTGGGAACATAACACTAGTGGTAAAACAAAACCAATAAAAAACAGTGATCTAAGAGGCAATATAATGGGACGATTAGGAGTCCCATCACTGGCATTGAAGAGCTAGAATTCAAATCAGGCAGTCCAATTTACTAGCTGTGAGACTCTGGGCAAGTTAACCTTGCTAAGAATTGTAGTGTGTACTTCACTTCTCCAATACATTCTTCGAAAGCATGAAAGCCCTTCAGAGCTAAGAGAACTTTGCCAAGCAAGTTAGAGATTCCAGCTTAAAAGTTTCCCTTCTAGGGGCTTCCCTGGTGGCGCAGTGGTTGAGAGTCCGCCTGCCGATGCAGGGGACACGGGTTCGTACCCCGGTCCGGGAGGATCCCACATGCCGCGGAGCGGCTGGGCCCGTGAGCCATGGACGCTGGGCCTGCGCGTCTGGAGCCTGTGCTCCACGATGGGAGATGCCACAGCAGGGAGAGGCCCGCGTACCGCAAAAAAAAAAAAAAAAAAAGTTTCCCTTCTAGTAAACACAGCACCTAAAGGGATCCTTCCCTAATTTTAGGTATGTCTACTTTCATCATACTTAGTTATGGACTCTTGTCCTCAAACTCATCAATTCAGAATGAGGTTGAGCAAAGGGTCTTAAAAACAAAACAAGCCAAAAAAAAAAAATCAGGACATAGGCAACAATATCTATTTACTCTTTCTTTTCAACTCATAGGTCTGTTAAGTCAAATTGACTGTTCCTCAATTCCTAATATAAGTACGATTACCGTTTCGGTTTCTGATACTCTGGATTTCTGGTAAATCTCTTAAAAACTAAAAGTAATAATAGATTTTAAGCTATGAAATAATTTTTTTAAGGTCAGAGAGTGGGTAAGGAAATAAGACTCAACACCATTCAACTAATGGAAAGGGCTTATTGCTGAGTGCTGTTTGGCAGACCTCCAGAATTCTTTTGCAATGCACAGCAGGATACCAACAAGTACTTATAAAGTACACTTTTGGATCTGATGGGATCTCTGATCATTTTAATCTGAAATTATGATTGGAATGCTTTTGTCACTACAGGAGGAAGAGCAGTCTTCCTGCACCATGGAGCACTGAAGTCAGATGTGAATATCTATAAATCCTATCAGATGTGATAACCAAGGACTAATGGATGAATAATAAGCCTGTCCTTTCAAGTATCTTTATTAAAGCTAGAATAATTTCAGCAGAATCTTGAAATCAAAGTTATCAGTGGTAAGGCTACAGAAAAATCTCAGTGCTTACTTTCTTGCTTTTTGATCACCTCCAAAAGATAGAGATTGGTTCTTTGTGGAAACCTTATTCTCCTTTTCACCTAGGACTTCCTAGCTCCCCAGGTGAACCTCCACTACTATGTAGGTGTATGTGAAGGGGTACAGGTAAGATACTAGCATTATTGTATGGGATTATAGTTTAATAAGTTGCTATCTGTACTGCTTAGCACTGATCTCGAAGTTCTCCAACGGAAAACACACACAAAATATCTTGCAAGACCTAATTTAAGGTTCACAGAAGAAAAAGGAGACTGAGTTGGTCTAGTTCACCGTCATATCCCCAGTGCCCACCAATGAAGACCCTCAACAAAAATTTACTGAGAGGTAACCATGTGCCACCTGGCCCTGTGCTAGGGAGGCAATGGGAAGTAACAGTACAGAAGACAGTCTCCACTCTCAGAGACTAAGACCACAGGGGAGACTTGACTATTACTAGGGGAAAAAAAGAGTGGAAAATAGGCTAGCCTAATAACCTAAGAGTTTGGGAAAGACAAGATTTACTCCTATTCCTCCAAATAAGTCACCTGGCTGGCCTCCTTCCAACACTCAGGTCTCTGCTCAAATGTCAGCCAACAGTGAAGGCCTTCTGACCACAAAATGTCAAGGAGGGTCAACCCCACCACCCACTCCCTATCGTCTGCTCTTCTTCCTCATTACCTGCCTCATTTTCTTCACAGTGCTTATCACTGAAATTCTATTATTTACCTGTTGGGCTGTCTTCCCCCACTAAAATGTAAGCTCCGTGAGAGCAGGAACCTGATCTGTCTTCTCCACTGCTCTATCTATCCCTTTCACCTAGTGGCTGGTACACAAAAGTCATTCCTTAAACAACTGTGGAAAGGAGGGACTCCTACCAGTGAAGTACACACTCAGGACACTTATATCAGGTTTTTTTCCCACCCAGAAAAGCCTCAACCCTATAAAAACCAGACGTCAGACTAGTTACAGCAATCAATAACCACAGAAATCTGAAATCTATGTCACAAAGGGAACATAAGCAGTGATGCTACGAAAAGTTTTTCACCACTACTCTCTTTGTAATGCCTCTATACAGCTTTTCTTCATAAAGGTCTCTAGTCAGTTATAATTCATTCAAATAAATACCAGCATAACTTAATCTCTGTGAAAAAGACAAATACATAGGCTCTGAGAATTCTTTTCTATATTTACTCTAGAGCAACTATTTTTAAAAGCTACCTGCTGCAGCTGGGATAGTGTTATAAAGTTACAAAGTGAAAACGGCCCAGCTGGAAGCGAATGAGACCATAAATTCAGGAACAGATCCTCCTTCGTTGGTACCCTCTGCAGTAGTCAGGAACAGCATGAAATTCATAGCAGGTACTTTACAAATATTTCTTGACTTTTCAAAAAACTATTCTTGGTATCCATTTTGATATATAAAAGTAACATGCAAAACCCACCACGCAACTGAAGAATTGCTAAATTCTTAAGGAAAAAAAGAACACATGGAAGGAGTTTGAGCTCCACACTGAACCAATAGCTGGCAGCACAAGCAACTGTAGAGAAAAGGGAGTTTCCATTTCATCCCGGTACCTCTGAAAAATCTGACCTACCTACATTATTAACTTTTACTTCTCCAAACCCTGTTCTGAACTTGAAAGTGGAGGGAATCAATCTTGGAAATCTTCCAAGAGAATGAATCTAGTTAGTCCCAATCAATAAATGGCAAACTATCAGATGAGCTGATGGGTTCTTTTATGTGCTTCTTTTTGCCTGTTTATTTTCTGCAATGAGCAAGCACTGCTTTTGTAAAAACAAAACAAAAAAAAGCTTTCATTAAAAAAAATTTAATGACATGAAAGTCAACAAGACAATGATTATTTTTTTTCACTTTCTCTAAACAATAACAGTGTTGTTTGTGCAGATCCAATTGGCAGTGAACTACTGATTACCAGATGCCTTGGTCAGATGTGTTCTAGTCAGTGATAAGGTGCTTTTCGTTGTAAACAATCCTCTCTTAGGGTCGCTTGGCCCTCACTGAGTACTTCACAGGGGAGTTAAGGCTTCGAACTGTGTTTGAGCAAAGCCTCTGTGGCCCACTTTCAAGAAGGGCTACAGAAGAGTTTCCTGCACTGTGTGCACAGCTGGACTCTCTTTTGGCATCAGGACCCTTTACTCTATCCACTGAAGACCTCAAAGAGCTTTGGTTTATGTGAGTTACATCTATTGGTATTTGCTGTACTAGAAATTAAAACTAAGAAGTGAATAAAACACATCAGACCCACGAGAGTGGTGATGTCATCACACATTCATTCTATAGCCTCTGGAAAACTCCACTGTACTGATGAGAGGATGAAAGTGAAAAAGACAAATGTCTTAATATTATTCTAGAAATAGTTTTGATCTGACAGAACCCCCTCCCCCGGAAAGATCCTTGAGAATCACTAGATTAGATCATCAAGACCCCTTCCAACGCCATGGATCTGGAGCGAGATTTCTCATCTTTTGGCACTACTGACGTTTTGAGGTGGATAATACTTTGTCGGGGGTGGGGGAGTGCTGTCCTGTGCATTGTGGGATGTTTAGAAGCACCCCTGGCCTCTTCCCACTAGATGCCAAAAGCAATCCCCAATTGTGACAACCAAAAATGTCTCCAGATATTGCCAAATGTCCCCTGGTTGAGAATCCACCATTCCAGGGTGTTGATTTTATTCTACTGAAATGTGAATTACAAAATGTGCACCTCTCACTGCCTTCTCAAGCCCCTAATATATCTACTTCCTCTCTACTCCCATCTGGATCTATTCCTTCTCATCTTTTATTAGGTCACAAACAGCAAGAGTCAGTGGTAGCAACAAGCACAGGATTTATCAGTTCAGGAAGAGATATTCTGGTCAAAGTTCACCTTTCAGGCATTAAAAGGCCTCAGGGACCCAATGCTTGGGGGTGGGGTGCATCATAGCACCATCAGCCAACATTCAGCCAGTCATTCTTAGGACCTGGTAACAACCCAATCCTTAGGAAATTACCTACCCTCCTCCTCCTCCGAAAACGAGGTAATAGGCCAGTTGTGTGAGAGGGAAGAAGAAATGGAGCTTCTGAAGGCAAAGAGGCAGTATACAAGACTCAGATATAGCATCCCTCTAAAACCTCAACATCTGGGGACATTTTTGTCAGGGTCTAGCTGGGAGGAAGTAACAAAACTGGTAAAAAAAAAAAAAAAAAAAAAAAAGGAAGAAGAAAAAAAACCCCACGATGTCTTCAGCACCTCCAAGTCAGATATTCACTCCCCACCAAAGTTCCTACTCATCCCTTTTAGTCTCCAGAGGTTGGGTCCAAGTTTTCTCCCCTGGAAACTGCCCCAGCCACCTTAGATCCCTTCCCCATCAAAACCCCAAGTACCAAACTCCAATCCATCATCATTCTTCACCTCTTTAATCACCCTTCCTCCACAGCGTCAAATTCCTACCCCCCACCACCCAAGCCTCTCACTGCCTCTCAGAATCTACTCGTATCTGTTCCCCCCACTTACCCCAAGCTTTTCTCCACGCAGGCAGTCTCTTCCCTCAGTTTTCTCTCCCGCCCCACAGTTTTCCACCATCTTCAAAACTCTTGCCTGATACTAGGACCAAGATTCTAAATGTCTATGACACCCAGAATCTGCACGTACCGCCCTCCTATGCTCATCACTCCTTAGTATCTCCCCCAAGTTACTCTTTCTAACCCGAGGTGCTCCACTCCTCTCTCTTCCCTACCTACTCCCTCGGCGTCCACCCCCCCCCCCTTACTTGCCCCGTTATGGGCCCTTCTCCCCTGCCATCCCTCGGTCGGGCCTTCTCTAGGTCATCGCTCGTCACCTCGGGCCAAGCGCCGAGGCCCAGTGTCAGTCGTTCAGCTTCTCAACCCCCTCTCCCCGGACCAGTCTTTCAGGTTGTGGCCTCTGAACTGGGCGCCCCGGGCCCAGGCTCAGGGACTAAGCAGGAGGGCCCGACAACTCACCCAGGACGAGGCAGAGCAGAAGGAGCCCGGATCCCGGAACCGGGGCGAGGCGGAAGCACACCATGATCCCGCAGGGCAGGCTGCTGCGGCGAGAAGTGCAGCGACAGCAGAGAAAAGCCTCGCGGAACCGGGTCAAGAGCGCCGCTGACCACCGACCACAACGCTGCAAAACCCAGGACTCGGCGCTTCAGCACCGGTCATAAGACCAGGGGCGGGACTCTTTCTTGCCTTCAGCCAGTCACCGCGCTTGAAGGCGGCCAGAGGGGTGGTGATGCATGGCCCGGTGGGCGGGGTGACCACGCCCTGGCTTTTTGGTTCACACTCATTCTTGCGCTCCTAGGAGATGGGTGCGGACGGCCGTTTCTAAGGCTAAAGAGAAACGAACTTTTTTGGGGGGGCAGGGGGGCTAGATGGCAGAGATTATTTCAGTTCCGACTCCTTGAGGAAGGAGAGAATACTTTTGCTGGAGTAAAAATGGTTGCTAGGCATCGCAACGGAATACCTACAAAAATAATACATGATTATTCTCCAAACACTGATGCCCATGCAGTTCATGTCATTAAAAGGACAAGGGAGCTAGAGGGTGATACAGAGTCACTGAACGCCAGAGCAGGGCTTGGCCTTGAAGTTCACCTAGTTACAACACCCTGTTTTTCAGATGGGGAAACTGAACTCAGAAAGAGGAAGAGTCTTATTTAAATATAGAAAGAAAGAAAATGAGAAAGAAAGAAATAAAATAGAAGGACAAAGGGAAAAAAACAAAGATCATCCATGTTCCTACTACACAGAAAGACACTGTTATCTATCTATCTGTCCATCCTTCAGGTTGTTTTTCCTCTGCCTATACACATGTAAATATTCTTTAATTAGAATTCATACTAAACATACTACTTGGTATAGTTGACAGTTGGACGGATGAAACCTGAAATATTCAACAAACGAAAGCATTCAAAAACTATAAAAATCTCAAGTTGGGATAAAGCACTGATTCTCAAATATTAGTTTCCAAAAGAATTATATGGGGATTTTTAATAACATATTAACTCCTCAACCTCATTCCCCAGAGATTCTGAAACAGTAGATCTTTGGCAGTCCTAGGAATCTGTTTTTATTTTTTTAACAGGAACCCCAAGTAATTCTGATTCCTATGGTCCCCAGACTACATTTTGAGCAACACTAAAATAGAGCTTCAAAATCACCTAGTCCAGGAGATCTTAATCTGGTTCCAATGGATGAACTTGGGGTCGGGGGGTGTCTGTGAATCCCCAAAAATTACATGCAAGGTTTCTGTATGTGTATTTTTCTGGGGAAGTTTATAACTTTTACTGGTTCTTAAGTGGGACCTGTGACTCCTCACCCTAACACCCGCCCCTGCTCAAATATTAATATCTAGCCCCCACTGTCTTTTGCTTTAATGTGATTAATTCCTGAAAGTGAGAACACTTAGCAATGAATGTGTTCTGTCATGGGTGAAACTGAGTCATGAGCAAGTGACTTCCTCTAAGAGGGACTGACATACACTACAGTATTAGGCACTGCCTTTAGCAAAACACGGTCATTTGACTGCCCCACCATCAATAAGCCTAGGCAACAGCTATGTCCTGAAGAACCCACAATTGAGTTGAGCACTCAGAAGTTGCCCCCCCATTCTTAATGAAGCAACTCTCTCCCTTCTCCCTCAGCTGTAAACTGCCTAACTTTAATGTTCAGTGAAATTCTAAGTTCCAGAAGAAGAGACAAAAGAGGATGATGGAAAGAACATTGGATGGGCAGTCAGAAGAGTTGGGTATGAGATACCACTTACTGGCAGCATGACCTTGGGTGAGTCAATTCATCTCTTTGAGCTTCTATATCTTTATCCAAAAATAACATAGTGTGACTAGAGCTGTTTCTCAATCCTGGCTGCACATTGGGATCACTTGTAGGGCTTAAAAACTAGAGATGCCCCTTGGTCCCGCCCCTTGAGATTCTGATTCAGTTGATATGGAGTTGGGCCTGGGCATTATGTTTTTCTCAAAACTCCCCAAGGCAATATTAATGGGCCAGACATGATCTCTCTAAGGTAGCCCCAGCTTTACAATTCTAGGATTCTATGAGAGTAAAAAGAAAACAAAGTGTCCCAATGAGTCAAACATTCCATTTAACAAATTGTTGTCCTGAACTTCTTGCAGATGTCATCAAATGAAAGCATGGAACACAGAGAGATATCAGCGGCCTTACAAGCGAAATCCACCACCATCACCACCTTTTCCCCTGGCAAAAACAAATGCTCATTCCTTGACTGGGACAGCCTCCTTCAGGAGACAGAACAATGTTTTGGGGGTGGTGAGTAAAGGTTGGGTTATTTTGTCAGAAGAAACAAGCCAAAAATTCTCAAACCTTTGTTTGGTCTGAGTGTCCATACTTGCAGTTGTTTAATGTCCCCTCCTCCAACACTGTAAGAACTACTCCCTTTTTTGTGCACTGTCTCCCATCACCCCCACCCAGTTGAAAGAACTTGACCAGAGCTCTTCTGCAGGAGAGGCAGATCCGTATGTGGGACTAAGGTCCATGGTTTGAGGAACTTTGTGAGATCCCCTGGGATCTGAGCTTCACATCTGTGGACTTGATTATTGATACTGCTGTAAACAGAGCGCTTTTACGTGCACTTCCTCTCCTACCCGACCTCGTACCCCCACCTAGGGCAAAACTCCTCAGTCCCCCACCACCATAGGTAGATTCTGACTCTTTGGAGCAGCTCTGAGAGCTCATGACTTTTTAGCCAGGCAACAGGGAGTCACCGGCAAACACTGCCCTAAATGTGAACACACTGAATGGTGGCAGAAATAATGACCCTCTCAGAGTTGGTAAATGACAAAACAATGAGATGTGTGGGTCCGAGGGAGGAAATGAACAAAAAGATACAGATTTAGAATGGAAAAAATGACAAATGCTTATTAAATAAACGAGCGACCCTGAGGTACTGGTGCCATCTGTTGAACGAAGAAAAACCCACTGTCTAAAAGTTGGGAGTTCTGTTTTATTGGGGGAGTTTACTGAGCACTATAGCCCGCACCCGAGACAGCCTCTCAGAGAGCTCTGAGGAAGTGTTCCAAAGAGGCAAGGGAGGAGCTGCGATATAGAGGAGTTTTTTCCTGGAAAAAAAAAAATGTGGTCGAACATGAAAAATTACTGCTAATCACAAAAAAAAAACAGACATCTCAAGTTAATGATTTTAGTGCTTTTCTCTGTATGGGAAGATGCAAGAATCTGGGCTCATTGCAATTATTCCTTAGATATGCATCTTCCCTATCTAGGGCCACTATCCTGTTTTCCTCCATCCTGAATGCCCCTGGGGCGCACTATTGGGGGTGGCTGCCGAGGCTGCTGGCTTGGTGGCGGGCGACATTCTTTGTTTACTGAAATGGCAGGCTACATTTTTTTCTCCCCACATCATGCAATTATTTTATTTGCATTCTTTCTCTGCCATTTTTCCTTTCCCTACTCATTTTTTTTTAGTTTCTCCTACACTCCTTTTTCCTTTCCCCTCTGGCATGGCCCCCTTTTCTGGGTAAGCCTCCAAACTGTGACTGTACGGTCATCACTCAGCCCAACGGAAAGGTCACAGTGGGCTCAAAGGGCTGCCAGCCTCGAGCTAGAGTGCGCTGGGTGAGTGGAAACAGGCCATTGGAGTTATTTGTTTCCCCCAGCAGGATTCTTCTCGACCTGTCCCCCAAAGATCTGGTCTAACCTGCTAATGATTCTCAACTTGCAGCATGCATCACAATCACCAAAAAGGCTTCTGAAAACACAGATTACTGGGCCCTACTGTGGAGTTTGAGCCAGTCTGGGGTGGGGCACGAGAATCTGCATTTCTGGCAACTTCCCAGGTGATCCTGATGTTGCCATTCTGGAAACTCTGAGTAAAGAGACCCCAAACCGAGGTCACCTGTCCTCTGGGGAATGGGGTTAAGAGGTGGGGGAGAAGAGACTTTCATTAACTTCTACAGTATTTCAATTTTTACAGCAATCAGATTTTTTTTGTAATAATGGTTTTTAAATTAATGCGTGCAAATCATTTTAAGAAATCAAATAATTTTTTAAAGTATGAAATTTAAGGGAAACACACTTTCTAAAAAAATTTTTAACATCTTTATTGGAGTATAATTGCTTTACAATGGTGTGTTAGTTGCTGCTTTATAACAAAGTGAATCAGCTATACATATACATATATCCCCATATCCTCTCCCTCTTGCGTCTCCCTCCCACCCTCCCTATCCCACCCCTCTAGGTGGTCACAAAGCACCAGGCTGATCTCCCTGTGCTATGCGGCTGCTTCCCACTAGCTCCTGGACTCCAGTCCCACTCCTCAAAGTAATAACTGGTAACAATCTCTTTTTCTCAACTCTTGGGAAAAAATTATGCATGTACCTGCATATATATTTACATTTTTTAAATTAGATAAATACGAGCATGCTCTACATATTGTTTACTGACTTGCTTTTCTCACTTAGTGGCATATCTTGAAGATGGTCTTTAAAAGTCGTATAGCTTTGCCTCATTCTTCTAACTAGCTTTCATTGCGTAGCTGTACCATAATTTATATTTATTTATTTAATTTTGTCTGTGTTGGGTTTTTGTTGCTGCATGCGGGCTTTCTCTAGTTGCAGCGAGTGGGGGCTACACTTCATTGCGGTGCGCGGGCGTCTCATTGCGGTGGCTTCTCTTTGTTGTGGTGCACGGGCTCTACGTGCACAGGCTTCAGTAGTAGTGGCACGCAGGCTCAGTAGTTGTGGCACACAGGCTCAGTAGTTGTGGCTTGTGGGCTCTAGAGTGCAGGCTCAGTAGTTGTGTTGAATGGGCTTAGTTGCTCCGCGACATGTGGGATCTTCATGGACCAGGGCTCGAACCCATGTACCCTGCATTGGCAGGCGTATTCTTAACCACTGCGCCCCCAGGGAAGTTCCTGTACCATAATTTATAAAACGCAAATATTCTTAAACCCCTCTTCCCCAAACAAATCCCTAGATCTGTCTGCAGCATCACCCTGTGGTTAACATAGGAATTGCATCACATAACAACACCATTAATAATAAGGGAATTTTAATAAATTACTTAGACTTATGTCACTGTTTTGAAAAGTGGAAACTTGCCACAAGGTAAGCACTGCTGGTGTGGCCGGAGCAGAGTGAGGTCCAGCCATTGTGATGCTGAAGTGGATCTTTGGAACCCATTCAGCCATCTGATTATCATGCAACATTAGGAAGGTCATTCCATGCTCTGTGTGCATCTGATATTCCTCGCCACACACCCCCTTCCGACTTGGAGGAGAAGGGACATAGCTGATGGAAGGAAGTTACTTCTTAGAAGAGGGACAACTTTAAACACTAGTTGGTCTCGTGTGTGTGTGTGTGTGTGTGTGTGTGTGTGTGTGTGTGTGTGTGTGTTTCACTTTAATCATTTAAAGAGGGGTGGTATAGTGCAGTAGTTGAGAGCAGGGCTGTGGCATTGTACTGCATCGATTTGACTCCTGCCTCTACTACTTACTAATTGTGTGACCTCTGGGCCTCAGTTTCCTCATCCATAAAATGGAGATAATAATAGTAGTACCTATGACGTAGGATTATGGCAAGGATTGAATGAGGTACATGAAAAACTCTGACAAGTAGTAAGCACTTGACAAACATTCCTGTTACTGTTATTAGTCGTAGTAATTGTAGGGTTCCCTTCTCTCTGCCAGTGTGTCATAGACCTAATGACTTCTCACTGGTGCTCACTGATTAAGGAAGGGCCATTGCTATCCTTCATATTTAAAACTTTTTTCTATATAAATGCATACATGTCCAATGAAGAACGCTTGTAAAACATTGCTAAACACCAAGAGGAAGATTAAAATAACCTGTGGTCCTACTTCTGCCTAGAACATTCCTTCTCCTCCCACCTCCTCCAACACCAGGCTGGCTTCTGCTTCTCCTTCAGGTGACATGACTCTCTTCCAAGAAATCTACTTTAACCAGTCAAGGCTGAGTTAAGGGGGTTTCACCAACGTGCTCCCCTAAAGCTCTGGACTTCCCTCATCATGGCGTTCAGCACACTGTAATTGTCTGTTCACTGGCCCAGACCCCACCGGAGCCTGTGAGCTTCTTTAGGGCAGAGGACATGGCCATTTTTTGTTTAATTTATTTTTTATTGAAATATAGTTGATTTACAATGTCGCAATAATTTATGCTGTACAGCAAGTGGGACATGGCCATTTTTTTCACCGATCTATGCTCATAGTAAGCGCTCAGTAAATGCTTATCAAATTCACGAATGAATGGCAAGTCTCAGAATAGGTTCTCGCTTTTGGAGATCATATGGCCTAAGTGCTGAGCTGGCGGAATGGTCTCCCCAGCAGAATATTTCCCAAGTTTTTTCCATCTGTGTCACATCAGGGAAAGTGGCAAGATACATGCCTTCTTTCCACTAGACCAGCCCGCTGACCGAGGACAAACTGCTAACTTCCGCTTCTACCACTTTCTCTTCGTCTATATGTCTCTCTGTCGCACTCTCTCTTTCTTTCTTTCTTTCTTTCTGTCTCTCTGTCTCTGTCTCTCTCTCTCACACACACACACACACACCCCTCCCTTAGCTCTTCACTGGAATCTCCACATTCTCTTTCAACTGAATAGATTATGAAGGAGAGGGACATTAGGACCCACAAAACTGTGAGACTGTGTGTTGCTTAGGCAATAATGTCATATCATTCCCTTCCTTTGCAGTTGGGGTTTGGAGGAGAGGGTTCAGAGTCAGAGGTTCTTACCTCCCCACTTTATGACATTGTTGATAGTGACAATAACCTGAGGCTTCAAGTGTAACTGAGAAGGCTGCTGCCAGCTCTTTGGAGTAAGATGGCAGCCACTTACTGCAGGCTCCTGATAGGGAATGATAGACATTTAAAATCAGAAGAGCTCTTGTCTGCTTCAACCCCTTCATTTTGCCCAGGGAGGTCAAGTTACTTGGCCAAGTAGGCAGCAGAGCTGTGAATAGAACTCTTACCTCTGTATTTGTTGCCTAGTGCCCTATTCTCAGTTAGCTCAGACCCTGTGCTCTAAAAGGCCCCCTTCATTAAAATTTCATGTCATTGAGAAAGGCCAGGAAAACACTGAGGGCCCTGTTCAGTTCCGGAATTTATTAAATGGAGACCTTAGCGCTCTTATGAATTGAAATGTGTAAGTTTCCTAGCAACTTCACTCTTCCAGATGTTATTTATTCCCTTTTCCGGCTGACTGTTCATGGAAGTCCTTGTTGGCTTTACAATGGGCTTTGAGGAAGACAGTCCATCTGGTCAACTCCTTCATTAGGGATGTAATAGGAGGCACGAACAATAAGTACACTTCACTTGATTCCATCCCTTTCCTTCCATCCATATCCCCCCCCCCTTTCTCTCCAGACACAGTGATTTCTGAGAGCCAGGGTGGCTTCCAGGGTAGACACAGCCACCTGCAGACCTGTGAAACCAGGATTCAGATACCAACCTTCCTGCCGCATCCAGCACAGGGCTCGCACCTAACACTCGCTCACGCTCCTCAGCATAAAACCCAGGAAAGCTGGTTTCTGAGCCCAGTTTGGCCACTACTCACTCCGTGGCCTGTTCAGGTCACTTAATCTCTTTAGCCACTTAATCACAATTTCCTCTACTGTCTAAGGGTTTGGACAACAGCAGTGTTTCTCAAAGTGTGTTCCAGGGAGTCCATGGGCTCAGAGGAGGTTTCTCAGAGCAGATGGGCAGGACGTCCTGACTTTCACTCCACACCAACAAGAATGGCTCCAGTTTTCTCTGTTTTATGTATTTTTTTAAATTACTGCTAGATCTTTACTTATTTATTTTATTTATTTATTTTTGGCTGTGTTGGGTCTTCGTTGCTGCACGCAGACTTTCTCTAGTTGCGGCGAGCAGGGGTTACTCTTCGTTGCAGTGCGCGGGCTTCTCATTGCAGTGGCTTCTCTTGTGGCAGAGCACGGGCTCTAGGCGTGCAGGCTTCAATAGCTGTGGCACGTGGGCTCAGTAGTTGTGGCGCATGGGCTTAGTTGCTCCGGCATGTGGGATCTTCCCAGACCAGGGCTTGAACCTATGTCCCCTGCATTGGCAGGTGGATTCTTAACCACCACACCATCAGGGAAGTCCCCAGTTTTCTCTGTTTTAGATCATGGGTTTTTGTGGGAAATTTTGCTTGAACAAAGGGCTCTGTGGCTAAAAAAAACTGCAAGAAACTTTGGACTAGAAAATCGCCATGGTCACTTTCAGCTGTAACAGTCTAAAATCCTAGCTTCTTTCTGGGTTTCCAAGATAGGCCTGTCTGATAATGAAGGATTCTGGTATCTTTTGTTCTAAAAAGAGCAGCTAAAATGAGAAGACTTGAAGAGCACATCCATGGCAGGCCTCTAGGGTCACCTCTAAGCTGGTGGCACCAAAAAGATAGTAATGGCTACACGTGTCCTATATGCCAGGGATTGTTGTAAGCCTTTCACATGGAATTCTCACAACAACTCTATAAAGTAGGTATTATTGTCTCTGTTTTACAGATGAGGAAACAGAAGCACAGAAAGGTTAAATAACCTGCCTGTCTTTGTCAGCTCGGGCTGCTATAACAAATTACCATAGACTGGGTGGCGTAAGCAACAAATATTTATTTCTCATAATTCTGGAGGCTGGGAAGTCCAAGATCAAGGTACTGGCAGATTCAGTGTCTGGTGAGAGCCAGAGCTGGTTGACAGACAGCTACCTTCTTTCTGTGTCCCCTCATGGTGGAGACATCATCTCTCTCATGTTTCTTCCCATAAGGGCACTAATCCACCCTCATGACCTAATTACCTCCCATAGGCCCCACCTCCAAACATCATTACGTTGGGCATTAGGGCTTCAACATATGAATTTAGGGGGGGCCACAAACATTTGATCATAGCACTGCCCATGGTCACATGTCTATTAAGTGCAAACCCTGGCAGTCTAGCTCCAGTGTCCATGTTCCTAACCATTACCCTGGTTGTACAAAGTCTCTAGCACCAGGTGCTGTTTCTAATCTCTGAAAATCCATCTGCCCATTGGACATACCCACTCAAACAGCTCATTGTCACCTCAAACTTAATTTCTCCTAAACCAAACTCATCATTTCTCTTGTTCCCCAAGCCAGGTGACCCTTCCCATTTCCTTTGTCCTCATAAAGATTTCTAGACTTTGTTTTTAATGTCTTAACTTCATCTTTAATCCAGCTCCTCCATACCCAAACTAGCCACTCACCAAATGTTGTTGATGTTTCTTTTACTATTTCTCTTGAATCTATCCTTAGCACTCTATTCCCACCCTAGACCAGGCCGTCATTGTCTAGCTGCTCTCCTTGACTCTAATCCTTCTTACACACCAATGTCGCATTGATCTCTCTCAGATATTGCTCTTACCACATCCTCTTACTACTCAAAACCCTTTCACTAGCTCTCTCTTTCTGACTATATTAACTCTAGATTTTTCTGCTTGGCTTTTAAGGCCTCCACAATCTAGTTCCTCTCTACCAAGCCAATCCTATCTTCACATTATACATTCTCTTCTCTAGCTTTGTTGGTCTCCTTATTGCTACATAAGTTTTCATTGACATTACATCTGTGGCAGACACGACTTGTTGCTTACCAAAGAGTCATTCCCCCTACTTCCTTAGTGACAGAACCTTGATTATGTTACAGGTGAAAATGTGCACAGCTCCAAGAGATGAGTCACAATTGCTCTAAACCACTCATGCAAGCCTTTGGTAGTGATGGATATAGGAATGAACAAGTGACCTAGTTCTGGCTAATGAGACATGAGGAGGACTCTGAGGGAGCTTCTGGGAGAGATTTTTCCTCTCACAAAATGAGATGAATTGGAAAAACACTCCATCAACCTCTTGCTTGAGGTACTAGAATTAGGATGTGATGTTTGGTGCTGTGGCAGCTATCTTGGAACCATGAGGGGAGACATCATTGTTGCACTGAGGATGTCAGAGCAAAAAGACAAAAATGTCAATGATATGGTTGAGTTGCTACACAAACCCTGGAACTGCCCACATCACAACTTCTTGTTAAGTGGGATAATAAAAGTCTGTATAACCTTAAGTCACTGTTAGCTGGGGAACTTTGTTGCTTGCACTTGAAGTCATCAGAACTAATATCCTTCATCCATGAAGCTGTCCATTTGTTCCACCAACAATTCAAATCCTGAAATGCTTTCAAGATGCAGTTCAAACCCTCCTTTTCTGGTGAGCTTATAAACTAGCATTTAACATGTGTCCTACAGTTTGGTACTTCATTACGATGTTTTGTATAGCTTTTCACTCTAGCTTCTCCGAGGTCCATTTTGACTTTCCAACTAGACTAAGTTCCTTGAGGAGCGTGCCTTCTACTAGCATATTTTTCCCCAGCGCTGCCAGCAGTGCTTAACATGGTGCTGCAGTCATCAACCTTCCTTGTCTGAATAATAATGGTGTCTGTAAACTATTGGAATGTTTAGTGCTGAATAAGAGGCACCTTATGTCTCTCCTCTCAATAAGTTCTTTTTTTTTTTGCAATAAGTTCTTTTTTTACTCCAGCACAAATAATTCAAAGTCCAAAGTAAGCAGGTGACATTTTATGAGCTCAAAGCGTTTTTTTTTGAGATTTGACACGTTGTTAAATATTATTTAACCCCGAAATCTATACTGTGGAACGAAACAGACTCATAGACATAGAGAACAGACTCGTGGTTGCCAAGGGAGAGGGGTGTGGAGGAGGGATGGATGGGGAGTTTGGGATTAGCTGATGCAAACTAGTATATATAGGATGGATAAACAACAAGGTCCTACTGTATAGCACAAAACTATATTCAATACCCTGTGATAAACCATAATGGAAAAGAATATGAAAAAGAAGGTATATATATATATATATATGTATAACTGAATCATTTTGCTGTACAGTGAAAATTAACACAATTGTAAATCAACTATACTTCAATAAAATTTAAAAAAAAGAAAACAGAACTTTAGGTATACAATTTTATATATAAAATATAGATTTTACCTAAAGATGTGAAAAAAATCTATATTGTGGAACATATAAATTCGTGTTTCTCAGTCAACTATACTTCAAAAAAATCTGTGTTTCTCAATAATGACTGCACAGTAGAATCACCTGAGGAACTTTTTAAAACATAGAAATGTCAGGATCCCACCTCCAGAGATTCTGACTTAATGCCAGGTGTGGTCTGTTTGTCAGAGGTTTTAAAAGGTCTCTGCGTGATTCTCCTGTACAGTCAGGGTTCAGACCCACTGCTATAGATCACTGTGTGGAAGTCCTAAAGCAGGGTTCTTAAACTCTAGTGTCCATAAGAATAACCTATGCTTTATGTCAAATGATAATTTCTGAGCCTTACTACCAGAGAATCTAAGAGTCTGGTTGGGGCCCAGGGATCTGCATTTTTAGAAAATAGCCAGGTGATTCAGGTGTATTTGGTCTGTGGGATACATTTTGAGAAACTCTATCCTAAATGAAAACATATCTAGAAAAGTCTGTGGTCCATTTACTTGCTTAAAAATATAGTTTTGGCAGAAAATTAATCTGTCGCTGTTGTAAGTCAGATATGGGAAAAGCAATTATGGTTCTCTGCTCTAAAGAAAAAAAAAGCCAAGATTTGTTCAGTGTTTAATGAATCACACCGAAGGACAATGCTAATTTCCAATGCGTTAGAAGTGAGTATAAGTATGGAAAAGAAAAAAGAAAATTGTGTTTTAAATGATAGGAATATTTTCCTTAAAATTAAGTGGTCATAAACTTTGCAAATGATCCAAATCTAGGAGCTATTCTGATGATTCAGATTCAAATGCATCAAGATTTCTAACAATGTGGAACAGACTGGTACAGTGGGTCCAAACCAGTGAGATAAAACTAAACAGATCAACATAAAGTCTGCTTTGACTTTTTTGTTTGTTTGTTTTTAGTATTTCACAGGTACAGGATGGAAGAGACCATACTTGGCGAAAAAGATCTGCAGGTGCTTATTACTGACAAACTCAATGTGAGTCAACAGTGTGACTCTTAAAAAAAAAAAAAAAGGTGTAAAGTGCAAGCTTGGACCACTTAGGTAGAAAACTCGAGTCAAAAGAGGTGATATCCCCATGGACTCTGCCCCGGAGTCATAGATCCAGTTCTGGGTGGGTTACCACAGTTTTGGGACATTAAACCAGAAAGTCTCCAGGAAAGGGAGACCAGAATGGAGAGGAACTGCGAGATCTCCCCACGGGGACTTGCTCATGCTGGAGAACAGAAGTCCTAACGGGGTAGCTGTCTTCAAAGTCCTACAGGTTGAACTGGAGAGGACATAGGAAGATTAGTTTGAAGTCAGCAGCCAGGATTCAGTTCAGTAGGAAGGAAGAGTTTCTAACCATAAGATCTTAAAAAGTAAGAACTCGCACTGACTTGTTCTGAGTCACTTAAAGTGTATTACAAAGAAGCTGAAGGAGCATTTATCCAGAAAATGCAAAATGCATTTCAGCACTAAAAGAAAAGTTAGATAAGATGACTTCTAAGCACTCTATCAACTTAGATCCCACAGCTTTCTGAAATTCCTCGTGCCTCAGTAGTTGTTAAAGGAGGGAATTTACAGTGAATGAAAATACAAAGGACGGCGATGTTATAAAAGGAAAGGGACCACGTGATAAAGAATGCAAGCAGCCTATAGAAACTGGAAAAAGCAAGGAAACTCATCTCCCCCCAGAGCCTCCGGAAGGAATGCAGCCCTGCTGACACCTCGATTTTCGGACTTCTGACCTCCATAACTGTAAGATAATAAGTTTGTGTTGTTTTAAGTCACCAAGTTTGTGGTGATCTGTTAAAGCAGCAATAGAAAACTAATACAACAACCCCTGTATGAAAGACTAGCAAGTTTTAGGGACTAAGAGCCCTGAGCATTTTGCCCCCAAAGTTGGCATTTATAAGATTTTGATGGAAAATGTTTTTGTTTTTTTGGTTGGTTTGCTTGCTTCCTTTGCCACTTAAAAGTCCCAGAATAAGAGCACATGCCAGTTTTCAATGGTCTCAATAAAGAGTTTGGTTTCTCATCTAGCCCTCTAGAAACCTGCACATCTGGACAACAATTGTGGGGCAGTGTGAGGCCCTGTCTCTGTTTTCCGTGCCCTCCCCACCCTTCCCTCCCCTCTGCCACTCAAGTTCCAGGAAATCTACCTAGAACCATCTTCATCTGATGACTTCTTTCCAACTCAGGGGCTGCTCAAGCACTCATACCTTCAATTTGCATCCTTGCTAACATCTTGCTTTGTAATCTAGTATCTAGCCATTTACTCACTTAAGCAAGATGCTCTGCCCCTCTCCATCCGCTTTAGCGGCCTTTCTGTTCTTCATGTACAGTCACACCCCCGGGCCTTAACACTGGCTGTTTTCTCTGCCTGGAACATTCTTTTTTTTTTTTAATTTATTTTTTATCGAAGTACAGTTGATTGACAGTGTTTCAGGTGAACAGCAAAGTGATTCATATATATATATTTTTTTCTTTTTCAGATTCTTTTCCATTATAGGTTATTACAAGATATTGAATATTGTTCCTGTGCTATACAGTAGGTCCCTGTTGTTTATTTATTTTATATAGAGTAGTGTGTATCTGCTAATCCCAAACTCCTAATTTATCCCTCCCCCACCCTGCCCCGAATAGTCTTCCCTCAGATATCCAGATGGCTCTCTCACTTCTCCCAAGTCTTTGCTTACCTGTCACTTTCTTAATGGAACCTGTCTTGACTACTCTATTTAATACTGAAACACCCCCCTACACCCACACACACATACCCACACACAAACACTTTCAAACTCCCTTTTCCTGCCCATTTTTTTTCACAGCCCCTATCTCCTCCTAACATAAAATATAATTTATTAATTATTATGTTTATTGTTTAGGGTCTGTCTTCCCCCACTAAAATGCTAATGACACAAAGTGCAGGATTTGTGCCTTTGCTGTTCACTGATAGATCCTAAGCATCAGGTACAGTGCCGGGTACGTAAAAGATACTCAGTAACCATTGTTGAAGGAATGGATTTATTCTCCTCCCTGTGCTGACACTAGGCCAGATCAGAGGGTACAGCTATGAAAGAATAAGACGTTGTGTGACCTAGAATCGGCCTGCCCAATATTACACACAGGTTTGATTTTTTTAAAAAATAAATTTATTTATTTATTTATTTTTGGCTGCGTTGGGTCTTCATTGCCGTGCGCAGGCTTTCTCTAGTTGCGGAGAGCGGGGGCTACTCTTTGTTGCAGAGCACGGGCTCTTGGTGCACGGGCTTAAGTAGTTGTGGCACGTGCGGGCTTTGTTGCTCCGAGGCATGTGGGATCCTCCCGGACCAGGGCTCGAACCCGTGTCCCCTGCATTGGCCACTGCAACACCAGGGAAGTCCCAGGTTTGATTCAGTTTGACCCGCCAGGCTATAAACACCTGGGGACAAGTACACTCTTACTTCCCTCTAGTCCCCAGGCGCTCAGTCCCTATCTCCCCCTCCTCCCCACGCCTAATCACTGTGCCGGTGCTTGCCTATTCTCTCCAAGTTTCTCTCCTCTACTCAGTGGAAAAGAGTGGGAAGGGAGTCACATCACTCCTGTCCCTGATCTAGATACTTATGGATATACATGGTGTTGAAGCGCTGTGGATAAAACACAAAGAATGCTTAGAACGATAGTTTTGGGGTTTTTTTCAAACATATATTTGTAGGAAAACCTCAAACAACTCCCAAACTAAAAAAAAAAAAAAAAAGTTCAGGTGTGTATTACCTTAAGCAAACACAATAAATGAGAACTCAAAAACTGCTGAGGGGCAGCAGAACAGATCAGCCCAAGATGTAACACTTTGCCATGTGTATTGTTTTGAGATGAAGGCAATTAAACCCCAGCAGACTCAGGAAAAGCTTTTTACCTCCCCCTTAACTGCCTAGAAGAATTGAGGTAGGGGGCCAATACGAGGAAGACAGCTATTCCCAGAGAGAACTTTTATATCACAAAGACTCCCTTGCAAGGCATGGCAAACATTTGTTTACTAAACATTTCCTCTTCCCATCTTCCTGTGAATTGTTTTCCTCCCCGTTGAAGCCCCAGACCCCTACCCCCTTCTCCTTAGCTCAGGAAGGTACAGAAGCCTTAAGTACCTGACTGCCAGGGACTCGTCATTTTCTTTGTGGGTCTTCTATACATATGTAATTAAATATAATTAAAATTGTTTTTCTCCTGTTAATCTGCCTTATGTCAATTTAATTATTAGATCAGCCAAAGAATCTAGAAGGGTAAGAAAAGTTTTCCGCCCTTACACTTATAAAGGTAGATTTGATCTGGGAGTGGTTATTTGCATTTCAAAGGATGCCTCACTTCACAGAAAGAATTTACCACAGGGCTATTTCAAATAGTTTACTCAATTGAAAATACTGAAACTGAATGTCTCAAAATGGAGGATTAAGTGAAGCATGTTACATTCATACAATGGACTATCAAAGGGTCATTAAAAGTTATACAATGGGAAAATGCAAACATTGTAATGAGGGAGAAAAAACTGGAAATAAACAAAATTGTATAATTACAATGATTTTTTTTTTTTTTGCATTACGTGGGCCTCTCACTGTTGTGGCCTCTCCCGTTGCGGAGCACAGGCTCTGGACACGCAGGCTCAGCGGCCATGGCTCACGGGCCCAGCCGCTCCGCGGCACGTGGGATCTTCCCGGACAGGGGCACGAACCCATGTCCCCTGCATCGGCAGGCAGACTCTCAACCACTGTACCACCAGGGAAGCCCTACAATGATTTTTTAAAATACATAATAAAAAGCCTGGAAGGAAAGACTCCAAATTATTAACATGGATTGTTTCTGAGTGTTGAGATTGTAAATAACTTCCTGTCTTTTTAAAAAATATATTGGTTTATTTAATTTATTTTTTTGGCTGCGTCAGGTCTTAGTTGCGGCATGCAGGATCTTTTGTTGTGGCGCATAGGATTTTCATTGGGGCATGAGGGCTTCTCTCTAGTTGTGGCCTGCAGGCTTCTTTCTAGTTGCAGCACATAGGCTTCTCTCTAGTTGTGGAATGCGGGTTCTCTCTCTAGTTGTGGTGCACGGGCTCCAGGGCGCGTGGGCTCTGTAGTTTGCAGCACGCGGGCTCTCTCCTCGAGGCACATGAGCTCAGTAGTTGTGGCACGCGGGCTTAGTTGCCCCACGGCATGTGGGATCTTAGTTCTCTGACCAGGGGTCGAGCCCGCATCCCCCTGCATTGGAAGGTGGATTCTTTACCACCGGACCACCAGGTAAGTCTCCTTTTGTCTTTTGAATTGTCTGATTGTCCACATTTTCTATAATAGCTGTAGTATTTTTATCATAAAGATTAAAATAAACTTTTAAAAATAAAAATCAAGGTTTGAGTTTTAAAAATTCAATTCACACAAAACTTTTCAGAATTGTCACTGCTGGGGTGTGTCTGGTGAGGGGGGGTGGATTCCAGGACATCTGTTTATGAAGTTTTTATATAATTTTCCCATTTGTTTAAAAATAGGTCTATAATAATCCAATAACTAAGGGAGAGGAGTGGGAAGAAAAAAAACCTTTTAAGATCTTTTCGAGAAAATGTGTGGCAGTTGCTTCCGTGGAGAATGAGGGAGGAAACTGTCAAGTGATCATTTAAAACCCGTATCTTATCATTTTGCGGGCTTGAAATGAATTGGTTAAATGAATTTAACCCGTGATTTATTTGTTCTTTGTATCCAATGGGAGAATTCCCCATAAAAGTTCAAAACTGGTAGATAGGACTATACAAAAAAAGGTGAAGGCGGTGATGACAAACCAATACATTAAAGGAGGCTGTTCGGAGAAATCGCTGAGTCAAGAGTCGGGCAGTCACGTGAAGATTTTAATAAAAACGAAACTTAACCAGAAGTGGTTGGCTCCCTGCCCTCTCCACCCCCTCTTGGTATTGTTACAGGAGCTGGGAACATGGGTTTCCGTGCTTTGGTTCCTCGGCGGGGCGCACCCGGACGGGCCAGGCCGAGAGAGGTGGCGGAAGGAGAGGGATCTTGGCCCGCCTGTCGCGCCTTTGGACGTGTGGGTCAGCGTTTCGGGAACAGGAACAGATCGATCTGGGCGAAACATTGGCTTTTTGTGTCTCCTGCGTTTGGTACCTTCGGAGGGCCCGTTGCAGCTGTGGGCGGCCGCGATTGCTGCCAGCGGTCAAGGCGACCTTGCTCAGCAAAGCGACTATTGTACTTTGAGCTAGTGACTCCGGAGGCTTTGCCGCTTTCCAGGCATTCCTCCAGGAGCTTTCTCCCCCTGGAGGCCTAGCCTTTAAACGCAGTTTGTTTTTGCAGTGCGATGCTGCTTTATTCTTGGCCTTGGCGCCAAGAGTAGCCTGCAATTCTGACCAGTTAGTCACGGCCTCTCGGAGAAAAGAACAAAAAAGTGCGGCGGTCCTTTATGTCTAACGTTGGTGATTCTGAGTTCACTGACAGTAGTTGCTTTGAAGTCTTTCTCCAGCGCACTTAGTCACCTGGTATCCTTTATGGCGCAAGAATCTGTACCAAAGCCTGGCGCCTCTCCTGGGTTGGCTGTAGATGACTTGGATAGAAAGAGACACCACAACTGTTTCGTTCATATGCATATTTCAAAGCTAATGAAATTGTACCTTTTAAATATGTGTAGTTTATTGAATGTCAGTTATGCTTCAATAAAGCTGTTTAAAAGGAACACAGAGGATTAACTAATAAATGGTAATCAAGACTATGTAAGTATGGGAATACCTCAGAGATATTGCGGGTTCGGTTCCAGACCACAGCAACACAGTGAGTGACACGAATTTTTTGGTTTCCCAGTTCATATAAAAGTTACATTTACATTATATTGTAGTCTATTAAGTATGCAATAGCATCATGTCTGAAAAAAACGTACATACCTTATTTTAAAATACTTTATTGCTAAAAAATGCTAACCATCATCAGAGCCTTTAGCAAGTCATAATCTCTTTGCTGGTGGAGGGAGGGTCTTGCTTCCACGTTGATGGCCGCTGACTGATCAGGGTGGTGGTTTCTGAAGCCTGGAGTGGCTGTGGCAATTTCTTAAAATAAGCAAAAATGAAGTTTGCCAAATTGATTGACTCTTCCTTTCACCAACGATTTCTCTATAACATGCAGTGCAGTTTAGTAGCATTTTTAAAATAAATTTTTTTTATTTTATTTATTTTGGCTGTGTTGGGTCTTTGTTGCTGCGAGTGGGCTTTCTCTAGTTGCGGCGAGCTGGGGCTACTCTTCGTTGTGGTGCGCAGGCTTCTCATTGCAGTGTTTTCTCTTGTTGCGGAGCATGGGCTCTAGGCACGTGGGCTTCAGGAGTTGTGGCACGTGGACTCAGGAGTTGTGGCTCGCAGGCTCTAGAGCACAGGCTCAGGAGTTGTGGTGCACAGGCTTAGTTGCTCCGAAGCATGTGGGATCTTCCTGGACCAGGGCTCGAACCCATGTCCCCTGCATTAGCAGGCGGATTCTTAACCACTGCACCACCAGGGAAGCCCTGTTTGATAGCATTTTACCCACATAGAACTTCTTTCAAAATTGGAGTTGTCAACTGAAAAAAAAAAAGCACAATGTGAAAGTTGAGAATTATGTTTTATTTGCTGGACTTACTGAGGACTATAGCCCAGGATACAGCCTCTCAGATAGCTCTGAGGGACTGTTCCAAAGAGATAAGGGAGGAGGGGTGTGTGTGTGTGTGTGTGTGCGCGTGTGTGTGTGTGTGTCTGTGTGTGTCTGTGTGTGTCTGTGTGAGAGAGAGAGAGAGAGAGAGAGAGAGAGTTTTTGCCATAAAAAAAAAATGTAGTCGAACAGTAAAAGAGTACTACCAGTCACAAAAAAACAGCCATCTCGTTAATGATTTTAGTGCTTTTCTATGTGTGGGAAGATGCAAGAGTCATTGAAATTATCCCTTTGATGTGCACCTCAACTATCTAGGGCCAGTATCCAGTTTTTCTCCATCCTGAATCCCTTCAGTGTGCACCGTTGGGGGCGGCTGCAGTGACTGATGCCTTGATGACCACCGTCTCCTTTGTTTACTGAAATGGCAGATGACATTCTTTGTCCACTGTGTGAATCGTCTCAAACCCTGCTGCTTTATCAACTAAGTTTATGTAATATTCTAAATCCTTTGTCGTCATTTCAACAATCCATTAAGTTCTCTGTCTTATATGGGCACTGTTTGTGCTGCCCCAAAACAGTTACAATAGTAATGTCAAAGATCACTGATCACACATCACCATAACAAATATAATAATAATGAAAAAATTGAAATATTGTGACAATTACCAAAATGTGACAAAAACACCAAGTGAGTAATTACTTTTGGAAAAATGGCACCAATAAATTTCTTGATGTAGAGTTGTCACAAACCTTCAATTTGTAAAAAATGCAGTATCTGAGAAGTACAATAAAATGAGGTATGCCTGTAACTGATAAAATGCAAAACTACATTTCTTTTATCTGTCACTGAGTGGTAAAAAAATTAATATCAATTGCCCTTTTTGGGTGACTTAGTTATTACTTATTTTAAAGCCTTCAATTTCTGTAAATATAGGCACATGGTTTTATTTGCACAGTTTTTCCTAGATGAGGATATTTCGTTAGTGTTTTATTTATAAGGGCTGTGACACCTAAGAAAACACAAAGCCACCATGCCTCAAAACCAAATAAAAACAGAAAGAAAAGAAAACATCACAGACCAGTAGGATGTAACAGGACCAGAGTCAGGAATCCAGCTAGGGAGTCAGGCTGACCTAGGTCTGAACTCAAACTCTGCTACTCAGACTCTGCTAGCTGTGTGAGTAGAAGTGAGTCCCTTATTTTCTCTAAGCCTCAGCTCCCTCACAGAGTCCTGAGTGAATCAGGGTCAGCAGAGGAGGAGCAGAAAGTGGGATCATTTGGCTGGAGCCCCTACTCTAGATGGGAGAATGACTATCACACAGGTGTTGATCCTAAGTGAAATCCATGGAACTCTGGTGCTAGAGGCTGGGAGTCTGATGAATGTCTTCAAAATCTGGAAGCTTGGGGCTTCCCTGGTGGCGCAGTGGTTGAGAATCTGCCTGCCAATGCAGGGGACATGGGTTCAAGCCCTGGTTCGCGAAGATCCCACATGCCGCGGAGCAACTGAGCCTGCGCGCCACAACTTGCTGAGCCTGCGCTCTAGAGCCCCCAAACCACACTACTGAGCCTGCATGCCACAACTACGGAAGCCCACGCGCCTAGAGCCCATGCTCTGCAACAAGAGAAGCCACCGCGGTGAGAAGCCTGTGCACCGCAACGAAGAGTAGCCCCTGCTCACCGCAACTAGAGAAAGCCCGCATGCAGCAACGAAGACCCAACACAGCCAAAATAAAATAAAATAAGTAAATAAATTTATATTAAAAAAATCTGAAAGCTTCCCAGGCCTTGAAGACCTTTAAGGCATAAATGAGATAATAATGAATGTGAAGGCTCAAAACAGTACCTGATACATAGCAAGGACTGCACTTAATCAATGGTACCTATTTTTATTTTGTTATTATTGGTGGAGGAACCACCTACCCCATAGTATTGTGAGCAGAGCATTAATGAAATAAAGCAAGTAAAATTCCTAGCAGAGAGCCCGAGTCGTAAGGCATACTCAGTGGGTATTAGTTCTCTTCCCCCATTTCTCTCCTTACTTCTCCTTGTTCACCTCAAATTCAACTCACTCCATGAAGCTTTCCCTGCCTCACGTCCTGCAATGCAATGCCTGCGGCCTTTCCTGTGGCTGTGGGCCAGGACACGGAAGCATCGTGAGGGGGACCTGGATTGTGTCACCTGGTGCTGAGCTGCCCTGGACTTTATGTTCTCTAGCGTAGCTGCTGTGAGGGCAAGAAGTGGAGTGTCATGGCTTGGGTTTTCCAGAAGCGTATGCTGAAGTGGAATTGGGGTTGCAAGATGTTTAGAGATCAATATCTGTGAAAGGAAGGCGTGGGAGGCGGGACTGGGCAGAGGGAAAAGTCGAACAGTGATGCTAGCGTCACAAAGCCGTGGCCACCCCACGGGGAAGTCTGGAGCGAGTGTTGCCTGGCAGAGTATCCCTCAAGGGGCTGACAAGTCCAGGCCTTTATTCTCCTCTCTCTCTCAATCACCGGAAGCAGGCTGCCCTGGCAAGAGCATGACCTCGTGACCTGACGTGGAAGCCAAACCTGAAGTGGCTGACCGCTGGGGTCTGAGCACAGTCTCCGCAGCTGGGCAGCAGGTCCTTCCTTGAACGGGGATCGGGAGGGTGTGTTCTTTGTGTCCACCACATCGGGGGGTAAACCAACAACGCAGTAACACATACCAAATTGCTGATTGTTCAGAACACTGAATTCCAAGCGTATCTCAACATGTTAAGGAAGAGGATTGGCAGTCATCCCTTGATAGAGGAAAAGTGAGTTGAAATATCTGTGCACCAGACACTTCTACATGTGCCGTAAGAGCAAAGTTTGCTCTCCCCAAGAGGAAAGACCAGACTATTGCCAAACGGGTCCTGTGCTATTGGTAGGGTTTTATATAGCATGGGAGCAGGGTAAGTTAGGATGAGGAACCGTAAGGGCTAGAGGCAGAGTAACTCTTAGCCGAGGGCTGCCCCAGAAATCGATCAGGCCTCACGACAATGTTTCTCATCACTTGGGATGCATGTTAAATTCCCAGACCCACCGCCTCTACACCATTCTACTCAATCAGAATCTCTCAGGTTAGACCCAGGAATCAGCATGTTTAATAGGCATCCACGTTGCTTCTTCTGCAAGTTACAATTTTCAAACCCTGCAAATCTGAACAACAACCAGTGATAATCTCTCTTTCTAACCCTTTCCAGATAAGCATAATTAACCTCCCCATGAGGGATAAAAGGAAACATGCCCAGATCACAGCAGCCAGGGACAGCTCTCAACCTCAGGTTTCAGGTAGTGGTGAAGGATGTATTTGACACTCTCCAGCTGCCTGCCACCTGTACACTGGCCAGTTGTTCCCTTGCCTGTGAGTTCCAGATATGAGTTGCAGAAGCTGCCAGGTCACTAGTTAGCAGGGTCAATGGGAGATGTTGGAAAATACAGGTTAGGTGTACATGAAGGATGTGTCGGAAATAGAAGCTAAGCAGTCCTGCCAGACAGTATATAGAGCAGTCTGAACATTCTTGCAACAGTGGTTGTGTAATTTATGCATGGTATAAATCTACAACTATATTTTATTGATTGATAATGCTTTTCTATTTTACAGTAAATCCTCTTAGAAGTAATGAGTACCAGTAAATGAAAGTATGTGTTTATAAAAATCTAGGCACCTGGGGCTTCCCTGGTGGCGCAGTGGTTGAGAGTCCGCCTGCCGATGCAGGGGACACGGGTTCGTGCCCCGGTCCGGGAGGATCCTGCATGCCGCGGAGTGGCTGGGCCCGTGGGCCATGGCCGCTGGGCCTGCGCGTCCGGGGCCTGTGCTCCGCAGCAGGAGAGGCCACAGCAGTGAGAGGCCCGCGTACCGCAAAAAAAAAAAAAAAAAAAAAAAAAAATCTAGGCACCGAGTTTGATGTTATGTATGTAGCTCACACAAAATGTCTATTGATGTTTACCATCCATGGAGGCTGCAGTGATATAACTTACTGCACAGAAACCAGAAGAAGCATCACCATCTACTTCAGAAGTCAGTACATAGTTATTCTAATAACAGGCTTGGTGTTGGCTGAATTAGCCAAACAAATGGTTCAGTGATATCAACTTTATATCAGTGCCTTCAGGTGCTTCAAATGGAAGAGAAGCTATTATTATTAATTAATAATTAATTATTAATTAATTAATTAATAATGGTTCAAGGACTTCCCTTGTGGCGCAGTGGTTAAGAATCTGCCTGCCAATGCAGGGAACATGGGTTCAATCCATGGTCCGGGAAGATCCCACATGCCGTGGAGCAACTAAACCGGTGTGCCACAACTACTGAAGCCCATGCTCTGCAACAAGAGAAGCCACCGCAATGAGAAGCCCACGAACCGCAACGAAGAGTAGCCCCTGCTCTCTGCAACTAGAGAAAGCCCGCGTGCAGCAACAAAGACCCAACGAAGCCAAAAATAAATAAATAAATTTATAAATAATAATAATAATGGTTCAGTTATTTCCTCCAATGCATGGAATCAAATAACAATTTTGGAAGTTAATTTTGATGAAGGTTAGACATTTGTCAGCATTATAAATGCTACTGTAAGTTTAGTAACAAAGTGTAACATTGAAGGTAAAGTTTTTTTCTCAGTGATAAGATGAACACAACTTTTTAAATTAATTAATCAATTAATTTGCTTGTGCTGAGTCTTAGTTGCGGCAGGTGGGCTCCTTTAGTTGCAGCAGGTGGGCTCCTTTAGTTGCAGCTCAAGGGCTCCTTAGTTGTGGCACGTGGGTGCCTTAGCTGTAGCAGGCAGGCTCCTTAGTTGTAGCTCGCCGGCTCCTTAGTTGCAGCACATGGGCTCCTTAGTTGTGGCATGCGAACTCTTAGTTGCAGCATGCATGTGGGCTCTAGGTCCCTGGCCAGGGATCGAACCCGGGCCCCCTGCATTGGGAGTGTGGAATCTTAGCCACTGTGCCACCAGGGAAGTCCCCAAGATGAACACAAATTTTTATTTTAACATCTTTATTGGGGTATAATTGCTTTACAATGGTGTGTTAGTTTCTGCTTTATAACAAAGTGAATCAGTTATACATATACATATGTTCCCATATCTCTTCCCTCTTGCATCTTCCTCCCTCCCACCCTCCCTATCCCACCCCTCCTGCAAATTTTAACAGAGGAAAATGTCATGGTAAAAATAGTGTTCTGAATCAATTAAGAAATCTATAGAGCAGGAACATCTTTGGGGTTGGTTATAGTGCACATACAATTGACAACTGTATCTAAATAAGCTGCAATATTATACCTATTGAAAGAGAAGCTGTAGTGTCAAATTTCCAAATATAGTTTTTTCTACATATACTACTAGGGTCCAAACTTGGTTTTGTATGTGACAAAGTTAATGTTGAATACCCAAAATAAGAAATAAAAACCCAGCATATGCTTTCTCTCTTTGCCCTCCATCGTCAGTCAGACGTTAGAAATGTTTGTGCTTTTGAAGAACCACTTTGTCAGTCCACCTAAGTGTCCTACAGTGGTATTGAACTTTTTACAGAGTTCTCTGAATTTGGGGTTATTTTATTCAACATCAGTTGGAAATATTTAATGAAAATATTCAACAAATAGAGTCCTAAAAAACAATCTCTTTGGCTTTTGAAGCTTTCAGCAAATAACAGCAAAAACAGGAAGGCATTGGAATGTATCCCTAAAAAAGGATTGGGGGCTTCCCTGGTGGCGCAGTGGTTGAGAGTCTGCCTGCTGATGCAGGGGACGTGGGTTCGTGCCCCAGTCCGGGAAGATCCCACATGCCGCGGAGCGGCTGGGCCTGTGAGCCATGGCCGCTGAGCCTGCACGTCCGGAGCCTGTGCTCTGCAACAGGAGAGGCCACAACAGTGAGAGGCCCGCGTATCGCATAAAAAACCCCAAAAAACCAAGGGTGAGCATGGATGTGTATATTGCAGGTGGGGGAGTAGGTTCCATTTGCAGTAACATGGATGGACCTAGAGATTATTTTTTTTCTGTAGAGACAGATATGCCAATGAAACACCAGAAAGAAGATATCTGCTGTGTTCCAACAAAATGCTATTAAAAGTTTGAATCCTAATTACAAAAGTAATACATGTTTATTAAAGAAAAATTGGAAAATACATACAGTTTCAAAGAAGGGGAAAAGATCTATAATTTCATCACACAGCTATTAATAACCTTTATGTCCCTTCAGACTTTCTTCAACATATAATGCCCAGAAAATGCATATAATATCAACTGGGCCAATACCCTAAATACAATTTTGTGCTCCGATTTTCATAATTTTTTTTGAATTTTATTGATTTTTTTATACAGCAGTTTCTTATTAGTCATCAGTTTTATACACATCAGTGTATACATGTGAATCCCAATCACCCAATTCAGCCCACCACCAACCCCACCCCCCCGCGGCTTTCCCCCCTTGGTGTCCATACGTTTGTTCGTCTCAGCTTCTGCCCTGCAAACTGGTTCATCTGTACCATTTTTCTAGGTTCCACCTACATGTGTTAATATACGATATTTGTTTTTCTCTTTCTGACTTACTTCACTCTGTATGACAGTCTCTAGATCCATCCACGTCTCAACAAATGACTCAATTTCGTTCCTTTTTATGGCTGAGTAATATTCCACTGTATATATGTACCACATCTTCTTTATCCATTCGTCTGTCAATGGGCATTTAGGTTGCTTCCATGACCTGGCTATTGTAAATACTGCTGCAAGGAACATCGGGGTGTGTGTGTCTTTTTGAATTACGGTTTTCTCTGGGTATATGCCCAATAGTGGGATTGCTGGATCATATCGTAATTCTATTTGTAGTTTTTTAAGGAAACTCCATACTGTTCTCCATAGTGACTGTATCAATTTACATTCCCACCAACAGTGCAAGAGGGTTCCCTTTTCTCCACACCCTCTCCAGCATTTGTTGTTTGTAGATTTTCTGATGATGCCCATTCTAACTGGTGTGAGGTGATACCTCATTGTAGTTTTGATTTGCATTTCTCTAATAATTAGTGACGTTGAGCAGCTTTTCATGTGCTTCTTGACCATCTGTATGTCTTCTTTGGAGATATGTCTATTTAGGTCTTCTGTCCATTTTTGGATTGGGTTGTTTGTTTATTTAATATTGAGCTGCATGAGCTGTTTATATATTTTGGAGATTAATCCTTTGTTCGTTGATTCATTTGCAAATATTTTCTCCGATTCTGAGGATTGTCTTTTCGTCTTGTTTATGGTTTCCTTTGCTGTGCAAAAGCTTTTAAGTTTCATTAGGCCCATTTGTTTATTTTTGTTTTTATTTCCGTTACTCTAGGAGGTGGGCCAAAAAAGATCTTGCTGTGATTTATGTCAAAGAGTGTTCTTCCTCTGTTTTCCACTAAGAGTTTTATAGTGTCCGGTCTTACATTTAGGTCTCGAATCCATTTTGAGATTATTTTTGTGTATGGTGTTAAGGAGTGTTCTAATTTCATTCTTTTACATGGAGCTGTCCAGTTTTCCCAGCACCACTTATTGAAGAGACTGTCTTTTCTACATTTAATATCCTTACCTCCTTTGTCATAGATTAGTCGACCAGAGGTGTGTGGGTTTATCTCTGGGATTTTTATCTTGTTCCATTGATCTATGTTTCTGTTTTTGTGCCAGTACCATATTGTCTTGATTACTGTAGCTCTGTAGTATAGTCTGAAGTCAGGGAGTCTGATTCCTCCAGCTCCATTTTTTTCCCTCAAGACTGCTTTGGCTATTCAGGGTCTTTTGTGTCTCCATGCAAATTTTAAGATTTTTGTTCTAGTTCCGTAAAAAATGCCATTGGTAATTTGATAGGGATTGCATTGAATCTGTAGATTGCTTTGGGTAGTATAGTCATTTTCACAATATTTATTCTTCCAATCCAAGAACATGGTATATCTCTCCATCTGTTGGTATCATCTTTAATTTCTTTCATCAGTGTCTTATAGTTTTCTGCATACAGGTCTTTTATCTACCTAGGTAGGTTTATTCCTAGGTATTTTATTCTTTTTGTTGCAATGGTAAGTGGGAGTGTTTCCTTAATTTCTCTTCCAGATTTTTCATGATTAGTGTATAGGAATGCAAGAGATTTTTGTGCATTAATTTTGTATCCTGCAACTTTACCAAATTCATTGATTAGCTCTAGTAGTTTTCTGGTGGCATTTTTAGGATACTCTATGTATAGTATCATGTCACCTGCAAACAGTGACAGTTTTACTTCTTCTTTTCCAATTTGGATTCCTTTTATTTCTTTTTCTTCTCTGATTGCCGTGGCTAGGACTTCCAATACTATGTTGAATAATGGTGGTGAGAGTGGACATCCTTGTCTTGTTCCTGATCTTAGAGGAAATGCTTTCAGTTTTTCACCATTGAGAATGATGTTTGCTGTGGGTCTGTCGTATATGGCCTTTATTATGTTGAGGTAGGTGCCCTCTATGCCCACTTTCTGGAGAGTTTTTATCATAAATGGGTGTTGAATTTTGTCAAAAACTTTTTCTGCATCTATTGAGATGATCATATGGTCTTTATTCTTCAATTTGTTAATATGGTGTATCGCACTGATTGATTTGTGTATATTGAAGAATCCTTGCATCACTGGGATAAATCCCACTTGATCATGGTGTCTGATGCTTTTAATGTACATTGTATTCTGTTTGCTAGTATTTTGTTGAGGATTTTTGCATCTATATTCAGCAGTGATATTGGTATGTAATTTTCCTTTTTGCAGTATCTTTCTCTGGTTTTGGTATCAGGGCAATGGTGGCCTCATAGAATAAGTTTGGGAGTGTTCCTTACTCTGCAATTTTTTGGAGGAGTTTGAGAAGGATTGGTGTTACCTCTTCTCTAAATGTTTGATAGAATTCACCTGTGAAGCCATCTGGTCCTGGACTTTTGTTTGTTCGAAGATTTTTAATCACAGTTTCAATTTTATTACTTGTGATTGGTCTGTTCATATTTTCTATTTCTTCCTGGTTCAGTATTGGAAGGTTATACCTTTCTAAGAATTTGTCCATTTCTTCCAGGTTGTCCATTTTATTGGCATAGAATTGCTTTTAGTAGTCTCTTAGGATGGTTTGTATTTCTGCAGTGTCTGTTGTAACTTCTCCTTTTTCATTTCTAATTTTTTTTTTTTTTTTTTTTGCGGTACGCGGGCCTCTCACTGTCGTGGCCTCTCCCGTTGCGGAGCACAGGCTCCGGACGCGCAGGCTCAGTGGCCATGGCTCACGGGCCCAGCCGCTCCACAGCATGTGGGATCTTCCCGAACTGGGGCATGAACCCGTGTCCCCTGCATCAGCAGGTGGACTCTCAACCACTGTGCCACCAGGGAAGCCCTTCATTTCTCATTTTACTGCTTTCAGTCCTCTCCCTCTTTTTCTTGATGAGTCTGGCTAATGGTTTATCAATTTTGTTTATCTTCTCAAAGAACCAGCTTTTAGTTTTATTGATCTTTGCTATTGTTTTCTTTGTTTCTATTTCATTTATTTCTGCTCTGATCTTTATGATTTCTTTCCTTCTGCTAACTTTGGGTTTTGTTTGTTCTTCTTTCTCTAGTTTCTTTAGGTGTAAGGTTAGATTGTTTATTTGAGATTTTTCTTGTTACTTGAGGTAGACTTGTATAGCTATAAACTTCTCTCTTAGAACTGATTTTGCTGCATCCCCTAGGTTTTGGATCTTCGTGTTTTCATTGTCATTTGTCTCTAGGTATTTTCTGATTTCCTCTTTGATTTCTTCAGTGATCTCTTGGTTATTTAGTAACGTATTGTTTAGCCTCCATGTGTTTGTGCTTTTTCTGTTTTTTTTTTTTACCTGTAATTCATTTCTAATCTCATAGCATTGTGGTCAGAAAATATGCTTGATATCATTTCAATTTTCTTAAATTTACTGAGGCTTGATTTGTGACCCAAGATGCGATCTATCCTGGAGAATATTCCGTGCGCACTTGAGAAGAAAGTGTAATCTGCTGTTTTTGGATGGAATGTCCTATAAATATCAATTAAATCTATCTGGTCTATTGTGTCATTTAAAGCTTCTGTTTCCTTATTTATTTTCATTTTGAATGATCTGTCCATTGGTATAAGTGAGGTGTTAAAGTCCCCCACTATTATTGTGTTACTGTCGATTTCCTCTTTTATAGCTGTTAGCAGTTGCCTTATGTATTGAGGTGCTCCTATGTTGGGTGCATATATATTTATAATTGTTATACCTTCTTCTTGGATTGATCCCTTGATCATTATGTAGTATCCTTCCTTGTCTCTTGTAACATTCTTTTTTTTAAAGTCTATTTTATCTGATATGAGTATTGCTACCCAAGCTTTCTTCTGATTTCCATTTGCATGGAATATCTTTTTCCAACCCCTCACTTTCAGTCTGTATGTTTCTCTAGGTCTGAAGTGAGTCTCTTATAGACAGCATATATATGGGTCTTGTTTTTGTATCCATTCAGTGAGTCTGTGTCTTTTGGTTGGAGCATTTAATTCATTCACGTTTAAGGTAATTATCAATATGTATGTTCCTATTACCATTTTCTTAACTGTTTTGGGTTTGTTTTTGTAGGTCCTTTTCTTCTCTTGTGTTTCCTACTTAAAGAAGTTCCTGTAGCATTTGTTGTAGAGCTGGTTTGATGGTGCTGAATTCTCTTATCTTTTGCTTGTCTGTTAAACTTTTGATTTCTCCATTGAATCTGAATGAGATCATTGCCGGGTAGAGTAATCTTGGTTGTAGGTCCTTTCCTTTCATCACTTTAAGTATATCATGCTACTCCCTCCTGGCTTGTAGAGTTTCTGCTGAGAAATCAGCTGAACAACCTTATGGGAGTTCCCTTGTATGTTATTTGTCGTTTTTCCCTTGCTGCTTTCAATAATTTTTCTTTGTCTTTAATTTTTGCCAATTTGACTACTATGTGTCTTGGTGTGTTTCTCCTTGGGTTTATCCTGTATGGGACTCTCTGAGCTTCCTGGACTTGGGTGGCTATTTCCTTTCCCATGTTAGGGAAGTTTTCGACTATAATCTCTTCAAATATTTTCTCTGGTCCTTTCTCTCTCTCTTCTCCTTCTGGGACCACTATAATGAGACTGTTGTTGCGTTTAATGTTGTCCCAGAGGTCTCTTAGGCTGTCTTCATTTCTTTTCATTCTTTTTTTCTTTATTCTGTTGTGCAGCAGTGAATTCCACCATTCTGTATTCCAGGTCACTTATCCGTTTTTCTGCCTCAGTTATTCTGCTTTTGATTCCTTCTAGTGTAGTTTTCATTTCAGTCATTTTATTGTTCATCTCTGTTTGTTTTTTCTTTAATTCTTTTAGGTCTTTGTTAAACATTTCTTGCATCTTCTCGATCTTTGCCTCCATTCTTTTTTCGGGGTCCTGGATCATCTTCACTATCATTATTCTGAATTCTTTTTCTGGAAGGTTGCCTATCTCCACTTCATTTAGTTGTTTTTCTGGGGTTTATCTTGTTCCTTTATCTCGTACATAGCCCGCTGCCTTTTCATCTTGTCTATCTTTCTGTGAATGTGGATTTTGTTCCACAGGCTGCAGGATTGTTTTTCTTCTTGCTTCTGCTGTCTGCCCTCTGGTGGATGAGGCTATCTAAGAGGCTTGTGTAAGTTTCCTCGGACCTAGAGATTATTATGCTTAGTGAAATAACTCAAAGACAAATACTGTATGATATCACTTATATGTGGAAATGAATCAATAAAAGAATGTATATAGCAAAACAGAAACAGACTCACAGATATAGAGAACAAACTAGTGGTTACCAGTGGGAAGAGGGAAGGGGGGAGGGGCAAGACAGAGGTATGGGATTAAGAGGTATAAACTATTATGTATAAAATAAACAACAAGGATATATTGTACAATACAGGGAATTATAGCCATCATTTTGTAATAGCTTTTAATGGAGTATAACCTATAAAAATACCAAATCACTATGTGTGCTGTACACCTGAAACTAACATAATATTGCAAATCAACTATACTTCAATAAAAAAATAAAAAATTAGATAGTATGTTAAAAAAGGAAAAATAGGGTGGTTTACAGAAATGAGCCAGTTGAAAGCATGAACAATTTGAAATTTCTTAACCATCAAATGCAAGTTTGAAAATTATTGCAGACACTTTAAAAAATTTAAAAATAATAATACCATATTGAAAAAATACATTCTTCACGAAGATACCAATGATGCATTATAAAAGGCAGGACTAAGAAACTGATCAGACTATTTGAACATGAACCAATATTAATTACTCTACTTACACTATTTTTATTTTTTTTTATTTATTTTATTTTTTGGCTGCGTTGGGTCTTCATTGCTGCGTGCTGGGTTTCTCTAGTTGCTGCGAGTGGGGACTAGTCTTCATTGCAGTGTGTGGGCTTCTCATTGCGGTGGCTTCTTTTGTTGTGGACCACAGGCTCTAGGCATGCAGGCTTCAGTAATTGTGGCACGTGGGCTCAGTAGTTGTGGCTTGTGGGCTCTGGAGCACAGGCTCGGTAGTTGTGGCGCATGGGCTTAGTTGCTCCGTGGCATGTGGGATCTTCCCAGACCAGGGATCGAACCCGTGTCCCCTGCGTTGGCAAGTGGATTCTTAACCACTGTGCCACCAGGGGAGTTAAAAATTTTTTTTTTTGGCCATGCTGTGTGGCATGTGGGATCTTAGTTCCCCCACCAGGGATCAAACTTGCACCCCCTGCCGTGGAAACACAGAGTCTTAACCAGTGGACCACCAGGGAAGTCTTCTTATGCTATTTTTAAATGTTCAGATAATCAATATCAATAACTTACATCTTGCTTTAATATACACAAGTAGATTTTTCATTTTTTAAAAAAGGATTTTCTTTTTGACCCTGGGTTTTGCACTCCAATATAATTAAATCAGTTTGGTGGAAAAGTTAATATTTCAAAAATTATAAGGTTATTTTTAGAGTTCCCTTCACTCTCAAAAGTGTCTTGGTTTGGACAAGAAGTTATATTATCACCGTAAGTATAGCATACTTAGCACATTTCCTTTGGCAGCAGCTGGCCAGGGCTTCAATCCCAGCTCTGAAATTTAGTAGCTTTCTGACCTTAAGTAACTTATTTGATCTCTCTCAAACTCAGTTTCCTCATCTTTAGGATGGGAAAATAACAGAAACTCTTTGAGTTGTTGTGAGGATAAAATGAGATAACATGTATAAGGCACTTGGCACAGTGCCTTGGCTTATCTAGCACTCAATAACCATTATTGAATTATTGATAAATATCATTATCGTTTTTATTATTATTAGGCTATGTTCGTGATTGTTGTCAGACTTTATCACTGACTTGGCATCCTAACATTAGCACATTGCTTGCCTGACCTTGTCTTTGGTGATCAGGAAGATTCATCAAATTAAATTACTGCATAGACCAGCATTTTCAAGAATATTTTTCGTAGAATATTGGCATTGCAAGATGCTCTTCCAGCAAAGGGTTCTGCAGTCAACTGACAGTGGGAATCTATAGTCATGTCTTGCAAATTCAGAACACGTACTGTATTAGCACTGCAAAATGTGAGAACTCCTACAGTCAAGAAACACTTTTATTTTGTTTAACACCCCATTTTCCAAATTTATTTGATAATGTAGCCTCTCCTCTCTCGATTGTGTGTATGTGATACCTCAAAATTAATAGAGTATTCTACAAAGCATATTCCGCAAAACATGGATCTTGTCTAACTTTTTCATTTGAAAAATGGGAGGCCTAGTTGGGAGAAGGACTTTTCCAAGGCCACACAGTAATAGTTGATACATAGGTCTCGATTCCAGGTCTCCAAATCTTTGTACCTTTTCTTCTAGGAAAGTCTCTTTATATGTAACAATCTTTGTGTACGGATACAATAACGTGAAATGTAGGTTAATGAGTAGCTGTGTGATACCTTTGAAAATTCAAGGCCAAGGACAATTTTATAATAGCCAGAGGTTTTGTATTGTGAAACCTGCAGCTTTAACAGCCTTCACGTTCTCTGGGACTGAGGGTTTCTGCACATAAGCAGAAACCGCAGATCACAGGGACTGTAGATCACAGTTAATGGGACATTGTCTCTTGAACTGACACAAGATGAAAGCCAGAGGGCGCTCGTTCCCAAGGCTATCAATTTAGATGCAAAGAGTAGGAAGACACAGAAGCAGCAAGTTTCAAAAAGACTGAGGAAGACAGAAGATACTATCGCTGAAGGCATGATAATGTTTAAGATATAAAGCCATGGAAGACAAATCAGAAAAGAAAGGGAGGCCAAATAGGAGTATATCAATATATAAAACTTGTTTCATAATCAACAAAATGAAGAAAAAAATATAATTTGAAAATAGATATGTGTATGTATGTGTGTATTTATGTATATACATACATACATATATCCTATACAAATCTATGAGACCAGCAATTTTCCAACCAGCCAATATATGTCAAGTTCATATTAAATGAAATAAGATAGAAATAATAATTGCTAATATTTATTAAGCACATTCTATGTGTTAGGTATGTGTGCTATCTCATGAACACTTAACCAAGCCTATGAAGTATTATTAGAGCATTGTCCTCATTTTACACATGTGGAAACTGAGGCTTAAAATCTTAAATAACTTGTCCAAGTTCACACTACTAAGTATCAATAGAATAAACAGCTGAGACTCCAAGTGTCTCCTTCCAGAGCACCCAACTACTCCTCACTCCCTCCCCATGGGTTATAAGGCCCTGTGTGGCCTGGCTCTGGCTTCCCTCTGCAGCCTTTCTCATCACAATTTGCATCCAGCAGGACTGAAATACAGTTCCCTGAACAGGTCATGTTCCTTGCATAGGACCCTCTTTCCTCCATCTTTACCTGACTCAATCCTACTTCTCTTTCTGGTCTCAGCTTAGACTTCACTTCCTCCACAAGTCTTCTCTGCTCTGCAAGTCTGGCTTAGGTGACCTTCCTCTGTGCTTCCATAGCTCCCCATCATTTCATCACACTGCATGGCAGTTGCCCTTTCCTGATCTGTGCCCTCTGTTAGATTGAGAATTTGGGGAGAGCAGACACCAGATCTCTCTTGCTCCCGACTGCATTTCAGCTCCTGGCATAATGCCTGGCATATAGTAAAGTTCCGTATACACACAGAAACTCCTCTATTTGAGACATTTCTTAGAGCCACAAAGCTGTATGGAGGGCAAATGTCATTAACTCTGTCTGCCACCAGCAGCTTATTGACTGTCATTTTGGTCTCTGGCATTGGCATTCATTGGATGTGTTTGCTGTGATTTTGCCTAGGTTTGAGCAGTTTAATGAACATTATTAACATATATCTGATACATACAAAAGCAGTGAGAGTGTTGAAAGTCCTAGTAATAAGTGACGTAGGGTTACAATAGAAAGGAAATTAGAATATGAAAATTACAAGTGCTGCACAAAAATATACATGAATAGTTGAAGAATAGTAAACATTCTGATGGGCAAACACTAGATCATGTAACATGTGAACAATGATGAGCCTATGGAGGTCAAAAAAGTCAAGAACTATGTATTTTGTCTGAGGAAATCGGTGTCCTAAGCTAGTTTCTAGAGCACCTTATTTTGGGGAGAGCTAGAGGTCTTTGCCCACTTTCCGGAAGTCATTTTTCAATCCTTTTAAGACACTACTATCAGAGCTTCTCTGAAAACTATTATTGTGAAATCTTGAATTTAAAGATGTTATGGGAAAAAAGACGTTATGGCAAAGAACCAGGATAATCAATCTTTATGAAAAAGGGTTACAGCCTTTAAAAAAAAAAGCAAGTTCCTCCCATTGCATATCTCCTTGTTCCATTTGTATAGAATTTTATAAAATATTATCTAGATTTTGTAATTTATTATAATTTCTTGAGTGCTTTTTAGAGGTCAGGCACTTTGGAACTCACTTAATCCTCACAATGTCTCTGTGAGACAGATATTATCCCATTCTACAGATTCGGAAGCTATGGCTCTGAAAGGTTAAGTAACTTCCCTAAAGTCACACAACTATAAAGTGTTTATATTGGAATTGGAAGCATAATTTTGTTGAATCCAACATGCTCTTTACACTACACCAAGTTTTCCCTATTATCTAATTTCATCCTCACAACAATCATGCAAATGAAGGTAAGAAAATTATTTTCCCCATCTTCAGATGAAGACAGGGAAGCCCAGAAATGCTCAAGGTCCCACCATTAGGTAGTGATAGAGAAGTAAACTCAAATCTTTTTTTGCTGCACCTCACAGCTTGTGGGATCTCAGTTCCCTGACCAGGGATTGAACCCAGGCCATGGCAGTGAAAGCCTGGAATCCTAACCACTAGGCCACCCCTAGGGAATTCCCTAAACTCAAATCTTTTATTTCTAAGTGCAGTGCTCTTTCCAGCTCACCATAATTTTACTTCTTCATAGATTGGTTAAACACTAATGGTTGGAGCCTTTGCAAGGGTTGGACATTCTTAATGGTCAAGGAGCGTGTGCCTGAGGGGAGGTGGAGGAGGGGCTGGTGTGCTCTTTTGGTGGGATGAGGAAGGGAAGCAGCAGCAGCAGAGGCCGTGGCCATTGGATTTTGTCCCCCAGCTACTAGGCACTTCCCACCGCACTGGCCTTTTGGTGACATTCCTAATCTGTCCAGCGAAAACTGTCCATCACTGACCTGTACTCCTCAAATGCAATCCTGGCCAGGCTATGTGGGGGCATGATAGATTTCATGTGTCCTTTCAAAACACTGTGTTCTGGATTATGAGACCTTTGGACAATTGATTTGATGACAAATTGGTCTTATATGATTAATTGCCAGCTTGTGTCTTTAGGGAAATTGAACAGAATGACCCATTTGTGGATTAACTCTTTATATGCTATCCTGGAACCCAGGGCTAGCTGGGAGGGTCCCAGGGCACTGGGGCAGATATTAAAGCCTGAGGACAGATTCTGGTCAAATTTTTTGAAATGATTTCCCTGAGAGTTATATGTTTTGCATTTTAATGAGATTTGTACCCATTTCTGATGTGTTTATCCCTAAGAATTCCAAATATTACTATTAGTTTAGCTTGCCATTAATCTGATATTGAACTCTTTCTTATGCAGTTGCATAATACTTATGCACAATACTAATGCATAATACTCAAGATAAACGTATGGAAATGTAGAAGACTTCTGCCTCCAGCCAAGGTGGAGTAACAAGGACTGAATTCACGCTCTGCCTGAAACAAGCAAAAAAGAGAGAGAAAAAAAATACAAAATTCATGAAACAATGATTTTTTAAGATACATCAGGCAATGAAGAAAAAGTGATCCCTGAAAGATGGTTAAAAAATAAGGTGAGTCCTCTGATCGAGACCGGCTACATAAGCTGCAAAGCCCAGTACAAAATGAAAAAGTAAAAGCCCTTATTCAAAAGGCAGGAAAAGGGCTTCCCTGGTGGCGCACTGGTTAAGAATCCGCCTGCCAATGCAGGGGACATGGGTTGAAGCCCTGGTGTGGGAAGATCCCACATGCCGCGGAGCAACTAAGCCCGTGCACCACAACTACTGAGCCTGAGCTCTAGAACCCACCAGCCGCAACTACTGAAGCCCATGTGCCTAGAGCCTGTGCTCCACATCAAGAGAAGCCACTGCAATGAGAAGCCCGCGCACCGCAACGAAGAGTAGCCCCCACTCGCTGCAGCTAGAGGAAGCCTGCGCACAGCAACAAAGACCCAACTCAGCCAAAAATAAATAAATAAATAAATTTAAGAAAAAGGAAAAATGTTTTCCTTTCTTCCACATTCTCTCTCTTAATCCATCATGGTGGTTTTTATGTGCTATTTAATGTTACATTCCCTCAGACATGGGATACTTGAAGGGCAAGTGCAGACCCTCAGAGGTACCCAGAAGCTGTGCCCTCTGACAAGGCATGCACACACACGCTTGCAGCAAACCAGCTGTTGGCTTCTCCCTCATGCCACCAGCTGAATCAGTGCCCCCAGGAAGACGAGCCAGAAATCCCCACTTCCCATGGGTCTGACACCCCAAACCACTGTGGTTTAGGCAGCCCCAGAGTATTACAACTTCTGTGCCAGGATGGGTAGGTAACTGGAAGAAAGTAGGCAAGAGGTTCATCCCAGCTGAATCTCCTGTTGAATGTACTGTGGAACTGCCAGCTTGGGGCAGGGATGGTTGCCACCATGCCCCACCCTGAGATTCCACAGAAATAGGCATCTGATTCTGACTCTCCCTGTGCCCATGCCCAAGCCCCCACTGGAGAGAGAGGGTATCATTAGTTGCTGGGCGGGGGACGAGGGAGGAAGCTGAGGTGCCAGAGATAGGAGAGTGGTTAGCAAGAACCTATCCAAAGAGGCAGTGAGACAGAGAGAGGAAGGGCCACATGTGAACCCTGGCTCCAAGCCCCCAGTGTATGCTCTGTTGCACCACAGGATTTCACTTACAAAACACAAATATAAGATTATTATGAATTTCAAGATGGTGGCCACAGAGCATTAAATCCAAACATGGGCCCTTTTGGAGCTTGGGGCCCTGCACTACTGTAACAGGTCCATGAATCGAGCCTTTCTACCAAAAAGGGGAAACCAAGGCAGCCTGGCAGACTTCCTAGATTGAGTAGGCACAGCTGAGCATCTGGAGACTCAAAGGCAACTGGAGCACATACAAAAGAATACCAGAGAGGAGAGAACTGCACAGAGGCAGACCTCCAAAGATCTGCAGATGGTGCCCCTCAAGTGTTAAGCAGAAAACTAAGCAGTGCATTCACATGAGGAAAATAACTCACACAGAAAAGAACTATCTGAAAGAATCTGAAGAAAGAATGCCCGGTGCTCACATAAGGCCAGGAATAGTGCCTGTTCCCACCAGCCAGAATAGAAAACCTCATGATTCACAGGGCATTGAGTAGAGTAGACAGATAGGTCTTGCTGGAGTAGCAGAAAATAATCAACACTAGGAAGCTCAAGAAGATTCACAGAAGTACAAAAATATCCAAGACCCAAATGGTAAAACTGACAGTGCCTGGCATCCAATTAAAATAACTAGATGTGCAAATAGGCAAAGAAACACAACCCATAATAAGGAGAATAATCAATTGATCAAAAACAAAGCAGAAATGTTAGAATTAGCAGAGAATATTAAACCAGTTATAAATATATTCAACATGTTCAAAAAATTAAGTAGACACATGGAAGATATAGAAAAGACACAAAATGAACTCAGAGATAAAAACTACAATGTGTAATATGAAATATATACTGGATGGAATTAACAGCAAATTAGGCATTACCAAAGAACATATTAGTGATTTGGAAGGCATAGCAATTGAAACTACCTGACAAAAAAAAAAAAAAAAAAAAACAATGAAACTGGACCCCTATCTTATACCATGCACAAAAATCAACTCGAAATGGATTAAATAATTTAACATAAGACCTAGAACCATAAAATATATAAAGAACACATACAACTCAATAGAAACAAAACAAAAAAAACCAAACAAAAAATCCAATCAAGGGACTTCCCTGGTGGTCCAGCAGTTGGAGTCTGCCTTCCAATGCAGGGAATGTGAGTTCGATCCCTGGGCGGGGAACTAGGATCCCACATGCCACAGGGCAACTAAGCCCGTACGCCGCTCAACTACTGCGCCCACACACCACAACTAGAGAGAAGCCCGTGCGCCACAATGAAAGATCCCACATGCCGCAACAAAGAACCCATGTGCCGCAACTAAGACCTGATGCAGCCAAATAAATAAATATTTTTTAAAAATCCTATCAGGACTTCCCTGGTGGTGCAGTGGTTAAGAATCCGCCTGCCAATGCAGGGGACACGGGTTCAAGCCCTGGTGTGGGAAGATCCCACATGCTGTGGAGCAACTAAGCCTGTGCACCACAACTACTGAGCCTGTGCTCTGGAACCCACAAGCCACAACTACTGAAGCCCGCGCACCTAGAGCCGGTGCTCTGCAACAAGAGAAGCCACCACAATGAGAAGCCCGTGCGCCGCAACGAAGAGTAGCCCCCGCTTGCCACAACTAGGGAAAGCCCACACGCAGCAACAAAGACCCAATGCAGCCAAAAATAAAAAAATAAATAAATTTTAAAAATCCAATCAAAAAATGGGCAGAGGAACTGAACAGATATTTTTCTACAAAAGACATGCAAATGGCCAATAGGTACATTAAAAGATGCTCAACATCATTAATCAAGGAAACACAAATCAAAGCAATGAGATATCACCTCACACCTGTCAAAATGATTATCATCAAAAAGTCTACAAATAACAAATGCTGGTGAGGATGTGGAGAAGAGGGAACACTTATGTAAATTGGCGCAGCCACTGTGAAAAACAGTATAAAGGTTCCTCAAAAACTTTAAAATAGCCCTTCCATATGATTCAGCAATTCCACTTCTGGGTTTACATCCAATGGAAATGAAAACAGGATCTTGAGAAGATATCTGCCCTCCCATATTCATTGCAGCATTGCTCACAACAGCCAAGGTATGGAAACAACATAGGTGTGTCCATCAACGGATGAATGGATAAAGATGTGGTGCGTGTGTGTGTGTGTGTGTGTGTGTGTGTGTGTGTGTGTGTATAAACAAACAAAACAGTTATGATTAAGAAGTAAATCTTTCCATTTGTGAAAACATGGATGGAGCTGAAGGCATTATGCTATGAGAAATAAGCCAGAGAAAGAGAAATACGGTATTGTATCAGTAACATGTAGAATAAAAAAAAACGTCCAACTCATAGAAACAGAGAGCAGAAAAATTGTTGCCAGGGGCTGGGACAGGGGTGGGGAAAATAGGGACAGGTTGGAAAAGGGATACAAACTTTTAGCTATAAGATGAATATGGTCTGAGAATCTAATATAAAACATGGTCCCTATAGTACTTCCCTGGTGGGGTCCAGTGGTTAAGAATCCACATGCCAATGCAGGGGACACAGGTTTGATCCCTGGTCTGGGAAGACCCCACATGCCGCAAAGCAAATAAGCCCGTGCACCACAACTACTGAGCTGTGCGCCATAACTACTAAAGTCCGTGTACCACAATTACTGAGCCCGCATGCTGCAACTACTGAAACCTGCGTGCCTAGAGCCCATGCTCCGCAACAAGAGAAGTCACTGCAAAGAGAAGCCTGCGCACCGCAATGAAGAGTAGCCCCCACTTGCCGCAACTAGAGAAAGCCCATGTGCAGCAGCAAAGACCCAGCACAGCCAAAAATAAATAATAAACAAACAAACAAAACCATGGTCACTATAGTTAACACTGTATTGTATAATTAAAATTTGCTAAGAAGGTAGAACTTAAATGTTCTCACAGAAAAAATAAATGAGGTGATGGATGTGTTAATTAGATGGTGGAAATTCTTTCACAGTATATGTATATATATATATATCTCCATATCAAATCACCACAATGCACTTTAAATATCTTACAATTTTGCCAACTATACCTAATTTTAAAAAATTAGTTATTTTAAGAGGATATCATTTGGGAATATGTCTTTCATTTGACTGAGGACCAATCTGAATATGAAGATCAACACATGTGTAGCGAACAAACATTTCAAGGCTGACTGTACAACTTTTAAAATTTCTCATCCTATTTGTAGTATAAAATATACAAATAGGGTTTCCCTGGTGGCACAGTGGTTGAGAGTCCATCTGCCAATGCAGGGGACACGGGTTCATGCCCCGGTCTGGGAAGATCCCACATGCCGTGGAGTGGCTGGGCCCATGAGCCATGGCCGCTGAGCCTGAGCCTCTGGAGCCTGTGCTCCGCAACGGGAGAGGCTACAACAGTGAGAGGCCTCCGTACCGCAAAAAAAAAAAAAAAAAAATATATATATATATACACACACAAATAAAAAAAGGGTTAGAATTTTCCTGAAGACGTCTTTGTAAAGTATGTGGCCATGCTATGTATCATGAAGGGAGGGGGTTGGGGTAGGGAGGGGAGAAGTGGATGAGTTGGTAACTCCTTCACCTCAAGCTTCCTTGGGATAGTTACTTCCACTGAGATGACTTGGAAGTTTGAAGTGTGTTTAGGGCAATTCAGCACCCTTAGACCAGGTGTCTGCCATATGTCTGAAAACTAAAGAGAGCTATGGCAACAGGATGGAGGGATTTGTGTGGGAAGCAAATATACTTTCTCTGATTGCAGAAGTGACAGAAAGATGGCTACATTCTTACTGACCTGAACTTGAAGAGTTTATTGTCATAATACTAAATATGTTAAATATCATCCATCTAACATTTCTAAGTATCATGTTTGCTATAACGCTGGAAATTGAAGATTTATGTTACTTTATAGATATGTAGCTTACTAATATCTTGCTTGAAACGCATCAAACTGGTTCATATTTAATATGGTTTGCCTTTTCTTTTACCAAAAAATTATTTAATGTAGTGTACCCTCCCTCTTATTGTTGGTGTCTTTATCCTAGAAAGCAGAAAAAATTAAAACAATAAACATTGCATGTTCCAAAGCTTGAGAAATCTTATACAATGATTTATTCATGGTTCCTAATATATAACTTCTGATTTCTTGATAATATACTACTTAGAGAACTGAAACTATTAACTGAAAGACTTAAAACAGTATAAAATTGTAACCAGAAAATTAATTTTATTGGCTTTTTAAAATTTTTGTCTGTGTTGGGTCCTCGTTGCTGCATGCGGGCTTTCTCTAGCTTCTGCAAGCGAGGGCTACTCTTCACTGCGGTGCGGGGATTTCTCATTGCAGTGGCTTCTCTTCTTGCTGAGCATGGGCAGGTTAGCTGTGGCACGTGGGCTCAGTAGTTGTGGCTCGCGGGCTTAGTTGCTCCGCGGCATGTGGGATCTTCCCGAATCAGGGCTCGAACCCGTGGTCCCCTGCATTGGCAGGCGGATCCTTAATCACTGCGCCACCAGGGAAGCCCTTATTGGCTTATTTTATAATTGTTCATATATCAGAAACATTCTTCTCAGTAACAAGAGACAAGGGACTATACATAAAAAATATAGCCATTAAGTAAGAACTCTTAAACTTGAGTTGTGGATATTATTCTCTTGTCATCACCTGTTTAGTTTGTGACCTAGATAAATGCTAGTTGCATTAATGATTTAAAGAAGGAAATAATCTATTCTATTAAATATCTTCCCTGTCCTTGAATACTTGTACAGAACAAGGTAGTTTATAATAACAGTTAAATATCAGATGTATATGATCACTAAATCATTTAGTTTTCATTAATATTAAGATATATCAATTTGTAAATGATAGCAGAGATGCTTAACCCAAGTCTTTAAGAGCTCATTTATTTTTGATCCATTTTTAGGTATAAATTGAAACTTCTAATAATAATAAAAACTGCTTTTGAAAACAAACAAGCAAACAAAACTATCCAAAAGGAAACACAGAGTGAAAAATACCAAAAAATGTAAAGACCATTAATGAACTGTGTGACCATTTCAAATGGCCTAATTGGAGTCCATAAAGGAGGGAGAGGGCAGAAAAAAATATTTGAAAAAAAATAGCAAAAAACTTTCCAAACTTTATGAAAACTATAAACCCACAGATCCCAAAAGCTCAATGAACCCCAATTAGAAGAAACAACACCATAAGGAACACCGTAATGAAAGAGCTCAAAACATGTGGCAAAGAGAAAAACTTAAAAGCAACCAGAGGAAAAAAGGCATTTTGGAGGTTTGGCAGACTGCAGGAGAGGAGTGAACGCCTGTGGTTCTACTAAGTTTGGTAATCTGGAAGAAAATAAGTGAACTGGAGACATTAAGAGGCAATGCTCCCAGAGATAGCCTCATCCACCAGAGGGCAAACAGCAGAAGCAAGAAAAACTACAATCCTGCAACCTGTAGAACAAAAGCCACATTCACAGAAAGATAGACAAGATGAAAAGGCAGAGGGCTATGTACCAGATGAAGGAACAAGATAAAACCCCAGAAAAACAACTAAATAAAGTGGAGATACGCAACCTTCCAGAAAAAGAATTCAGAATAATGATAGTGAAGATGATCCAGGACCTCGGAAAAAGAATGGAGGCAAAGATCGAGAAGATGCAAGAAATGTTTAGCAAAGACCTAGAAGAATTAAAGAACAAACAGAGATGAACAATAAAATGACTGAAATGAAAAATACACTAGAAGGAATCAATAGCAGAATAACTGGGGCAGAAGAACGGATAAGTGACCTGGAAGACAGAATGGTGGAATTCACTGCTGCACAACAGAATAAAGAAAAAAGAATGAAAAGAAATGAAGACAGCCTAGGAGACCTCTGGGACAACATTAAACACAACAACATTCGCATTATAGGGGTCCCAGAAGGAGAAGAGAGAGAGAGAAAGGACCAGAGAAAATATCTGAAGAGATTATAGTCAAAAACTTCCCTAACATGTGAAAGGAAATAGCCACCCAAGTCCAGGAAGCGCAGAGAGTCCCATACAGGATAAACCCAAGGAGAAACATGCCGAAACACATAGTAATCAAATTGGCAAAAATTAAAGACAAATTATTGAAAGCAGCAAGGGAAAAACGACAAATAACATACAAGGGAACTCCCATAAGGTTAACAGCTGATTTCTCAGCAGAAACTCTACAAGCCAGAAGCAAGTGGCATGATATACTTAATGTGATGAAAGGGAAGAACCTCTAACCAAGATTACTCTACCCGGCAAGGATCTCATTCAGATTCAATGGAGAAATCAAAAGCTTCACAGACAAGCAAAAGCTAACAGAATTCAGCACGACCAAACCAGCTCTACAACAAAATTTCTCTAAGTGGGAAACACAAGACAAGAAAAGGACCTACAAAAACAAACCCAAAACAATTAAGAAAATGGTAAAAGGAACATACATATTGATAATTACCTTAAACGTGAATGGACTAAATGCTCCAACCAAAAGATACAGGCTCACTGAATGGATACAAAAACAAGACCCATATATATGCTGTTTACAAGAGACCCACTTCAGACCTAGGGTGGGTCTGAAGACTGAAAGTGAGGGGATGGAAAAAGATATTCCATGCAAATGGAAATCAAAAAAAGCTTGGGTAGCAATACTCAGATCAGATAAAATAGACTTTAAAAAAAAGAATGTTACAAGAGACAAGGAAGGATACTACATAATGATCAAGGGATCAATCCAAGAAGAAGGTATAACAATTATAAATATATATGCACCCAACATAGGAGCACCTTAATACATACGGCAACTGCTAACAGCTATAAAAGAGGAAACCGACAGTAACACAATAATAGTGGGGGACGACGTTAACACCTCACTTACACCAATGGACAGATCACCCAAAAGGAAAATTAATAATGAAACATAAGCTTTAAATGATGCAATAAACCACACAGATTTAATTGATATTTATAGGACAGTCCATCCAAAAACAGCAGATTACACTTTCTTCTCAAGTGCCCACAGAACATTCTCCAGGATAGATCACATCTTGGGTCACAAATCAAGTCTCAGTAAATTTAAGAAAATTGAAATCATATCAAGCATCTTTTCTGACCACAACGCTATGAGATTAGAAATGAATTACAGGTAAAAAACCATAAAAAACACAAACACATGGAGGCTAAACAATACGTTACTAAATAACCAAGATATCACTGAAGAAACCAAAGAGGAAATCAAAAAATACCAAGACAAATGACAATGAAAACACGATGATCCAATACCTGTGGGATGCAGCAAAAGCAGTTCTAAGAAGAAAGTTTATAGCAATACAATCCTATCTCAAGAAACAACAAACATCTCAAATAAACAACCTAACCTTATACCTAACAGAACTAGAGAAAGAAGAACAAACAAAACCCAAAGTTAGTAGAAGGAAAGAAATCATAAAGATCGGAGCAGTAATAAATGAAATAGAAACAAAGAAGACAGTAGCAAAGATCAATAAAACTAAAAGCTGGTTCTTTGAGAAGATAAACAAAATTGATAAACCATTAGCCAAACTCATCAAGAAAAAGAGGGAGAGGACTCAAATTAATAGTTAGAGACGAAAAAGGAGAAGTTACAACAGACCCTGAAGAAATACAAAGCATCCTAAGAGACTACTACAAGCAACTCTATGCCAATAAAATGGACAACCTGGAGGAAACGGACAAGTTCTTAGAAAGGTATAACATTCCAAAACTGAACCAGGAAGAAACATAAAATATGCACAGACCAGTCACCAGGATTGAAATTGAAACTGTGATTAAAAATCTTCCAACAAACAAAAGCCCAGGACCAGATGGCTTCACAGGTGAATTCTATCAAACATTTAGAGAAGAGCTAACACCCATCCTTCTCAAACTCATCCAAAAGTTTGCAGAGGAAGGAACACTCTCAAACTCATTCTATGCGGCCACCATCATCCTGATACCAAAACCAGAGAAAGATACTACAAAAAAAGAAAATTACAGACCAATATCACTGATGAATATGGATTCAAAAATCCTCAACAAAATACTAGCAAACAGAATCCAACAACACATTAAATGGATCAGACACCATTACCAAGTGGGACTTATCCCAGGAATGTAAGGATTCTTTAATATACGTAAATCAATCAATGTGATACACCATATTAACAAATTGAAGAAGAAAAACCATATGATCATCTCAATAGATGCAGAAAAAGCTTTTGATAATATTCAACACCCATTTATGATAAAAACTCTCCAGAAAGTGGGCACAGAGGGAACCTACCTCAACGTAATAAAGGCCATATACAACAAACCAACAGCAAACATCATTATCAGTGGTGAAAAACTGAAAGCATTTCCTCTAAGATCAGGAACAAGACAAGGATGTCCACTCTCACCATATTATTCAACACAGTTTTGGAAGTCCTAGCCACAGCAATTAGGGAAGAAAAAGAAATACAAATTGGAAAAGAAGACATAAAACTGTCACTGTTTGCAGATGACATGATACTATACATAGAAAATCCTAAAGACGCCACCAGAAAACTACTAGAACTAATCAATGAATTTGGTAAAGTTGCAGGATACAAAATTAATGCACAGAAATCTCTGGCATTCCTATACACCAACAACAAAAAATCAGAAACAGAAATTAAGGAAACACTCCCATTTACCATTGCAACAAAAAGAATAAAATACCTAGGAATAAAACTACCTAGGGAGACAAAAGACCTGTATGCAGAAAACTATAAGACACTGCTGAAAGAAATGAAAGATTAGATACCAACAGATGGAGAGATATACCATGTTTTGGATTGGAAGAATCAATATTGTGAAAATGACTATACTACCCAAAGCAATCTACAGATTCAATGCAATGCCTATCAAATTACCAATGGCATTTTTTACAGAACTAGAACAAAAAAATCTTAAAATTCGTATGGAGACACAAAAGAGCCCGAATAGCCAAAGCAGTCTTGTGGGAAAAAAACAGAGCTGGAGGAAGCACACTCCCGGACTTCAGACTATACTACAAAGCTACAGTAATCAAGAGACAGTATGGTACTGGCACAAAATCAGAAATATAGATCAATGGAACAGGATAGAAAGCCCAGAGATAAACCCACGCACCTATGGTCAATTAATCTATGACAAAAGAGGCAAGGATATACAGTGGAGAAAAGACAGTCTCTTCAGTAAGTGGTGCTGGGAAAACTGGACAGATATATGTAAAAGAATGAAATTAGAACACTTCCTAACACCATACACAAAAATAAACTCAAAATGGATTAGAGACCTAAATATAAGACCAGACACTATAAAACTCTTAGAGGAAAACAGAGGAAGAACACACTTTGACATAAATCACAGCAAGATCTTTTTTGATCCACCTCCTAGAGAAATGGAAATTAAAAAAAAAAGAAACAAATGGGACCTAATGAAACTCTAAGCTTTTGCAAAGCAAAGCAAACTACAAACAAGACAAAAAGACAACCCTCAGAATGGGAGAAAATACTTATAAACGAATCAACGGACAAAGGATTAATCTCCAAAATATATAAACAGCTCATGATGCTCAATATTAAAAAAAACCCAATCCAAAAATGGGCAGAAGACCTAAATAGACATGTCTCCAAAGAACACATACAGATGACCACGAAGCACATGAAAAGCTGCTCAGCATCACCAATTATTAGAGAAATGCAAATCAAAACTACAATGAGGTTATCACCTCACACCAGTCAGAATGGGCATCATCAGAAAATCTACCAACAACAAATGCTGGAGAGAGTGTGGAGAAAAGGGAACCCTCTTGCACTGTTGGTGGGAATGTAAATTGATATAGCCACTATGGAGAACAGTATGGAGGTTCCTTAAAAAACTAAAAATAGAATTACCATATGATCCAGCAATCCCACTATTGGGCATATACCCAGAGAAAACCGTAATTCAAAAAGACACATGCACCCCAATGTTCATTGCAGCACTATCTACAATAGCCAGGTCACGGAAGTAACCTAAATGCCCATCAATGGACAAATGGATAGAGAAGATGTCATACATATATACAATGGAATATTACTCAGCAATGAAAAGGAATGAAACTGGGTCATTTGTAGAGATGTGGATGGACCTAGAGACTGTCATACAGAGTGAAGTAAGTCAGAAAGAGAAAAACAAATATCATATAGTAATGCATATGTGTGGAATCTAGAAAAATGGTACAGATGAATCGGTTTGCAAGGCAGAAATAGAGACACAGATGTAGAGAACAAATGTATGGACACCAACGGAGGAAAGCGGCGGTGTGGGTGATGGTGGTGGGATGAATTGGGAGATTAGGATCGACATATATACACTACTATATGAAATAGATAACTTATAAGAACCAAAGGTGAAATAAGTTCAGATGTAAAAAAGCAGAAAGAACTCATCACCAGTAGATCCCCCAGTAAAAGAAATGTTAAATGATGTCCTTCAGAAGAAAAGTGATACCAGATGGAAATCTGGATGTATACAAAGAAATGAAGAGCTTTGGAAGTGATAACTCCATGGGTAAATATGTAAGATTTAAAAAAATCATTTAAATCTCTTTATAAGATATGTGACTTAAAAACAAGAACAGTGTTTTGTGTAGTTTCCAACATATATAAAAACAAAACGAATAAAGATCCAGAGGGGAGAAATGGAAGAACACTACTGTGTGATTCTTATACCGTAAGTGAAATGGTATAATATCACCCAAAGGTAGAATATGACAGGTTAAAGATGTATAACTATAAAATCTAAAACAACAAAACACAGCTATAGTTAATAAACAAAAGTGAGAAAATAAAATCATAACAATGCTCAATTAATATTAACTTTATGTCTAATTTACCACTTTTTCCATTTATGAATCATATTTTTGATTTGATATCTAAGAACTTTTTATCATAAATCCCCATAGATTTTTCCCTGTTTTTTCCTAGAAGTTTTATGTATTACATTTAAGATCATGATAAAATTGGAAACATGAAGCCAATTTAAGAGATAACATTAAGTGTACCAACATTTGCATTGTAAGGGTCCCAGGAGAAGAGAGAGAGAAGGGGATTCAAAATGTATTTAATGAAATTATGGCTGAAAATTTCCCAAACCTGAAGAAGGAAACAGATATCTATACAGGAAGCACAGAGGGTCCCAAACAAGACGAACCCGAACAGACCCACACCAAGACATATCACAGTTAAAATGGCAAAAGTTAAAGATAACTAAAGAGGTCTTGGGACTTCCCTGGTGGTCCAGTGGTTAAGACTCCGGGCTTCCACTGCAGGGGGCATGGGTTGGATCCCTGGTCGGGGAAAATCCTGCATGCTGCATGGCGGAAGTTCTATAGGCAGCAAAAGAAAAACAAAATCATATACAAGGGAATCCCCATAAGGCTATCAGCTGGTTTCTCTGCAGACACTTTGCAGGCCAGTAGGGAGTGGCATGATATGTTCAAAGTGTTGAAAGGGAAAAACCTACAACCTAGGATACTGTACCCAGCAAGATTACCATTTATAAAAGAAAAAGAGATAAAGAACAAGACAAGCAAAAACTAAAAGATTTCATCAATGCTAAACCTACCCTGAAAGAAACATTAAAGGGTCTTCTCTAAGTGGATAAGAAGAATGTATAGGAAAGGGAAAATCCCACTAGGAAAGGCAAATATATAGTAAGGACTGAGAATCAACCACTTAAGCCAGTATGAACATATAAAGACAAAAAATGGTAAAAGCACCTATAACTAAAATAAACAGTTAAGGGATAAGCATGAAGATATAAAACAGGACATCAAAAACACAAAATGTGGGGAGGGGAGTAAAAAAAATGTAGACCTTTTAGAATGTTTTTGAACTTAAATGACTACTGGTTTAAAATTAGTAGATATAGGACTTCCCTGGTGGCGCAGTGGTTAAGAATCCACCTGCCAATGAAGGGGACACAGGTTCGAGCCCTAGTCTGGGAAGATCCCACATGCCGTAGAGCAACTAAGCCTGTGCACCACAACTACTGAGTGTGTGCTACAGAGCCCGCGAGCCACAACTACTGAGCCCACGTGCCACAACTACTGATGCCCGCGCGCCTAGAGCCCATGCTCTGCAACAAGAGAAGCCACCACAATGAGAAGCCCGCGCACCGCAACGAAGAGTAGCCCCCACTCGCCACAACTAGAGAGAGCCCACACAGAGCAACGAAGACCCAACACAGCCAAAAAATAAAATAAAATAAAATAAAAAATTAGTATATATAATTATAGACCAACACATGAACCCCATGGTAACCACAAATAAAAAACCAACAACAGATACACAAAAACTAAAAAGATAGGTACACAAGCAAACTACTAAGGAAAATCATCAAACCACAAGGGAAGAAACAAAAAGAAGAAATGAACAGAGAAGAACTAACAAAAACAACTGGAAGTCAAGTGATAAACTGGCAGTAAGTACACAACTATCAATAATTACTTTAAATGGCAATGGACTAAATGCTCCAATCAAAAGACAGAGGGTGGTTGATTTGATAAAAAAAAACAATACACTTGAATATGTTGCCTACAAGAGACTCACACCATAAACAAAAATTAACACAAAATGTATTAAAGCCTAAATGTAAGACCTGAAACCATAAAACTCCTAGTAGAGAACATAGGCAGAACAGTCTTTGACATAAATTGTAGCAATATTTTTTTAGATCTGTCTCCAAAGGCAAAAGAAATAAAAGCAAATATAAACAAACGGGACCTAATTAAACTTAAAATCTTTTGCAGAGCAAAGGAAACCATCAACTAAAGGAAAAGACGACCTATGGACTGGGAGAAAGTATTTGCAAATGATATGACCGACAAGTGATTAATATCCAAAATATACATAAACAACTCATACAATATCAAAAAAAAAAACAGTAAAAAATGGGCAGAAGACCTGAATAGACATTTTTCCAAAGAAGACATACAGATGGCTAACAGGAACATGAAAAGATGCTCAACATCGCCATTAGAGAAGTGCAAATCAAAACAGTGAGATATCACCTCACACCTGTCAAAATGACTATCATCAATCAGTCTACAAATAACAATTGCTGGTGAGAATGTGAAGAAAAGGGAATCCTTCTACACTGTTGGTGGGAATGTAAAGTGGTACAGCCACAATTGAAAACAGTATGGAGGTTCCTCAGAAGACTAAAAATAGAACTACCATATGATTCAGCAATTCCACTCCTGAGTATATATCCAGAAAAAACGAAAACACTAATTCAAAAAGATACATGCACCCCAGTGTTCACAGCAGCATTATTTACAATGGTCAAAATATGAAAGCAACCCAAGTGTCCATCAACAGACAATTGGATTAAGAAGATGTGGTATATATATACAATGAAATATTACTCAGCCATAAGAATGAAATTCTGACATTTGCAGCAACATGGATGGACCTAGAGATTAGTATGCTTAGTGCAATAAGTCAGAGAAAGACAAATACTTAAATGTAGAGTTAAAAAAGTAGTACAATGAATGTACATAGCAAAACGAAAACAGAAAAAGATAGAGAACAAACTTGTGGTTACCAGTGGGGAGAGGGAATGGAGGACAGGCAAGTTGGAGTATGGGATTAAGAGATACAAACTATTATGTATAAACTACATAAGCGACAAGGGTATATTGTATAGCACAGAGAATTATAGCCATTGTCTTATAATTTTAATGGAGTATAATGTGTAAAAATACTGAATCACTATGCTGTACACCAAAACTAATATAATATTGTAAATCAACTATACTTCAATATACACATAAGAAAATAAAGCTTCCAAGAAAAAAATATTCTTAAGACCTTGTGGTAGGGAAATACTTTTTCAACGAGATACAAAAAAGTTCTAAACATCAAGGAAAAGATTGATAAATTTGACTAAATTAAGAAATTCTGTACATAAAAAGTCATCTATAAGAGTGTAAAAAGTGGGACTTCCCTGGTGGCACAGTGGTTAAGAATCCGCCTGCCAATGCAGGGGATACGGGTCTGAACCCTGGTCCAGGAAGATCCCACATGCCACAAAGCAACTAAGCCCATGCGCCACAACTACTGAGCCTGCGCTCTAGAGCCCGAGAGCCACAACTACTGAGCCCATGTGCCACAACTTCTGCAGCCTGCATGCCTAGAGCCTGTGCTCCACAACAAAGAGAAGCCACCGCAATGAGAAGCCTGCACACAGCAACAAAGAGTAGCCCGGCCCCTGCTCGCCACAACTGGAGAAAGCCTGCGCACAGCAACGAAGACCCAACGCAGCCAAAAAATAAATTTATTTTTTTAAAAGTGTAAAAAGTCAAGCTACAGTGTATCATACAATTGTCTCTCGTCATATGCAGTTATTGAGTACATGAAATGTGACTAATCCAAATTCAGATGGGCTGGAGGTGTAAAATACAGTCTGGGTTTTGAAGACTTCATATAAAATGTAAAATCTCTCTAATAATTTTTATATTGATTTCATGTTGAAACAAAAATACTTTGGCTATGATGGCTGTGATGATTAACTTCATGTGTCAACTTGACCAGGTCACAGTGTACCCAGATATTTGGTCAAACACTATTTCAGGTGTTGTCTCTGAGGGTGTTTTTGGATGAGATTAATATTTGAATTGGTAGACTGAGTAAAGCAGATCGCCCTTCCTAATGTGGGTGGGCCTCATCCAATCATAGGCTTGAATAGAACAAAAAGGCTGACCCTCCCATGAGTGAGTGGGAATTTCCTCCTGCCTGACTGCTGTGGTGAGACATCAGTCTTTTTCTGCCTTTGAACTCCAACTGAAACAGCTCTTCTTATTTCTCCAGTCTGCTGGTTTTTTGGACTGGAACTACACCATTGGCTCTACTGACTGCAGATCATGGGACTTCTCAATCTTCATTACTGTGTGAGCCAGTTCCTTATGATAAACCTCTCCCTCTCTCTCCACACACACACACACACACACACTCACTACTTGTTCTATGTCTCTGGAGAACCTTAATAGATTGGGTTAAATAAAATATATTAAAATTATTTTCACTTGTTTATTTTTGACTTTTTTAAAATGGCTACTAGAAAATTTAAAATTACACGTGGCTCACATTATATTTCTATTGGCCACTGATGATCTAACATATATAAGGAACTTCTGTAAAAAAAGAAACAAATTTATATCCCCCAAGTGCTTTAGATATTGGAATTACCTGATACAGGATACAAAGTTACTAGTGTAAGAAAAATATTTAATTAAAAGAAAGAACCACAAAAATGAGCAAGCAACAGCAGATTATCAAAATGACTAGGCAGATTTATATAAGAAGCAAATAAGACTTTTAGAAATAAAAATATAAACTGTTGAAGTTAAAAGTTTGGTGAATGAATTAAAGAGAAGATTGGGCTCTGAAGACAATTAGTTTATTGGAAAACAGTTCTAAAGAAATTACCAAGAATGCAGCCTTAGGGATGGAAAATATGATGGAGATAGAGGATAAAATAAGAAACTCTACATGTCTGACTTAGTTCCAAGGGGAGAAAAGAGAAAGAATGGAGGAGAGGCAATATTTGAAAAACAAAATAATGGTTGAGGGCTTCCCTGGTGGCGCAGTGGTTAAGAATCTGCCTGCCAATGCAGGGGACATGGGTTTGATCCTTGGTCTAGGAAGATCCCACATGCCGTGGAGCAACTAAGCCCACGTGCCACAACTACTGAGCCTGTGCTCTAGAGCCCACAAGCCACAACTACTGAGCCCATGTGCCACAACTACTGAAGCCCAAGCACCTAGAGCCCATGCTGAACAACAAGAGAAGCCACTGCAGTGAGAAGCCCGCACACTGCAACGAAGAGTAGCCCCGGCTACCCGCAACTAGAGGAATCCCACGCACAGCAACGAAGACCCAACACAGCCAAAAATAAAATAAATAATAAAAATAAATACATTAAAAAAACAGTAAAAAAAAAAGATGTTATGGAACCAGCTTTTAACTTGGAGGAAGGGACAAGAAAACAAAAAAAGAAAAAGAAAATAAAGTGGAGGGAGGGGACATGAGCCAAGGAAATGTAGCTCTAGAGGGAGTGTGGCCCTGTGAACACCTTGATTTCAGCCCAGTAAAGCTGATTTCTGACTTCTGGCCTCTAGAAATGTGAGAGAATTAATTTCTGTTGTTTTAAGCCACTACATTTGTGGTAATTTGTTACAGCAGCCACAGGAACCTAATGCACCTACTATGGCTAGAAACTTCCCTAAGTGTTTGAGATACATCAATGAACAAAACAAAGGTCTCTGCCCTAATGGAGCTTAAACTTTACACTAGCGGAGTAAACAGACAATATGCCGTAAGTATTGTTAACAAGTAAATTGCATAGTATGTAAAAGGTAACAAATGATATGTAAAAAAGGAAAAAGAGCAGGGTGAGTGTGGAATTGGTAGTGTGTGTGGTGGCGTTGGTGGGCAAGTTGAAATTTTAAATAGAATGGCTATGGTAAGCTTCACTGAGAAGGTGGTGTTTGAGCAAAGACTAATGTTTTAATTTGTGGTGTTCATTTTTAAAAGAGGACAAAACTAAAACACTGAACAACAACACTGTGTTAAGTTGGGGGAGAGGTGATCAGTATTAAAGTGTTTTAACATCTTTATATTAATTGGGAGGAAAATTTAGATATTTTTGACTTTGTTAAGCATATATGCTAACATATCAAGGGTAATCAGTAAAAGAAAAGAAATAGAATATATAACTTCCAAATAAGTAGTGGGGAAAATGGAATAAAAAAATAAACAAAACTCAATATATATTTTTTAAAGCTGAGAAAGAAGAAAAAGCAAAGAAAATTAGAAGAGATATAGAGCAACCAGTAAGATGTTAGAAACAAATGCAAATGGATATAATCTTCCAGTTAAAGGACAGAAATTGTCTTCAACTATACCTCAATAAAAAAATAAATGTGTATTATGAAAAAAATGACAGAAACTGTCAGATTAGGGGAAAGATGAGAAAATCCATCTAATATGGAAGAGACACACCTAAAATATAAGAAAAGGCTGTTAAGCAATGAAGAGATATACCAAGCAAATACTAGACAAAAGTCAGGGTAGTTATTTTAAGACAAAATATTAAAACTGACTCAAGAAATAGAAAATCTGAAAAAAACTATTAAAAGATTGAATCAATAATCAAAAAATTCCCCATAAAAGAAAGCCCAGGACCAGATAGCTTCATGAATTCTAGTAAGTATTTAAAGAATTAACACCAATCCTTCTCAACTTAAATCTAGACTAGTTTCATACTGACTTTATGAAACTACTTGATTCTGAGGATTTGGATGAAACAATGTTTCTACTTGTGCTTGATTTTTCTAAAATAGAACATTTAAGAATAAATACTCACCTTGAGGATTCCTGGGAATCATCTGTTACCATACCTTCCCCTCCACATTCCTACAGCATTACTATCAAACCACCACAAAAATTAAAGAGAAACTTAAAAAATAACAAAATTGACAACTGTGAATTCATTAAAGAAATCATTAGGAAGAAGATGTTAAGTTCTGTGGTTTTATAATATTCTTACAATATTTGAATTTTAAAGATCTTCTCCAGAAACTTTTTTTAAATAAAAGTTTTATTGGAGAAAAATAGAACCACCACGTACACAGGGAAAAGAGCACAAAAATTCAACTGATACAGAACTGAAAGTCACAATTATCCAATGTTGTTTGCGATTACTTTTCAATTTCTTAAACAGCTCCCCTCAATTTGTTTAATAGTCTCACCAATTTTTTCAGCTGAAATAGCATCAAGTTTTCAAAAAATTAAGAGCCTCAGGGAAGGGACCAGCTTTCAAGATAACAAAGGTAACACCAAGAGTCTCCTAATGGTACCAATTCTACCTAAAAATTCCTTAAGAGTAATTATCGAGTCTGGTGGAACAGTCTACGTATCTCACAGACCATCAGGGATGAGTTAGAACACTGACTTAGATGGTCCAGTATGGAGAGAGGGCAAAAAAATAGCTGCATTTCCTTGTCAGATAAGCTCAGTTAAGGAAACCAGGGAGGCTCTAAGAAAATACAGGCAGGGCTTCCCTGGTGGCGCAGTGGTTGAGAGTCCGCCTGCCGATGCAGGGGACACGGGTTCGTGCCCCGGTCCGGGAAGATCCCACATGCCGCGGAGCGGCTGGGCCCGTGAGCCATGGCCGCTGAGCCTGCGCGTCCGGAGCCTGTGCTCCGCAACGGGAGAGGCCACAACAGTGAGAGCCCACGTACCGAAAAAAAAAAAAAAAAGAAAGAAAGAAAAGAAAATACAGGCAATGGCTGCTCAAAAATAGTTAGGAAGGCATTCTAAATACCACATACTGTGGACAACAGTGTGTAAGTTTGATGTAGTTATAAAGAAAACAGGCAACTTTAAAAAGAATAGCTGGTCACAGGTCTTTGAGAACTCAAGAAAACAATCAATAGCAAACACAAGAGCCAAAAGTCTCAGTTGAGGGTTAGGACCTAGGTATTCTTCTTAATGGTTCCAAATAGTCAAGGAAATACACTGCTGCAAAAAAGCATTGAAGCAGGCTTCCCTGGTGGCGCAGTGGTTGAGAGTCCGCCTGCCGATGCAGGGGACGCAGGTTCGTGCCCCGGTCCGGGAGGGTCCCGCATGCCGCAGAGTGGCTGGGCCTGTGGGCCATGGCCGCTGAGCCTGCGCGTCCGGAGCCTGTGCTCCGCGACGGGAGAGGCCATGGCGGTGAAAAAGCATTAAAGCAGTTCTGATTTTTTTAAAAATCAAAACAAAATTTCTGCTTTTCCTCCAAGATCAATTCCCTTCAAAGCTTCAAGGAAAAACAAACAAGGAAGCAAAACAGAACCCCAAATCCCAAAACAAAAAACCACTGATGGTAAAAGAGAAGACTTTTACTCACATTATCAATTTGAAAAACAATACTTCTGCTATTTTCTATGTATGAACAATCCTAGGACATTCCCCTGAAAGGTAGGTGTCCAGTGGCTATGAGAACTCTTTATCTTCAAGCAATTTTGAAAGGAATAAGATCAGCATAATACAGAATTTGAAATTCCCAACTAGGGGGTGTATGGGGGAAATGAGGAAGGATCTAGTTCTATCTAGGGCTTTAGGAAGTTAAAATAAGGATGAAAGGAAATGCTTATATGCCAACAAAAAGGAGAGTTGAGGTGCTTCCAAAAAAAAAAACTTTGGTAGAGAAAATAGGAATGCTAAATCCCAGGAAGCCTGTAACAATCTACAATTGGTCCAAGTTAAAGACAAAACTGTCCAAACAACATTAAAGTCTAAAGGAAGTTGAAAACTAGTTTATGAATTTTTGCTCTTGTAAAAAGTTACACAACACGTGGGTTTTGGTCTCTTTTGCGATGTTCATATTATATTCATTTTTAATATGAAGAAAGAGTTGGATTTTTCTCTCCTACCATGTTCTTCTAGTACAACTGACCAGCAATTTTCTATTTCAGCTATTTTTATAAGTACCTGTTAATCAGCACAGTAAACTCAGGGCTGAACCATATACACACATCCCATGGGAACATTTTAGGATGTGTGTATACAAGACTATGTAAGCAACTGTCCCTCTGCTTGAAAACTTGTTTCTAAATAAAATTTTTAAAAACATCCCTTTCAGTGTAACAGAACATTACTTAGTAAAATATCAATAGCTATGACAACTTATTTTTCTCTTCAAGGGAAATCACAAAACAGGTGAACAACCAAGTCCAGGGTGGTTTTTCTATTTGATAAATACATCCAGAACTCTGTACAGTAAATAAAGTTTGCATGCAGTTTAAGTATCTTTAAATGACATTTTAAGCAAATAAACCTTTTGCTTCATAATTAATGGTGTATAAGAACCCCCCTCCTCTTTTTTTTAATATCCATAGGGACCTCTTCCCCAGTTCCAAATAGGAATCATGAAGACCAGGTACTTTCTTAAGAGTTTTCTGCACATCATACTAAATAACATGCAAAGAGTTCAACAACATTCTTCTTAAAGGTAAGTATTACTCTTTAAATGGGCATGTTAACCACTGAAAAGTCACTCAACTATTTCCATTACACTGCTTCATTTGGTCATTGGTAGTATAAAAGAAGTCAAATAATAACAGGTTAGTTTATCCACTGGTTACTGTTTATGACACCAAATGCTCCAAGGCCAACATTTTATGCAATATAATTGTACTGGTTTGGATTTTCTTTATCTCTTTCCATGTAGTCCCGGTCAATTAAGGATTCTATTCTCTTCTTAAGATCAGCAGGCTGTAAGAGAAGGCAAATTTTCAGTGCAAAGCTCATAATCACTAGCTCAAGCCCATTTACCAATACCCCAAAAGAACAGTTTTGGCTCATTGATTTAATGCATTTAATCTCCTTAATATTTTTTAATTTTTATTTTTTAAATCTCCTTGATTTTTTAAAGAGGAAAGTATAATGAAAATAAACCAGGTTAAAAGATGTTTTTACACTATACATACATTGTCACATCTTATATTATTTATTTACCTGTTTATCTATTTATCTACCTATCTATCTATCTATATCTATCTATCTGGCTGTGCTGGGTCTTAGTTGCGGCAGCATGAGGGGTCTTTGTTGCTGAGTGCAGGATCTTTAGTTGTGGCATGTGGGATCTAGTTCCGTCACCAGGGATTGAACCCAGGCCCCCTGCACTGGGAGCGGGGAGTCTTAGCCACTGGACCACCAGGGAAGTCCCCTGTCATACTGTTATACAATACTTTACTTTTCTATTTTAAAGAGGTCTTCTAAGAACCAGCTATTCTCTGCACAAATACAAAAGACTACCATAACTTCACAAAAGGAACACAGTATAGTTTAAGGAAACAGAATGCTATTTAGTTTTGCCAAGATAGTTTGAGAAAATAAGTAGACCCTAAATTTGGACAAAAGCTGGTTCTCAAAGTCAGGTTGCATATTTATAAATTAAATAAAAAATGTACTATGGAAATCACTATTTACAAGAATACTACAACAAATGGTTTGATAAGTGAAGTATCATCTAATTCAGATCTTCGTATTTCAGGTTTAAGGTTTAACTGTTACCTGCTATAAATGATTTGAATTTTTGAATCCTATTTGTTGAAAAATCATTGAGAAAGATTATAGCTTATTCTCATGATTGCATTCTTAGCTCTTGGGTAACAAAATTCCACTGTCTTTTGTATCTAGCCTATAAAGACAATATAATCTTGCTTGCTAACAGTTTTTTAGATTGTGTAAAATGGCTACTTGATCAAGAAAGGTAAAAAGGGAAAGTAGTTTGATGGGGCAGCCAAAATTTCACCAAAGTTTGAATTCCAAGATTTGAAAATCAAAATGACTTTCTCTTAATTATGGTGAAAGACCTAGAATATCAGCACAATATTTATTACAGTGATCCTCTACCTTCCCTAGCTAGCTAGCATTAGTGATCTCTCTGGCTAGAGGTGAAATGATTGTTAAGGCAGAACATGAGGGTGAGTGTGTGGTAATGAGAAGGCAGTATTAGGTTTGGAGGAGAGAGAAAGCCTACCTTATTAGCAGTGACAGCTAATGAACACTTACGTGCCAGGCCCAGTGCTAAGTTTTACATATATTATCTCATTTAAGCTCCACAATAATCCTAAGAGATAAGTACTATTATCATCTCCATTTTACAAAAGAGGAAACAAGCTCAAGAGGTGAAATAACTTACCTAGGCCCAAAGCTCATGAGAACCCTAACAGCCAAGAGTCTATCCAAACTTTACGAAGTGTTTATCATCATAAGAGTTTGGGAATCTTCTAAAACATGAGATACAGTCCAGTACAACACCACATTGTCTAAGGCGCTTTATTACTGGGCATTTATAATGGAACATGTCCATGTGACGACTAATTTGTTTGCCAGAACTATCGCTAAGCTTTAAAAAAGATGCCTAATGATTACTAGTTATCTGTATAGTTTTTAATGGACACTTACACAAGCTAACTAAATAGATTTAACTTAATTAAAATAACCAAATCTGTCAAATAGCTAGGTATTTCAAGGAGAAAAAGGAAACAAAAATAACAAAGAAGCTCAAAAAAATAACGTGAATAAACTTGAAAATTTCAAAGACTCACTTAGCAGCTAAACTTTCAGGTATAGGAGCTTTTATAAATTGTTTTCCCCTTTTGTCACAGATGCCCACATATGCCAACAAAGGTTTTTCTGGAATCATATATATGAGCATAAGAAATGAAAACTTTTGTCCCTCCAAATGGTCTTGAGGTTTTATTCTATGTTTGTAAGACTTGTGTCTGAAAAATCTAATTTTTATATATAATAAACTCAATATTTTTTATATATAAGCAGCTCAATAATAAAATACAGAAGTACCTACCTTTACTGGAAATTTCAACTGGTTGTACACTTCTGAAACAAGGAGATTGTGGCTAAGTGTCTTTCTCATCTTCATAATTCGAACAATTGCGGCATCAATTTGATACTGTCTGTCTTGAAATACTCTTTCTGTGGTGCTTGCTTGTTCCTCAACCTAACAAAAAAGTTTTAAACTTAGGAACTGTACCTGAAATGAAACTTGATTACTTATACAAATTGTACATTTTAGGGACATGACACAGTTAATGCTTTAAATATGCTGAACTATCAAAAGAAACCTTATAAATACTGACAAGGACAGAAAAAACCCTACAAACATAACTCCTATCTGGCCTAATGTCCTGTATCAATGAAGTAACACCAATATTAGTTAATAGAAAAATACCATCTTTGAGCTGCTTTTCTAGAAAGAGAAACAGCTGATGCAGAATTTATCATTTTCTTTTACTCTCTTCTCAAAATCTTAATGTGTCACAAGAGGTTATTGACCAGATTTCTGTACGACATTAGCTTATCTGTAAAAGTGACCGATTCTGACATCTGACTCAAAGTATGATGCTAACCAGCTAAGCTAACCAGCAGTCAAACTTTTTTTTTAACATTTTATTTTATTGTATTTTATTTTTTTGGCTGCCTTGCATTTTCGTTGCTGTGCAGGCTTTCTGTAGTTGTGGCGAACGGGGGCTGCTCTTTGTTGTGGTGTGTGGGCTTCTCATTGCAGTGGCTTCTCGTTGCAGAGCATGGGCTCTAGGAGCGCAGGCTTCAGTAGTTGCGGCTCGCGGGCTCTACAGCACAGGCTCAGTAGTTGTGGTGCGCAGGCTTAGTTGCTCCGCGGCATGTGGGATCTTCCCGGACCAGGGATCGAACCCGTGTCCCCTGCATTGGCAAGCGGATTCTTAACCACTGTGCCACCAGGGAAGTCCCAAATTATTTTTCATTTTTATTTTGTAATATATAAATCAGAAACGCACAGTTTAAAAAAAGTCAGTTAACCAATTCTAATGCTAAAGCAAGAATGTTCCTCTTTAGCACCTAAATTAAAAGAGTAGTTTGGGCTTTTCTTTTTTGTTGCCTCATCACTCGGCATGCGGGATCTTTATTCCCCTGATCGAACCTGTGCCCTCTGCAGTGGAAGCGCAGAGTCTTAACCACTGGATTGCCAGGGAAGTCCCTAGTTTCGGCTTTTTGCAGTTAGTTTCTTTCTGATACAGCACACGTTTTAAAATAACACAGTAATCTAAGGGAATATCACGCCTTTGATGTGAATGTTAACGAGACGGGAACTTGTTTGCGACCCTGACTTCTATCCCTATTATAAAACTTTTTCTCAAGTACTGCATTAAACCTTGTTGGAATTGAAACCAACTGGTTTCAGGAAATGCTGCAGTTGTTGGTTTCCTTAATAAAAATCTCTTACAAATTCAAATGGTAAAAACAAACAAAATATTCACTGTTGATCAAAGAAACACTAACTAAACCTTCCAATTTTTCACCAAGCAAGCTGGCAAAGATTAAAAAAAGAAAATATAATCTTTAGTGCTGGCAAGGGCACAGTAAGACAGGCACTCACATTAGACAGTGTAAATTGGTCCAATCTTTCTAGAACACAAAATGGCATAACGTATTCAGACTCTTAAAATGTTCACACTCTTTAACCCAAAAAATCTACTTCCATGGTAAATTCGTAAGGAAAGGATCAGAGAGATTAAGATTTAGGTACAGAGATGTATCTTGCTGTTTTATTTACAATACTAAGAAGTTATGAATTTAAGTGCCCAACAATGGACATTGGTTGAATAAATTATTATAGCTGTGTAAAAGAATATTGTGTGGCCATGTGCCATTTTATAAAGATGCTTAATGGCATGGAAAAATTCTAAAGACTTGGGGCTTCCCTGGTAGCACAGTGGTTAAGAATCTGCCTGCCAATGCAGGGGACACAGGTTCGAGCCCTGGTCTGGGAAGATCCCACATGCCGCGGAGCAACTAAGCCCACGCGCCACAACTACTGAGCCTGTGCTCTAGAGCCCGCGAGCCACAACTACTGAGCCTGTGTGCTACAACTACTGAATCTCGCATGCCTAGAGCCCGTGCTCCGCAACAAGAGAAGCCACCGCAATGAGAAGTCTGTGCACCGCAACGAAGAGTAGCCCCCATTCACTGCAACTAGAGAATGCCTGCGAGCAGCAACGAAGATCCAATGCAGCCTAAAATAAATAAAATAAATAAATTTTAAAAATTCTAAAGTCTTAATTTAAACACACAAAAAGCAGGATATAAAACTATCAGGCCCAATTGTGTACACCCCCGCCCCCTCAAAATCTGCAAAATCAAATACTGAAATACACTGAGCTAGATATAGGCATAGATAATGTTAATGTTAGTGGTAGTATTCTAGGCTAAAACCTTCTTTATAAATATTTATTATGAACATATATAATTCCAGTACATTAGAATGAGGAGAATGCAAAAGAAATACCGTTTCTTTCATCTGAATTTGATTGATCTTTATCCTGAAAAGTTTGTGCTTGAAATCATCGTTACAAATGAACTTGTCACCATCTTCAATATCTTTACCCTTTGGATTTTTCGCCAGAACTCTAGCTTTGCCACAAGCCAATGACTGCAGTGTTCTTCTTAACTCCCCATCCTCTGAAGAAGAAAGACTGGCTTAGTTATTTGTTACTAACTCATCAACACGCACAGCTACATTCAACCTCAATCTAGCTTCTACCCCACCCGTCTAATAAAACTGTTTCCTTTTTTCCCCAAGATCATGAACAACTTCCTCTTTGTCCTATCCAATGGCTTTTTTCCTGGTCGTCCTCTAAAGGCTTCAGTTATCATTCCGAGTGAATAACCACCACATCTTCAGAAATGACATCTCATTTTCCCCAGTCCTACATTTAAAGGATACCTCCAGCTGGCTCTTTTACTATCATCAATTTTAGTATGTCCAACGTTTTATTCATCATCTTCCCCATAAAACTGTTTTCTTTCCAATTGTTAGTTATGAATCTACCAACCTCCTCTGTTGAGAAACCCTGGAATCATCTTTTAACTCTTCCCTCTCCTGCATCCTCCACATATCTAGTAGTTGCTTCCTTAGAGATGCTTCGTCTCTTCTCATTGGCCTCATTCTAGTCTAAGCTCGTTATCACTTTACGCCTGAATTACCCCATTAGCTTCTGGACTGGAATCTCTTCATCCTTCAAGCTGCCCTACTATCTACTGATTATAGGCAAGCTGCCCAAATAAGTCACTTCCAATATGTCACACACTTGAGATCCTACAATGTATGTTTCACTTGCTAGATCTGTAAGGCTCTCCACAGCTTACCTATCTAACTTTGTATCTCACTACTCCATGCTGCAGTTAAACTTTTTATGACTCCTGCCCACACTGTGCTGATTCCTTCCTCCACGCCTTTTCTCATGGTATTTCCTCTTGCAAAATATGCCTTCTCCCTAACTTAAATCTGAAGGCCCAGCCCAAGTCCTACCTCCTTCATGAAGGCTTTCCCAATTGTGCCAGTCCAGAGTTATCTCTTGCTTCACTGAACTCCTAACACACTCTGTCAGCACCACAGATTGGTACTTATTGGTTGTGAAATTGTCATTTCTCCCTTTCCCCATGGTTGTAAGTGCTGAGGAGGGGGATTATCCCTTTATAGTCCCCCAGAGCTCTTAACCAAGTGGAGTGCACATAGTGGACACCGAAGAATGCATGCTAATCAAACGATTCAACACAAACCTATTCCGGTAGCCTGCTTGATCTCTTCTAAACTGAACTCTTCTCCCTCATTAAACATTAGCAGCACCAGTGTTTGAAAAAGAGAGACCTGGAGTTCCTTTTTACCCTGTTGGAGAAACAACAGTGTTTAGCCATCATTTTTTTAAAAACTGCATGAAAATTAATCAAATAACTAATCTCTTACTGGAAAAGCATTTTTCAATTAGTGGATTTAGAAACTCGGATTAACATTATCCAGAAAGGCCAGTATGTTCAGTGTAGGGTTTAGGTGTGATCCTACCTAAAACAGGAGGAAGGATTGGGTGACCTTTCTACAGGTCTTTTTTTAAGCCTTATAATTAAAACAACAAAGTAATGAAAATGAATAACTCGGTTTTATGTGTCATTACAGATATTTATCATGAGCAACAAGAAATCACTATTTCAATGCATTTTCAACTCTTCTGATTCAGATTAGTCATGAAAAGCTGTAGGATTTTTTTGAAATTGATATAAGAACTGTTCCCCTTAACGCCCACTCTATTCTCTAGCTCCCAGCAACAAGAAAAGAAGTTTCCTGTCAAGAAGTGCCAGCGTGGAGGCTTCCCTGGTGGCGCAGTGGTTGAGAATCCGCCTGCCAATGCCGGAGACACGGGTTCGAGCCCTGATCTGGGAAGATCCCACATGCCGCGGAGCAACTGGCCCCATGTGCCACAACTACTGAGCCTGCGCTCTAGAGCCTGTGCTCCGCCACAAGAGAGGCCACGATAGTGAGTGGCCCCCGCTCGCCGCAACTATAGAGAGCCCTCGCACAGAAACGAAGAGCCAACACAGCCATAGATAAATAAATTAATAAATAAAATTTTAAAAAAAGAAGAGGCAGCATGAATTTTGCATCCACAGGTGGGGAAAGGGTGTGGGAGAAAAGGGTTATTGGTTTTGGTTTTGCAGCAGGGCCCAATCAACAGTGGAAAAGACCACATTCTTATAATATACACAGGGCTGTGACAAGCTATCACTATCTCATGCAAATATTCAGGACAAATTTATAAAACACCTTAAACCTTCAAATTAAGAGGGATGACCTCAATATCAAAGATGAAGGTGAAAACTAAGTTTGGGGAACATCCACTTACCTCTTTAAATTCTGCCTTTAGCACACAGTGTCCTAGGGTTGACTGCCACTGAAGTTTCCTGCCACTATGTTTGCCTAGGTAAAAGGTCTTGAAAATCTCCTGAAGTTTTACCATCTACAATAAATAAAACAAAACTTTATTTAAGCTCTGTATCCAATATCACGTTCACCACTTTTTATGTTTATCTGGTGTAAAAATTTCTGGAAGTTTTAAAGACTATACAGAGCAGGTCCACTGATCACTTTGATGTAAGGTAATAACCACCAAATCTAATGGCATTAATCAGTCTTTACACTGTCTGATCTGTCTGCAACAATTTATCATCCCCTCTTTTGAAACATTCATCTCCAATGTCTTCTGTGTCTCTGCAACATGCTGGTTCCTTTATCTCATCATTGCTTCTTCATTGGATTCCCTCACAGGTACCTCTTCCTACCACCTACCAAATGTGAGCCTTTTTCAAAGTTCTGCCTTAGGCCTGTTCTTCCTGTTTCCACATTCTCCCTCTTAATGAGGGAGATCTGCTCCCTGGGCTTCCATGATTATCTCCATGGAGGACTCTCAGTATCTATCTCTCTAGCCTTAACCCTTTTCTAAGCTTCAGTCCTGGGTTAAGACATTTCCCCAGGAGTTAGGTTGGATTTACTCAAGCATCCATCACTCAGCAGTCCAACCCCCAGGTGATATACGGACAAGAATTTTTGAGAGCTGGGCAGAGTGATGGGTACAATCTGGGGAACTGAAAGAAGAGTCAAGCAAATTGGCCCTGAACTCAGAAACTTGGCATCTTTAGCTATGCTCTAATGATATAAGTACAAGAGTAATATAAATAAAAGAGTAAAGTATTAAAAACAGTTGACATTTGGTGGTGGCGTGCTTACTGACAACAAACTTTTAAAAAACTACATATTTTTCAATGATAAGCAAAATAGAAATGTCATGTATTTCTATGCTTATAACTCAAGTCCTAAACAGCAACTCTTACCTCTGGTGGTAAATGAACTTCCATAGGCACATATGTTGGCCAATAACCCATCGTCAGGATATTCACAGTTAATTCAATATTCCCAGGTACATTCTGGTTCTGCATATACTACAATAAGATCAACACACACACTGAGATCTTAAAAAATAAAAGTGCATACATTTCATGCCATAATAATGACCCATTTAAGAAGTTCCCCATTACAAAACTACATGTGAATACTGACGATCTTTAAAATAAAAGGCAACTATTAAAAGGATTATAAATGAAGCCTATATTAAGTGCACTAGAAAAGTACACTGGGTAACATTTTGCTACAATGGCACACAAAGATCACGTGACTCTGTTAGAGGCATTAACGACTTAAATAAATAATTTCTCACATACGACTGGGCTGTTACAGGATTTCTTCTCCATTCCTTTCCCCATACCACCTGCAGTCCCCATCTCTGGAGACCCCTGTGTGGCTTAGAAAACCTGGCAGCAACCCCCATTCCTCACCCCACCAGCCAGCCCAAGTCTCTGGTTTTTCATCTGCTCCACTGCCTGTTTGCAGGGGGTGGCCTGAAATGGGGAAGGAAGAAGGGGAAAGGGCAAAGCAAATAAACCCTATTCTGTAGCTACTACAGGGCCCATGATCCTACTGACCCTGATCTTTCTCGAGTCTTCCACTCTCATTTCCCACCATAGCAATATAGTGGTAAAGAAGTCATTATTAAAACCCTAGGAGAGGAAAATCTACTTTGCTATCACTATTACCTATAATCTCAAAAATTTAAAACCAGCTTCTACCAACATCTGCAAAACTATGGATCTAGCTTTTCATTCCCAATGTCCCTAAAGGCCTTATACAACCACTCTATCACTTCTCCTCCCTCCCCATCACCAGCTTTGAATATGCAACTCACCAACAGCGATTAGATGCTAGAAGCCCTGTTCTCACTAGCTATAGCTTTTCTTGTCCTTACTTCTGTTCAATACATTTTATTTCTATTTTTGTGTTATCTTGGGTGTATACTGAGAATAAATTTTGAAGTAGGTCAAATATACTTACATTTCATTCGTGATTTTTTTCCTCTACTGTGACTATCATCTAAGTTGCTATGAATTATTTATAACAAATACATGTTTCTATTTATCCTCTTCAGTACAAACCAAAGTAAGGAGATAACTAAATACATTTAAGTTGGAGGAATTAAGTAAGAGTTTAACTCACTTTTACCTGTTTGAACTGAATCATGATGTCTTTAGAAAGTTCCATGTCTTTAAACATTCCTTCAAGTTTGCTGGTGAAAGCAGCTCCACATTCTATTAAAGATGTTTGTACATTTACAGTATTTTAAAGTGGTAAAAACACAGAATTTAGAATTGAAAACATGAAATATAAAACTTACTTTAGCATGAAATATGATCTGTAACTATTCATAAGAACAAAAAATCCTTACCCCAAAGTGTATGCCCCACTAATTCAGAGTCAAATCTTTAATCCTGTAGTAACCTTATCTACTACTTAGGCATAAGATAAATGGGAAACTTTTATACAAATAATAAAAGAACAATGCTTTATTTAAAAAAAAAATCACAACAGCTCTGGATATGTAAATAGGTTGGAAACCTAATGAGCTTACTCAATTTACGTTTTTATCATACGAACATACAATGATTAACAAAAGAGGCAACTGACTGAAAGAGTTTTAAAAACTAAGCTAACATTTTCTCTCAGAAATCAAAGAAGAAAAGGAACAGAAAGAATGACAAACATACCATGTTTAAGTTTGGACAGCATTGATTTTTCAGCATCCACAGATGCACTCTTCCCAACTAACAGGCGCTTGGCTAAATCTTTCTTATAGAAGGCTTCAAAAACATCCTTGCCTATGTTAAATAATAAAACACAACTCTCATAATACTCCAATATAAGGTTTTGACAAAATTGACTCAAAGTGCTTAATAAATCGCACCATTACTCCAAGTTATTTAAATTTATAGATTTTATCCAAGTTTGCTAAATGCAAGAAACATTAGAGGTAGGTTTTTGTGCCAAACCTTTCAAAAGTTCTTTGCTGTAAAGAATTAAGACTGAATTAACTTTTCTTTAGAAAAGCTTTAGTCAACTAGTAGCTTTAGCATCAATATTCTAGAGATTAAAACAAGTAGCAAAATTCAAGGCTCTTAATAGTGGAAAAGTCAAAGCACAAGGCAATTAAGTAACATTCCTCAAGTACCCCAATAAATTAAATGCAAGGAATGTAACAGAATTTTAAATAGCTAACCCCCAAATAAATATACCTTCTAGGTTGGTTATACTCGCTAGTTTCTCTGTTGAGTGCTTTGTTTTAAAAGAAAAATATTAAAACAAAAATACATACCATAGATAAATCTAAATATAATCATAATCTTATCCAACATTTTCTCAAGTTCTTCATCTGTAGCTTCTTTGTTGCCTGCGCGAAGCTTTGAATCTACATACTTAGCTAAAATGGGGGGAAAGTTTGTTGTTTAGTGATCATGTATCCATAAGGTACTGGTCACTATAAATACCAAATAGGAGTATGATACACTGACTTTTTCAATGTTTCACATGTATACATGCATTTTTAGAACAGTCTCCAAAGTCAGGGAGACCAAGTGACTTGTTCAATGTCACAGAGCTAAAAAATACAAGAGTCTCAACTCAAACCCAAGTCTTCTGGCTCCACATCTAATGTACTTTCTACCATACTGATGCTTACTAAAAATGGGATATGCGGGACATGGGTACCCCGGGGGCAGGGGGTGTATACAGCCCTGTGCTGGGGTCATCAAAGCCATTGAAAGACATGGCACATCTTCTGGAGTATTCATTTTACACTGATGGTAGGCAATCTTAAACCCTTTTCTATTAAAACAAACCAGATACATTACAGAGTAGGAGGCAAATTTTGCAAAAATTTTAAGGGTAAGTAGTAAATCAACAAAATTTCATCCTTTTGGGACTTCCCTGGTGGCGCAGTGGTTAAGAATCCACCTGCCAATGCAGGGAACACGGGTTCGATCCCTGGTCCGGGAAGATCCCACACGCCACGGAGCCACTAAGCCCGTGTGCCACAACTACTGAGCCTGCGCTCTAGAGCCCGTGAGCCACAACTACTGAGCCGACGTGCCACAACTACTGAAGCCCGCGCGCCTAGAGCCCATGCTCCACAACAAGAGAAGCCACCACAATGAGAAGCCCGCGCACAACAACGAAGAGTAACCCCCGCTCGCCACAACTAGAGAAAGCCCGCGCGCAGCAACGAAAACCCAACGTAGTCAAAAATTAAAAAAAAAAAAAATTTCATCCTTTTGGCGAAGGACCTTCTCAGCTACCTCCTCCTCGACATTAAGTGGTACCCAGGTGGGAAAAACTGAGAACTGAAGTATACCACACCTTTTACTCTAAATGGGCCCAGATTATTAGGTTTATTTTCATCCTGGACATTCTACCTTTCTCACTGGCAACTGTAATTTTGTGCTACCCTTTCCTGGAGCCCTATGTGTGGGCCTCAAGAAATGGCACCCTGCCTCACCTCTAAATTGCAGGAGGCTTGTAAAACAGCTATCAAGCTTTTTATAAATAAAAGTAAGTAGGGTCTTACAAAGAAAGACCATGTTTGACATGTGGGTTTTGAGATATTCTTTAGCATGAAGGACTCATTCCTTGCATCCAGCTTCTTAGAAACCACCAAGTATGCAACTCCAAATAAATTAGGTGTTAATATACAAAACCTTGTCAAAATTTCAGGTTAACTGGAACTTTATGAGTAAAAGAAGAACATTAAAGAACCGGGAAAAGGGACTAGAGAAATACCTATAAGTTCAGCAGGTTTGTTTGGTCTTTTGTTAATGAATGTTTCAAATGCTTCTTTCATGGCGTTGATAAATTTTTCATTCTTCAGGAAACAGATATCAATTATATGGTCAACCTTATCTTTAAAATCCAGCAATTCTTGAACCATGGTTTTATCCTTTTCAGGATTAATTACAATAGTGCTACCAAATGCCTAAAGAAACAAAAATGACTTTCTATTAGAATTTAATTATCTACAATGAAAACAATCCCCCAAATCATATTTTAAGTAGATACACATACTTTAAAATCTCAAAAAATTAAGATAAACCTGGCTTTGAAGTCAATAAAATAAAAAAATAAAGTTATAAAACATCCAGACTGATGCCATTCATCTATAGTCATAAAATAAGTAATGGCCACTGGCTATGTAATATCATAATGGGGCATTATTGTAGAAGTCTCTAGGGTCTTTTTCCTACTTTTAAAAAAGTCGGGTTGAATTTTTAAAAAACAGCAATCTGCCTTCAGTGTAAGATCAAAGAAAGGAAAGAAATTTGGATCCAAAAAAAGCCCTCTTCCTTTTTCCACATTCACTGCTATAATTATTGGAGCTAGAAATCACATCAGACATCAAGAAGAGAACTGTTTTATTGCTAATTTGCCACACAGCTATCATTCTCAGGTTGACCGTTCCCAAAATGCCCATTACTTAAAAAAAAAAAAGGATCTAACAAATAAGAAATTCTTGCTGATATGTACTCTAGATGTATAGATTATAAGCCATGAGAGAGAAAAAAACAGGTTAATGTTAATACCTTAATGTATTCAATCCATTGCTGCAAGAGAACCTGAACGCCACCTCGAACTCTACTGAAGAGCTGATACAGGAGAGATAAATCTTGAATTCGGTTTTCATCAAGGAGGCTATTTAAACCTGAATTTTCAAACATTTGGTATTAAAAAAGTGAACAAAAATGTCAGATATTTTAATGAAAAATAAGTTATTGTGATACTGGTCTGAACTATGACTAGTCTGTGATTTTAATACAGAGATGTGCTTTGAATTAAACTCAAAGAAACAATCACCTTTCCAAGTGAAAACTAACTATAGGGAACTTTATATAAAAACAAAAATTGTGTAATGGTTTGTACCATTTAGCATAGTAGATGAGATGTATAAACCAACTTATAAAAATTGGTTTACATAAATACACATTATAAATACCTCATATGTGCAATAGCCACATTATATTTGCATTAGTATACACATATATATATTTCAGAGTATTGGATATGGCCTGTGGTATATCAAAAACCATGCATCAATAGGCCAAGTTTAAATGAAGTTCTAAAGTATTTGATTTTCAGAATGAAATAAAAGTGTAACTGCATTAATGTACTAAAATACCTTAAACAAAAGAAAAGATGGCTGGAGAGAAAGGTAAGACTTTTTTGCCTATTTGTAGCATTGTCAAAGTAAAATTCAGGGTATACTCATAGATCACTTAGGATTAATAGAAATGCTTGGTTTTATATGCTAGAAACAAAAACATTTCAGTGCAAAAAGGAATGCATTTCCTTATTACTTCAGTCTTAAAAATTAAATCAAGAATTCCCCAATTCCCACTGTTTCTTTACTGGAGTTGGTAGTCTCCTCTCATCTCACTCCCTGTATCTTTAAGTTAAGGAAACAGGCACCTCCTGAAAGTTTACTGTGATGAATAGGGAAAAGGGGTTGTGCCCCTCCTCAGAAATGCAGCCACACGCTACCAAACTTTTAAAAGGGCAATCTTTAAAAATGTTTCTACTTGTTTGCTGCTACCATTTTAAAAGTAATCTCTTATTTGTAAATTACCAATTACCTTTCTGAAGAATTGCTGTTAAGTGTTCACCTAGAAGTTGTTTTTCCACAGTAGCAATTAATGACTTTCTACAAGGAAAAAAAAAGTTTAGAACTATTGACTTTGACTTTCCTGAAAATTTATAGTCTCTCCTGGGGGGAAAAAAATCAAATAGCTCATTATATGTTAATTTCAATATTCCTATTCCTATGTATAAATTTATTGTGCTCAGAGTTACTCTACTTTATGACTAGAAGGAAAACATTGCATATTTCAGAATTTGTTACATCACAAAACAAATATTTTAAGGGTCTTGCTATGGCTGGCTTTTCCCAAATTTCTCTGCTTTCACTAGGAAAGTAAGGAATTTATCTGTGCTGCTTACAGGAACTCCTTGGTTGGTAATATTTAGGAAAGCACAGAAATACTTTCTCCTAGGAACACCCACTGAATTTTAATCGGCCTGAAGATTTCAAAGATCACATCAGCTTGTAATACTATTTTTTAATTACATCCTAAACACATACAGACAACCAATTATCAAATCCTTGATTAAATCTAATTAAGTAGGGAAAATAGCAACTCGAAGGTTGCATTATGAAAACAATTGTTAAAGACTCAAGATACCTGAAAACAGTTACCAACATGTTTGGGGATGCCCAAAGTGCCTTAAGTGATTCAACAACACAGGTTAAAGCTATTAGGCTGAGCATGTAATACTTACTGGGTGGTCTGATCTAAGTAAGTAATAAGTCTGTCTGCTTCTTCTTCTAGACGTTTGTTAACATGATGAAGATATTCAGGAACCTACAAAGATAGTTTTTTATATTATTGTTTTCCTCCCCATAAATCATTCAGAAAATGTCAACTCCAAAAGATCCTGGAAGCAGCCCTGTCAAATGTGACAGGGTTGAATCATATGTAAAATTATAGGTAGAGTTTATGATCCAGAATTCTGGCCTTTAAGAAGAGAGAAAAGAAAGGAGCACCTAAGTGAGAGAAAAGCAGCATAATGTTGGGAAGATAAATGCAAAGGGAAGCTTATGTTCAATAAAGTAGGGTCTATTGTGAGACACAGTGGATTTATTAATCATGATTTTTAAATACCTCTCTTTCCTGCATTAATTTTTGGCCTTCGGCTGCATAAAGTCGGTTAGTTTCTTCCAAAAATCGTTGTTCAAAAGAATCCTGATAAATCTGGGAAGGGATAACAAAATAAAGGAGTTCAATTATCCAATAAATGTTTATTGAATGCCCTTAATGGGAACAGCACTATGAGTTTGGTTTTTATTTTTTGGCCATGCCTCGCGGCTTGTGGGATCTTAGTTCCCCAACCAGGGATCGAGCCTGGGCCCTCAGCAGTGAGAGCGTGGAGTCCTAACTACTGGACCGCCAAGGAATTTCCCTGAGCTTGCTTTTTAAACATCAAATTAGGGATAGCAATCAGCTCTGTAGTAAGTGAAGTAGTTGACTTACTTGCAAATCAGAGAGCATGCTTAAAAGGCTTCTCAGTAAACTTCTGTCAATTGCTTCACCATTCCTTTCCCTCTCAATCAAAAGAAGAATGCCATCAATTGTCTTATTCTGGACTTTTTGATCACTTATAATATGAGCCCTAAATAACTCCAGTCCCATATCCCTAAAATAAAAAATATATATAATTTAAATTAATTGACGACAATACCACTTCTGGAGAGGCTTAACTTCTCACCACATGTTAGTTAGGGTTCCAGACTTTGAAGCAGCAATTGTAAAAGTATAAAATCCACACATTTAATTTTAAATAACATTATTAGATTAAAGCATACAGGAAACTCATTTTGTCTTTAATGAAAACTGAAGCTAAATTACCATCTTCCTCCATAACTAAGTTTTACTGTATTATTTTCTTTGGTGGATTTCTTCCTTGGTCAAATCAAGAGGCAAAATTAGTTCAAAGCTATAAAATGGTCTTCACTGTACTGGTAATGAAGGCTTAATTGCTCATTTGTCATCTGGCTTCAGTACTCAAAAATCAGTAAACTCTGATAATTGCTGTAGGTAGATGCTAGGCACATGATGGGGGGAAGAGCTCATTATACTCTTCTGTTTTTGTGTATACGTGGAATTTTCCACAATAATGTTAAAAGATAATGAGTGAAATCTTGATCAGCAACAAAATGATGCACACTCAGACAATCCAGAGCAAACTTTAATCCCCTTGGCTAACAAAGAAACTTCTTCATAAGTTATTATATGCCCAGGGAATGTTAGCTATCTCCAATATTAGCATAGGCAAAACATAATTAACAAGGTAAAACTGCTATAAACAGAAGTCTAGAAGCCAAATATGAGTTTTTAGGAGAATATTCACAGTATCACTCTCTTCTATCAGTATAATTAAGATTTGACTATGATTTGTTACAAATCTTTTCATAATTTTTTTCTGGTATCCTTACCAAATGGAGGGTAGCATTGAATTTTGAAGAACGTAAGTCCTATCCAGAAACAAAAAAATGCTCCTGATCATGATCTGCCAATGAAAAAAAGAAATCAAACAACTTTTTATATTTTGTGAAGCTGAAATATTTTATAAAACAAGATTGCAGGGTTTGCTTGTATATATACCAGACTACTAGGATCAAACATGCAGATAAACACATCTACCTGAGAATATGCCCACACCATTTTTATTAAACCATTAATAAACCTTAATTCTTGCTGTAGTTTCCAGAAAAAAAAAAGACACTTAAAATGGTCTATGACTTCTTTGCAATCTGAGAAGCAACTAAAAATAAAAACAGAATAAAGGGGCATACAATTTTTCCTCAGCAACAGTCCTCAGGGTGAAACTGCCTTAAATTGTATACGTGGGATTTTGGGTGGGTGGGATGGATTTTAAGATTTTTAATTTGCAGAATATAAGGTTTAAAATAATACCAGATTAGGGAAAAAGGAAAAGGTTGTGATCTGAATAATCTAAAATGCAGAACCATCAGGCACCTTCACAAGTAACCAAATAGCGAGTGGGATAGCCATCAAGACTGACAGGCAAAATGTAACTTTTTTAATGAGATAAATACTTTTTGCTTAAGTGCTACAAAAATAAAAATGATCGTAAGGTGCAAGTCATTCTAAAATACTGGTTTACCTGTAACTTGCAGTTTTAAAATAGAAAACTCAACCAAAATTAGTTTCAGTCCCCCCATTGCAAAGCTTTTAAAACTAGCATTCCTGTATTTGAAGAAACTTATTTTAACTACAATATTTAGCTGAAATGTAATGCTTTTTCCATCTTACCATCTGTCTGCAATGGTTCTGCCAACATCTATCGATCTTCTTTAGAAAAAGAACACTATCCAATGAATCCGTGAGATATACGTTAAGGATATTTTAAAAGCGCTTAGTACAAGTAATATATGCAACGTAAGAGCACATCTGTCTTAAATACGGAATGCCCTAGGTACTAAATGAAACTAAACAGCACTTAATTATGAAACAAAATACTACTTCTTAAACTGTAAAAACATGTTAGATCCCACTAAAAAAAAAATACCTCCAAAAACAAGTCTTAGTGGGACTTCCCTGGTGGCATAATGGTTAAGAGTGAAGTAAGTCAGAAAGAGAAAGACAAATACAGTATGCTAACACTTACATATGGAATTTAAGGGAAAAAAATGTCATGAAGAACCTAGGGGTAAGACAGGAATAAAGACACAGACCTACTAGAGAATGGACTTGAGGATATGGGGAGGGGGAAGAGTAAGCTGTGACAAAGTGAAAGAGAGGCATGGACATGTATACACTACCAAACGTAAGGTAGATAGCTAGTGGGAAGCAGCCGCCTAGCACAGGAAGATCAGCTTGGTGCTTTGTGACCACCTGGAGGGGTGGGATAGGGAGGGTGGGAGGGAGGGAGACGCAAGAGGGAAGAGATATGGGAACATATGTATATGTATAACTGATTCACTTTGTTACAAAGCAGAAACTAACACACCATTGTAAAGCAATTATACTCCAATAAAGATGTAAAAAAAAAAAAAAAAAGAATCCACCTGCCAATGCAGGGGACACGGGTTCGAACCCTGCTCTGGAAGATCCCACATGCCATGGAGCAACTAAGCCCATGCACCACAACTACTGAGCCTGCGCTCTAGAGCCTGCGTGCCACAACTACTGAAGTGTGCACGCCTAGAGTCCATGCTCCGCAACAAGAGAAGCCACCACAATGAGAAGCCCGAGCACCACAATGAAGAGTAGCCCCCGCTCACCACAACTAGAGAAAGCCCGCACGCAGTAACGAAGACCCAAAGCAGCAAAAAAAAAAAAAAAAAACCTAACCAAACCAAACCAAAAAACTGTCTTTGAAAAAAATGAAACAAACAAACTAACAACAAAAAAAACCAACAAGTCTTAGGGACTTCCCTGGAGGTCCAGTGGTTAAGACTCTGCACTTCCACTGCAGGGGGCACGGGTTCAATCCCTTGTCGGGGAACTAAGATCCTGAAAGCCACTAGGCCAAAACAACAAAAAACAAGTCTTAGACATAACTGAGCATTGTGTTTTCAGTTTATTATTTCCCAATTATCTTTCCTCAAAAAGAGTAAAGACATAAAGACATTTTATTTATTTACATTAATAGCACAATGTAGATTTGGACCCTAATTAGAGATAAAAAGTCAAATTTTGCATCTTCTTACTCCAGAGGCAAGATGAACAAAAAATAAATCTACAAAACACAGGCATTCCATTTCAAGCTGGGTTTAAAAGTGAGGGACAGAGAGGGAGGGATAGATGAAAATACAAGGTTTTTTGTTTTTAAAAGGATATTCTCTGAACTGATGAATTTGTGCTTTGATGTGATCTTCACAAATCTGTCTCAGCTGTTTGTACAAGTTTGCAGAAATCTTGTAAGAACAGAGATTTTCCACAGCCTGCAAAATTAAACACATACTTTCTTACGGAGTGAATGGGGAGGGGAGGGGGGATTTCTTGATTATTTACATCAAATTCCTATTATTTGTTATTTCTACCATGTCGGCTTATTAAAAAGGATTATTCGTCCATTTAAAACACAAGGTAAGGGCTTCCCTGGTGGCACAGTGGTTGAGAGTCCGCCTGCCGATGCAGGGGACACGGGTTCATGCCCCGGTCCGGGAAGATCACACATGCCGCGGAGCGGCTGGGCCCGTGAGCCACGGCCGCTGAGCCTGCACATCCAGAGCCTGTGCTCTGCAACGGGAGAGGCCACAACAGTGAGAGGCCCTCGTACCGCAAATAAACAAATAAATAAAATAAAACACAAGGTAAAATAGCAAAATATCAACATGGGTAGTGAACATTTTTCATAACCAGTGTACTATACCAACCCCCCCACACACAAATTAATACATTTATTGTGGCAGTACAGGTTAAGGATGGAGGGAATCAAGCCAAATTCTCACCTTGTGAAGACCAATTTGTAACAACTGCTACATATAAATTCTGTCTTGTTCTTAAAAATGTTAATTGTTTTCATAAGCAGAATTCCATTTTGAGTTTGAAAATAATTTCACCAATTGTTTATTAGATGGGCTGGGTGGTCCAACCACTACTGAAATAAAATTTGTTTATACTTTCTTTGGTTTTCCTGAACAGAGCAATGCAGAATTTATTGCTAGCAGTATTATAATGAGTATGATATAATTATACACAGGGATTTTTCTCCAACATTGCAGCTTAAGAATATTTAAATAAATAGAGGTTTTAAAATTTGCACAATGGGATAAACATTAATTACTAAAGAAATACTGAATTTTTACTTCATTCTAATAGTTGAATTGGCCTTTTATACTCAGATCCAAAAGGACAAACTTGAGATTTCAGTGAGTTTCTTCTTATGTGCATCAAAAGACTTTCAAATTTAATACAACAGGCATGGTAAAACTCTTTGGATGAACTCTGATATAATCTACAATTTCAACTATTAATGACTTAAGTATAACACCAGGATTTTTTTCTCACCACAACACAAGGCAAAAATTCCATTAAAATTGACTCTAAGGGACCATCCAAGTCCTCTTGGTTGGAGTGGAATTTTATAAATATGTAGCTGGAAGTCATATTCCCAGCATGCACGTCCAGCAAATAAACTAGCAAATGAAAAGAAAGCTTAAAGGAAACCACTTATACCGAAGGAGGAAAGGCACTACACCTTACCAGGAAACAGCAGACCACTTAGATATAGCAGCTAAGGAGGAATAAGAAGGCTAAGTCTCTGCTGGCCACCACTTTCCATGGGGCTTTGGGTCAGGCCACAAATGCCTAAGTGTGTGTTTACGTTTATTTCATGTGCCTGACTGGTTCACATTAGTCCTCTATGGACTCTCTTCCTTCCTCCTTTAGTAGTCTTCTCATTGTACTTTGGTGTTCCTTTTGAGTGACTAATTTTCTCAGCATTTCTCGTTTTCCTGCTTAGATTCTGTCTTTGTGTTTCACCTTCTCCACATTTCCCACCTGCAGTACTTTTCCAAGTCCTCCTTCACCATTCCCTTCTGCTGTGTTACTCTTTCTTCCATATATTAGTTCTCATCGCATCTATTTATCTTCTTACACAAGATACCATATTCCCTTACTACTCAACTAGGTTCCACTTCTTCCAATAAGCTTTCCTTAATTGCCTTGGCTATCAGTGACTCATTTGGCATTATCACCAATCATACCACACTGACTTGTCCCTGAGTCAATATTGTATCTCTTAATGTGTATATCCTGTCCCCCAACTCTCCTTAATGACAGAAAGAGACCATGTGCTCATGTACCTATATGTTCTTTAATACTTTTTGGGCTTTGAACCAGGTGAATATAGTAAATATTCAAAAAACTAATGTAGGGCTTCCCTGGTGGCGCAGTGATTGAGAGTTCGCCTGCCGATGCAGGGGACACGGGTTCGTGCCCCAGTCCGGGAGGATCCCACATGCCGCGGAACAACTGGGCCCGTGAGCCATGGCCACTGAGCCTGCGCGTCCAGAGCCTGTGCTCCGCAACGGGAGAGGCCACAGCAGTGAGAGGCCCGCGTACCTCAAAAAAACCCCAAAAACCAAAAAACAAACAAACAAAAAAAAAAACAAAAAAAAACCCTAATGTACCTATAACTAGCAATGTGTCCTGCACACAGAAGGGGCTTACAGCGTAAGGAGAAAACTGGTCAGAAAACATAATTACAAGATACTGTGTTGGGTGCTATGACGGGGATAAGATAGAGGTGAGGTCCCTAACCCAATCTTTAGGGCAGAGGCAAGTCAGGAAAGGCTTCTGGAGCACAAGTAAAGAGGTGGAGTCCCAAAGACCCAGTGGGAAATAGATAAAGAGCTTATGGGAATAGTGAGAAATAAGAGAATTAAGCTGGTCTTCATATGCATACAGCTTCAGCTGTGTTTAGCTGGAGAATGGTTTAAGATATGAGAAGCAACAACAGAAGGAAAGGGAAAGACAGGAGGATCTAAGGTGAGTTTTGAAGGTCAAGATGGAAGAGAACATCCTGCTTCTCTAATTTAGCCTTGACTGCTTAACATATAGACCAGATCTAGTAATTTCCGTTCCTTAAGAACTTTTCCATCAAGCTCTTCAGGTACCATTTATGGAGAAATCCCGTAAGTGGTATAAAAAAATACAAAGGACTGAATGGTATGGTGCATGGTCTACTATCATTTATGTAAATTAAAAAAAAGGAAGAAAATTAATTAAAAAAACCTCCACACAGGGCTTCCCTGGTGGCGCAGTGGTTGAGAGTCCGCCTGCCAATGCAGGGGACGCGGGTTCGTGCCCTGGTCCGGGGGGATCCCGTGTGCCACGAAGCGGCTGGGCCCGTGGGCCATGGCCACTGGGCCTGTGCATCCGGGGCCTGTGCTCTGCAACGGGAGAGGCCACAACGGTGAGAGGCCCGCGTACCGCAAAAAAAAAACCTCCACACAGTTGTTTTTACACACATGAACCATTTCTGGAATGATACACCCAGTTACGTTTGTCAAGAGGGTTATTAGCTGGGGGAGCAGGGTTGGAAGATGGAGTGGAAGTGAAACTTTACTACATGCTCTGTAATACTTTTGGGGCTTTGAACCAGATGAATATTCTAACTATTCAAAAAACTTAAGTACTTGCCTCCCCCAATAAAACCCTATCTTCCCCACCACCATACTTTTTAGCATGGCATTCAAGGCTCAATAGTACCATTATTTTACTCTCATGTCTGTCTATAATCTTCCATACACCCCGTGATCTAACTACTCTGCTTTGCTCACTTTCAAGCAAGGTTTGTTTGGAGCAATCATGTGTGCCTAAAACAGTGGCTTCCAAAAGTTTTTGACAAGCCACAGTAAGAAATACATTTTATGTCACAATCCATTATACATAAAATTTATGTAATTGAAACAAAGTCTTCATGAAACTGTACTTACCATTACTATGTGTGATATACTCCGATATTTTCTATTTTACCTTTTTTTAAAAATGCTGGTCACAAACTACTAATTTCATGAGCCTACTAGAATATAAGCACCTTAGGGGCAAGGACTAAGTGATCTCTATATGCCCATGGCATTTGTCCAGCTTTGCACACAGTAAGCAGTCACACAGTCACTGATTCAACAAGAATGGGGTGTTTACTAAGTACTCTGTCCTGTTAGGTGCTGGGATAGAAACATGAATAAGTGTTAAATCACTATTGAGGAGCTTGAGGTAAACTTTATTTTATTCCAGACCTTTGAAAAGCACTTTTAGTTTAGACATGTATCATTTTACATTTCACTAAACACTCTGGAAATCCCTAGAAGTTTGATCTGGTATAATTATTACTAATATAACCTTGTTTCACAGGTAACTATTTGTATTAAACATTCTGGATAATTCTATAAGTCTCTTAAATAAAACTATCTTTTTACTTAAGCTCCCAATCACTACTGGTTAAATATGCTGTCTTAAATCCTTTTTGCAGGTAGTTGGATATAAGATAAAAACATTCTAATAAGGTTTTAACTTTTATTCCTCTAAATCCCAGCCCCTTTCCTCCAAAATTCATACATTGCATCAAACACATGTTTGTCTGAAGAAAAAAAAAACTCCTAAGAAAATATAAACGTGTAGCAAATGAAATGCCAAACTATAGTTCCTGAAATTTGCAGAATATAAGATTTAGAAACAGCAAAGGCACAGGAGCTTGCATTTGGTACGAGGAAAAGAGTGGAAATGAGGGTAAGAAGACTAGAATAAAAAAATGAAGAGGATTAAAATAAGGATAAAAATACAAAGAATGCAAAAATAAATGGTAAGGGAGGAAATCTGGAAAATTTTCTGATTTAGCAACAACAGACACTTAAGAAATTAAATTCCCACCAGGGTGCTGAACTTTGGTCACTGGCCTAACAGGTTGGGGCTTATTTTTCAAACCATAATGTTTAAAGAGAGAAAGAAAAGCATACCACAAAACTTTTCAACAACTGATACAACAATAAAACTCAAAATTATGTCTTTTTACATCTAGTAAAAATGCCTAAAATAAGATAATCAAAATATATCAAAAGCTAAGAATTTGCAGAAAGGAAGCCGAACAATGAAACCTAAATTATTTCTCTTTTTACATCTAGTAAAAATGCCTAATATAAGATAATCAAAATATATCAAAAACTAAGAATTTGCAGAAAGGAAGCTGAACAATGAAACCTAAATTATTTCTCTTTTTACATCTAGTAAAAAGAGCTTAAATAAGACAAATTATCAAGGACTAAGAATTTGTAGTTGGGATAAATAGCAGGGATAGTATTAACAATTCAGTAAAAACAGGAGTAACAGTAACGTGACAGACTAAGCTTAAACACATCAAAGGTTAAACTTACAGAACGTAATACCTAGTCATCAACATAGAATATAATAGCTTGTCACTTCTGCTAAGAATCTACTACCTGCTCTCCACTGACTGCTTAAGAAACCCGATTTTACAATGGAAAATAACCTATACTCAGATGGATGCACTATTTGCTTCCAGTCTTGCGGTCATGTACTTGATGAATGAATCATTAATTGAAAGGCTCCATTATTTAAAATTTATTTCACAAAAAGCTAACCAAACAAGAGTTCTCATTATTAATGATGAAATCATTTTCATCGGAATTGAAGAATGGACTAAGCTTACCTTCAAAGATAATAGCTAAAAATTTATACTAAGAATAAATATAACACTCATACAGAAACCAGCCAGCTCCAAAAAAGGTAGCTGATTTAAAAACACTACACAGCTATTCACACAAGGCTGAGAACATGAGGAAAATAATCCCATTACTTAAAATATCACTTAGTAAAAAAGTCACACACCAAAACCAAGATGCCAACTATTAAGATACTACATATAAAAACAAGACACATTCTTGAGCAGTGCAGAGGGACACTGTTCCTAGAGAGTTCTCTTTTTCTATTATTTTTTCACTTTGGCTAATGATGTTTTCTGATGCATATTTGGGATGTAATCTATTTATCAGCCAGCTGTTCTGGCCCAGTGTGGATTTAGAATTTAAAAACATGTGTGGCTTTAGAGATGTATAATAAAACATAATCTTAAAGATACCTTTTTTAAAGACTCAAATACTATTTATCATCATCATCACTGATGACACGGACATACAGCAGGCAGTGTAGTAAGTACGTTTTTGCAGTATTTTATTTACAACTGAACAACCCTGCCATATAGGTAGTCTCCCCATTTTGCAAATGAGGAAACCAAGGCTTAGAGAAGTAACTCACCCAAAGTTATCATGAGTGGCAGATCTCAAATCTAAGGCAGGCTGAACAACTCAAAAGTCAATGCATTTAACCATACTCCTATCTGTAGTCAATCAAAAACAAACAAGCAAACAAACAAAAAAACCCAAACCAAAACAACATGAACCACTGCCTCACTCTTAACAGGATTTCAAGGTTGTGGAGCAAAGATAATTTTTTTTTTTTTTTGCGGTACCGGTACCGGGCCCCTCACCGCCCTCACGGCCGTGGCCCCTCCCGCCTCAGAGCACAGGCTCTGGACGCGCAGGCCCAGTGGCCATGGCCCACGGGCCCAGCTGCTCCGCGGCAACGCGGGATCCTCCAGGACTGGGGCACGAACCCGCGCCCCCGGCAGTGGCAGGCGGACTCCCAACCACTGCACCACCAGGGAAGCCCGGAAAGATAATTTTTAAACTCAGGTACAAGTCACACTTAAATCACTTTTAAAAGACAACGTTTACTTATTGCAAATATACTCAGAACAGCACGTTCTTTTCTAGAAATTAAAAACTTACGAGGTAGTATATGCAATCCACACTAGGGAAGACTTCCATGCTTAAGCCTTAAAGCAAAATGGTTTTTCATTCATAGAAAAAAGTTCTGCATAGACATATGCCAAGTAAGTGTTTACTTCAGGGACGGGGGTGGGGGGTGTGTGCTGAGGAGTTTGGAGAACTTTTGTTTGGTACACTACATACTTCTATATTGTTTCAATTTTAGAAGAGTACTTTTAAATTACATTTCAACCTGTTAAAAATCCAACAAGCACCTGAAATCCAGATGGTATGAAATAATTTTACTCCCTTTATCCTTTTATCCTCTTTTTTGAACTTGAACACCTCAAAATACTCTTTCTGAGAACAATCCCAAGGAGCATTTATAAAATTAAGGTCAAAAACAGCAAAAGAGCTAGAAACAAATGCTTTTGAATTTATTATTACAGAAGGAGGAAAGTATTATGAAAAATGCAAAGAGTGAAAAGTTGTAACACTGACTTTAGGCTAAAGAAATGCAACTGAACAACAGCAGGTAAAGAATTCTGAAGTACAAGAAAGGAAAAACACAAAAAATGTGAGCTATGAGCTCTTGAAACACAAAGGGATTTAACAGAATCAACTTACCAGGAAAAATATTTTTTTAACCCAAAAGCTCTAGAAAAATATTCAAGGTAAAGTAAATAGGGTTCATTAGCAACTACAATCAATATGTTATAAATACGGGGACTTCCCTGTTGGTGCAGCAGTTAAGACTCTGAGCTCCCAATGCAGGGGGCCCAGGTTTGATCCCTGGTCAGGGAACTAGATCCCACACGCATGCTGAAACTAAGAGTTAGCATGCCACAACTAAAGAGCCCGTGAGCCACAACTAGGGAGCTTGCCTGCCGCAACTAAGACCTGGAGCAACCAAATAAGTAAATAAATAAATAAATTTTTTTAAAATGTCAGAAATATGAAATATGTAAAGTAACACATTACTTAAATTAAAGATGCTGTATGCCAGCAAATCCAAAGAAACACCATATACAAGCACGAATGAAAAAAAATTACCTTCTTTTTTAAAATTTATTTATTTATTTTTGGCTGCGTTGGGTCTTCATTGCTGCGTGCGGGCTTCTTCCTAGTTGCAGCGAGTGGGGACTACTCTTCGCTGCAGTGCGTGGGCCTCTCATTGCTGTGGCCTCTTCCGTTGCGTAGCATGGGATCCAGGCATGCGGGCTTCAGTAGTTGTGGCACGGGGTCTCAGTAGTTGTGGTGCATGGGCTTAGCCGCTCTGCAGCATGTGGGATCTTCCTGGACCAGGGCTCAAACCCGTGTCCCCCGGGTTTCCCTGGTGGGGCAGTGGTTGAGAATCTGCCTGCCAATGCAGGGGACATGGGTTCGAGCCCTGGTTTGGGAAGATCCCACATGCCGCGGAGCAACTAGGCCCGTGCGCCACAACTACTGAGCCTGCGCTCCGCAACAAGAGAGGCCACGATAGTGAGAGGCCCGCGCACCACGATGAAGAGTGGCCCCCGCTTGCCACAACTAGAGAAAGCCCTTGCACAGAAACAAAGACCCAACACAGCCAAAAATAAGTAAATAAATAAATTAATTTTTTTAAAAAGTAAGAAGACCCAACTGTCTTTAAAAAAAAACCCGTGTCCCCTGCACTGGCAGGCGGATTCTTAACCACTGCGCCACCAGGGAAGCCCCCCAAAATTACCTTCTTTGATGACAAAGTTTCTTTTCCTAAAGTAAGACTATTTGCTTCAAACACTGCACTACAGAGGTATGTGAAGTGCTGTGGTGTATTAGTGAAAGTGCACTGGACTAAAAACCTGGGCATCTTGGTTTAAGTCCCCTGCTCTGCCAATACACGACTCTAGACTTTGGAGTCCCTGAGACTCCATTTCCTCATCAATAGAATAGGGATGATAACTACTACCTTATCTACTTCACAAAGGGTTTCTATAATGCTTAAATGAGATAATCCTACTTTGTAGGCTGTCACATACACTATACAAAGAAAAGATACTGGACCATATAATCGCTTAAGGCCTTTCCAACTGTAATTCTACTTTTATTACTGTACATCTCAGCAGCCACATGTGCAATATACCAACAGAGCCAAATGAGGTGGGCTTATCCTTAATACCTTAGTACTACTACTGACTACTCCCTGACACTTACATAGCATTATAATGCTTATAATATTACACAGCATCACTACTATGTATTCGGCACCATTCTGTTTGGCATGCATTGACGCATTAAATTTAAACAGCAACAGAAACTAGTGATCTCAATTGACCTATTACAAGTGAAAAAGTCATACTGTGCCTTATGAAAAAGTTTAACTAGTGATAACATCAACTTATATTTCTATCGTAGTGCTTCAAGGTGTTTTTCACAAATATCTTATTTGAGTCTTATAAGCAACGCTGTGAGGTAGATAGAGCAGGAGTTCTTCCCCCATTTACAAAGGAGGAAACAGAAGCTGAGAGAGGTTTAGTACCTTGCCCAAGACCACAAGGGTAATAGAGCCAAAACTAGATCCCTTTGTCTTTTGACTCCTAATCCACTGTTTGTCCATCACCAAACTATCTCTACAACTAAAATGAATAGATGAAAACTACGAATTCTGATAAACTGAACGAACATAATTTCTTACAAAGTACTCATCAATACAAAAACTCAAGCCATTGGATTTTTTTTTAATATGAAACTGCTGACTCTATAATGGAAAGTAACTTCTTGAATTGGTTGTGGCAAAAATACAGTAGGTCAAAGTATCTTGGTAGCAAGAAGTCTAAATCAGGAATTGCCCTTAATTGTATATTTACGTTCAACACTTCAAATACAGATCCATTTGTTAAGCAAAAGAAACAAACCTGAACCTCAGAACAAGTTGCTGAACTACAACCTGCTGATCATTTTTGGGCTAAGGTATGTCTTGTAGACCAGGAGAAAAGACAACATAAAGAACAAGAGAAAGAAATGGCAAAAGTATGCTAACAGCAAAGACGTAGAATAAAGTATATGGAGAATATCTGCATTTCTTGAGGGCTTTCCTATATAGGTAACACCACTTAGCAAGAAGTATCACAACAGAATGACATGTCACCAGAAATCATCTTTGGGATCCAGGCTATAGGATTCTATTATAGGTCAAACTTATTACAGCTAGGTACTCCTAACTGTAAATCCTAATTAGAAGGGTCCAAGATAAGCCCAATTTATACCAATAAGACTGTACCCATAGTTTATGTCAGAACATATGGTCTGATTATAAAACAGAGTGCATATATTAATCAAGAAATTGTAATTAGGGCTTCCCTGGTGGCGCAGTGGTTGAGAGTCCGCCTGCCAATGCAGGGGATGTGGGTTCGTGCCCCGGTTTGGGAGGATCCCACATGCCGCGGAGCGGCTGGGCCCGTGAGCCATGGCCGCTGAGCCTGCGCGTCCGGAGCCTGTGCTCCGCGGCGGGAGAGGCCACAACAGTGAGAGGCCCGCATACCGCAAAAAAAAAAAAAAAAAAAAAAAAAAAAAAAAAAAAAAAAAAAAAAAGAAATTGTAATTAGAAGGGAACCAAAAATCTACATAAGCGCCCATTTCAGAAAGTAAAATCCATATACATTTCACCTCAATTTACGCTAACCAAATCTGGTAATCCAAGTTAATACATACCTGATAGAGTTCTTCTAAATTGTACTTAATCGAAGTACTATTCTGGATAGCTTCCACTGCTTCTTTCAGTTTCTGCCATGTTTCATCTGTGTAGTTTTCTGGTAATTTAGGCTTATCTAGATGATATGTAAAAGGTTGACAATCAGAATAATATGTAGGATATAGTAATGAAAAGATCCACAAAATACTAGTATTACTGCTCTTTAAGGGTAAATTGTTATAAGTATTATATCTAACTATTAAAGTAACCATTATACTTAGGCTTAGTATAAAGAATAAAATTTGAAATGCCAGAATACTGTGTAAGTCATTTTGACTCACCTATTAAAACTGAAGGTGAGGGTTTTTTCCTGCTATTGACTGAATTGCTTCAAAAAATAAAAATTCAAGAATGACAAATAAAAAATTAACAATCCTGATCCTATTCCATCATGTGTAAACCAAAGTCAACATGAATTTTGTACCTGAAACGTAAAATACTGAGTGCCTACTACGTACAAGGTACTTTATAAACATCTTAATTTTCCTAATAATGTCCTAAGGAAAGTATTATTATCCTTATTTGGCAACTGAAGTTGGAAGACTCATTTAGTAAGGCTTGCCCAAGGTCACCATAGCTAGTCAATGGTAAAACTGGGATTCTAACTCAGGTCTGTTTGACCCCCTTATTTATGTAGTATCTACAGGAATGGAGAGAAACATCTTAATTCATGTTTTAATTTAAACTGCATTTATGAGCAGAGTAAAATATTAAAAAATTAAAACATCCAAACAACTCCAGAACCTATGTAGCACTTTCAGAATGGAAAGGTACATCTTAATCCAGGCTTTAAACTTCACTGACCAGCAATGAGGTTTTTTTAAATTAAAACATCCAGATACCTTAATAATGTGTTTTTATTTTGGGAGGGGGAGAAAAAAACCCAAACAAAATCTCTGAAACCGGTATACAATGCAATTAGGGTCATAGCTCATCTCTTTAAAAATCCTTGGCTATTAAATTGATATATTTTAAATAAAACAGTGAACAAATTAGTCAATTACAATTCATATTTACTTCAGAAAAGTCTACTATTAAATAAGAAAGATTACAACACTTGAGAGCCTGGAGGTGGGAGAGGAGTGATAGAAAAAAGAAAAGGTTAAAAATAAACAACACTATACTCTGCTTAAAACAAAATAGAGCATATTACTGATTTCCACACTAATGTTGAAAATACAAGCATGGAGAATCTAATTTTCTCAATACTAATATTTAGCCACAAGGCACTGTTCTGGTAAATATTACTTTAGTTCATTCATTTTACTTGCCCATTTAATAAACATTTTAGCATCCACTACTTGCCAGTTAAGAGTGTCGAAAAAGAGAAACAGAAACACACTCAAGAGATTAAAAAGTAATTCAGCTCAATTACATTTAAAAAAATTGTTGATTTTACATTTGCATCAATGCATTCACAGTACTCTCAAGCACATATCTCAAAAACTTGAAATGAACAAATTTTCCTAAAAGCTGCAGGTCAGTACTTTAGGACCCATTTCAGTGATTAAAAACAAAAAAGATGTAGTAATTGTTCCTATCTTTAGACTAGTGGTACACAGAGTTACTACTGTGTATACACAGTATTTTCACTTCCAAATCCTACCTTTGGAAAGAAATGAAGAGATCATAAATACTTTTCTCCAACTATTGCTTCCACAATGAGTTTCAAGAGTGTAGTATTCAACATTATAAATCTAACTATAAGTCTTCTTTGAACATGAAAAAAATCACTAGTCCTACCTGCATTTCTAGGGACTAGATAACGTGGCCTACTGAAGGATAAAAATAAAAATCCCAGCAGTGCCAAGGTTCACTATGCACCTGAAATAAATAAACCTTTTTAGAATACAAATTTCTCACCTGTAAAATCCGGATCAATCATATCGATTGTCAGTGTTATAAGGCATAACAGATTAGATACAATAGGCTGAGACAGACCTCAAAATACTGCACAGAAACACCTGGTGTCTGCTTCAGCACAAGGATACTAACCACCCCCGGAAAATGAACCCTCCACCCAAAAAGGACCTCCCTCCACCTCATTGATTATGCATAAAACATTAGGCCACCTCTATACTGTTTAATATATTAACAGAAATAGAGCACGTGACCACTCAAGTGTCAAATCCTTAGGTGATTATGGATTTTGGCCTTGGTTACCTTTAAAATTCTTGATCACTAACTTCTTAGCAGAGCCAGGCTTGCTGTTAGCAAAGCTAGAGACGGTGGTAGAAGATTTGGCTAGGCCGTTTGCGTGATGCACCGAAGCCACAGAAGAGATTAATATACTCTTATTTTTAAGTTGCTGCTGCTGAGATGTTGCAGCAGTTGGTGAAGATGAGGAGGAGGAGGAGGAGGATTCCTCAGCCATCTTCGCATCAAACCCTACAAACTCCAGGGTGTCTTCAAAACGCAGCTTCTTCTGTATCGGTACGTGGCTGGGAGCAGCCACTGAAACCCCCAGGCAGGAGAAGGACGAGGTTGAAGGGGATGCCGAATCCCTGGGTTGTAAAGGAGTGGAAGAGGAGGGAGAGGTGGAATCAAAGTCTTCTCTCTCGTTACTACTGTTACTGCCGCTGCTGCTGCTGCTGCTGTTTAACTTTCTCTTCTTGGCAGAGGTGGGCGGAGTGGTGCTGGTATTACCATCAGTGGCAGATCTGACCTCCTGAGCAGCAGCAGCAGCAGCTGAGGGATTGGGGGAAGAAAAACCTGTTGGAAACATGAAAATAGCGGGGTCAACAGGCAGACGAGCATCAAAAACCTACGTTTATATGCCTGAGTGCGTGTAGGAGAGAAGGTGGCAATGCTAGAGGGGGAAGGGAAGAAAGAGAGGAGAAACACAGAGGACGAGAAGGAAAGTGAAGGGGGGGCTCCACCGGGGGAATGGGAGGGTTTGGGAAGGAGGATAGGCTGACACCAGGAGTGAGCAGAACAAGGGGGGAGAGCGAATGAGGAGGCAGACAGGTAAACGGCCGTGCCGTCCCCCTCCCCTGCTTTTCGGTCTCTCTCCCCCCTTTCTGCAGGAGCGACTCAGTAAGTCTGTGAGGCTGCAGCTCCTCCTCCTTTTCTCCCTCTCTCTGGGAGGGGAGATGCCGTGGTTGGGGGGAGGGGGGAGGGGGAGAGAACCGGAGCTTGTTATTGTCAATAGCACAAGAAGCTAAAGATGGCGCCACTTCCGGTCACGCGGCGGCGAGGGAGGGGCGGTGTTAGTCCGCGAGAGTGGGGGGTGGAGAGCAGCACTGCAGGCGGCCGGGGGGCGGGGGAGCTGGCTTGTGGGGAGGCGGCGGGAAAGGGGCCGCTGAGGCGCCCGAGACGCTCGCGCTTGCTCTCCCTCCGCCTCCCTCTCTCGCTCCCCTTCCCAGGCAGCACTCTCCTCCCCCGGCCCACCGGTTACTTCCACCCCCTCCTAAACAGTCCCGCGGGAAGCTTCGCGCCGCAACGCCCTTACCGGAAGTGACTGAGCAGACACTTTTCATAGCGCCCAGATCCCGAAGCCCCCAGGTCCGCAGGACTTGAGTGGGGGTGGGGTGGGGGAGGGAGAAGGGGGGGCAGAGAAGTGGAAAGGGAGGAGGGGGCGGGCCTTCGAGACACCTTCGGAGCTCCTGATTGGAGCTTCCTGAACGCGAGGCGGGCAGGGAGGGGTGGTGGCGGGAGAAGGAGCGGGAAGGAGCCTGAAGGGGAGGGAAGGTGGTGACGGTGAGGGGCGGGGTGAGCTAGCTGGGAAAAAAGAGGGAGGGAGTAAAAGTAAGGGAACGGAGAATGGAAACTTTGAAAGCGATAAAGGAATAAGGAGGGGTTGCAAGGCGAGAGGAGTAACCCGAAATGGAGGAAAATAGAATCATGCCATTATGCCTAATGCTAGGGAGGAATGTCAAGATAGGAAAGGAAAAGAAAAAGAACTTATATAGAAAGAAAAATGAGTTTTTCATTCGGTTGAGCTATAAATTGTTTCTCTTTTATGTCAAGGACACAGCTGACCCAATACTGAGTGTTTTGATACCTTTCTCAGTAATGTAGTTGCAAATCCTTTTACCTTCCTACCAGGAGCATTTTCTAAGATGGCTGGCTAGAGTTAAGGGTGCATTCTTTTTTTTTAAATTAATTTATTTTTTGGCTGCGTTGGGTCTTAATCGACGGTGGCTTCTCTTGTTGCGGAGCACGGGCTCTAGGCACGCGGGCTTCAGTAGTTGTGGCTCACGGGCTCTAGAGCACAGGCTCAGTAGTTGTGGTGCACGGGCTTAGTTGCTTCATGGCATGTGGGATTTTCCCAGACCAGGACTCGAACCAGTGTCCCCTGCATTGGCAGGCGGATTCTTAACCACTGTCCCACCAGGGAAGCCCGAGTTAAGAGTGCATTCTAAGGCCAAGAAACAGGAAGGTAACTAACACTTCTCCCTAACACAATTCCCAGGACCAACCCCAAGCCCCATCAATCATTAACTCAGTAATTTACAGACTAAACAGAGCCACTTCTTTTACCAAATCCTGGTTCATACGTTTTGTCTCAAGACGTTTTAGGACAACAATATTGGCAAAAGTCAATCTTTTCTACCAATATAGTACATGAGTGCAAATTTTAAAATGAAGTAATCCTAAGAACAAACCTCTAAATTTGGTTAAATTAGCAACAATAAACCATGTAAATCCCCTGTTGGGAGTTTTTATTTAACCTGAGGGTATTGGGGGGGAGGAGATGTAGGAGAACACAATGTCAAATAAAACTAAATTTGCCAACCTGTTGATCTTTCTAACTGCGGAAACATTCAAGAAGCATGTACTGAAAGACTCTGTATGCCAGACACTATACCAGGTCCTGCCATCAAGAAGCCAGAGGGAGAAGAGTCTCAAAACTAATTTCTATAACAGTACTATAACCAACGTACAAAGTGCTGCAGCAACAGGTGAAACAAGACATTTGAGAGAATTCTGGAATAGTCAGGAAGAGCTTCACAGAGGAATTGAGGTTTATGCTGGGTCTCAAAGAGGAAGTTTCCAAAAAGACAAGAGGAGAGAGGGTGAAAGCCATCCTGGGCAGTGGAAACAGGGGCAAAGCAGGGAGTTGTGAAAGGGCCTGGCCTGTTTATGGAAAAATGGAAAGTGCAGTGAGGCTGGAAAGTAGTATGTCTGGTTGAAAGTAAGAAAAATGAGGCTCAAGGATGCCTGGAACATGAAGCCAAAAATTTTGGAGTCTACCCTGTAGGGTAGGGTAGATGGTATGGAGACCAAACTGGGCTTTTAAAAGCAGGGTAGTGACAGGATTATGGATGGAGTAAAAGCAGTTTGTATTGTACAGTTTGAGATAGACAAATCAGAACCCTAAGAATAAATCAGTTTTCTTAATTTTGTTTACACAGGTCCACTTTTTATTTTTTATTGTCTTGAAAAGTCCTTGGTTAAAAAGCAAATCCTCCTAGAAAAGACACCAACTTGGGCCACTATCAGCTTTGTGCTGTTTGATGACAACAGGCTGAAAGCAAGGCTCTAATGGAACTAAGGCCCCAGGGCCACAGAGAAGAGAGATAAGAGGCCTCAAAGGGGGAAGATGGACTCCTACCTGTTTCCAATGAACCGTGTTGTTGTTCCTGTCCAAAATGAGACTGTAAACTCTTAAGGCCAGGGAAGATATCTGAAAATATTAAACCCTCTTTTATTCTGTCTCACATTTCACACGGTGCTGAACAACTGTGTAAATTCAGAGTAAATACTTAGTGAATTGAGTATTTCATTGAATGAGAATAAAATAATGCCATGTCTTCATAAGGGAGGATTAACTGGCTACTTTTCAGGACAATGATAAAGGTCATTCTAATTCATGTACTTATATTCCTTAGAAGGGTGTATGGATGGGCCAGCTGATAATGGCCCAAAGTGGTACCCTTTCTAGGAGGATTTGTATTTTAACCAAGGACTTTTCAAGACCAAAAAAAAGAAAAAAAAAAGTAGGCCTTGTTCTAATTCATGTAATTATATTCCTCAGAAGGGTGTATGGAAGTGCTAGCTATTTTAAAAATTACAAAAATTAGTGCCATACAAAGATAAACTTTTATACTAACATACAGGATAGCTGAATCCTGTCAATATTCAACTACGTGGTAGTAATCATAGCTCCCAATCTGACACGGTTATCTAAGCCCTTCAGTCTTCCACATTACATGTTAGCTCTAAAAGCACAGATACTTGACTCTTGAGCTCTAGCTCACTTTGAATGACCCAGTAGTCTAACCTACTAGTTAAGTTTTCCATGAAGTATCCTTAACTGAGTTTCATAGGAAAATATTTTTTCTTTTTTTTCTTAGTGGTTAATAAAAATCTTCCTTTTGAGGACTTCCCTGGTGGTGCAGTGGTTAAGAATCCGCCTACCGATGCAGGGGACACGGGTTCGAGCCCTGGTCCGGGAAGATGCCATATGCCACAGAGCAACTAAGCCTGTGTGCCACAACGACTGAAGCCCGCACGCCCTAGATCCCGTGCTCCACAACAAGAGAAGCCACCACATTGAGAAGGCTGCACCGCAACGAAGAGTAACCCCTGCTCGCCACAACTAGAGAAAGCCCGTGCGCAGCAATAAAGACCCAACTCAGCCAAAAATAAATAACTAAATAAATTTATATAAATAAAATAATTAATTAAAAAAAACTTCCTTTTAACATTTTACAGTCTTAATTTATTTTGTGCCAGGTCAATTCTCACATATTTAGCACATCTTAATATGGATACGTAATTTATGTAATTTTTTTAATTTAACATTTACATTTTGTGGCACAAACCAACTTAGATATTACTATGTGATGTATGAAGACCAGGACTTTGTGTCTTTTTGGAACTTCGGACCAATTTAAAAGGAAGAAAAACCCACATTGCTTTGTAAAACATCTTTTACATCAAGAATCGACTAATTGGGGCTAACTAAAACATAAGCTTATATTCTATATACCCAAATGTTTGCCAACAGACATTAAAGACATTCTCAGCATTAAAATACACTTTTCAAGGTTAACTCAATGAAACCACAATAATCAAGTCGTGCAATGTAGGACACCATACAATTATGGCCATTATCAGACTAAACCCGATTGGGCACTTAACATATTCCATATACAGAATCTTTCATCTGGTGAGTTCAACTCATATCTTAGAAACATTAATAAAACTTAACAATGCTGCCAGATGAGGTACAGTTATTATTGGCCTTCTTTTAATCAAGTAAATAAATAAATCTGTAGCTATTTATAAAGGTAAGTATATGCATAAAGGAAGAGATACAAATAAAGACAGAGGACTATCTAATGTCCATTCCCCTATTTTTATAGGCATCTCTCTAAAAAGGCAGAGTGTAACCAGTTTCCCTTTTTTGATCATGCAGATTCCCCTGGGTGCGTGGTTTGGGGTCTTCTCCAGACATCTCTGAGGAGGGGTTTGTCAGTGAATACTCACTCTGTGAAGCCTTGTTATCCATGGGTGGGATCTTCCTTAAAAACAGGAGATAACTGCTTGCTCAGAAAGATGTTCCCGCAGCAAGCATTAAGAACGCGTCCAGAAAAGACAACTGCTGGGTAAAAGCAGGTTCTCTACCCACTTTTCCGAAGGACCATCTCTGAAGGAGGGAAATACAGAGGAGTCAGACCTAGCAGTGGTGACATAGTAAACATGTCATAATAAGGGTTTTGTTATGCTATCAGTAGCAAAGGACTGATAGGGGATGACCAAGGCCAAAGCTTAAGCAATGATGATCCAGCTACACAATGTGAATTCACCCTTTGTCCATCCTGGAGTTGCTTTATAAAGCAAGGAATTTAATAACAAATGCTGAACCTATGGTGTTCAGTAAAATGTAAATAAATGACACAGATCTCCTGTTTTTAACAAAATCCATTCTATGTAAAGTTATCTCATCAACTGAATATTTACTGACTTGGGTACATCAACCATTAGAGTACTTATCTCCTTATCTCAAGAGATTTTATCTACTGTTATAACCTGTGAACCATCTGGAAAGTAGATTTTTAAGAAGCAACAGTTAGGGGCAGGCAGTTTCCCCTGGGGGTTTGCGAGTGGGGGACGGATCAGTCACAGATTACTTCTTCCTTTGGTGCTGCCAAGCACTTGCTTATTCTGGAGTTGCTGGGCCTATTTTTAACCTTCTGCTCACTTTATCAATGACTCTCACAGCCCTTCCACCCCCACCCTGCTTTAAGGTTTGATCTTCCAATGGCTTCAGCTTTTCTTAAGAGCAGGGCCAATTTAGGTTTAAATCAGAGGTTCCCAACTCTAACTGCACAACAGAATTGCCTGGGGAGTTTTTAAAAAAAACACCTTTGCCCAGGTCTGCACCTAGTCCAACGGAATTAGAATCTCAGTGAGTAGGGCCTCAATTACCAGTTTTTTTAAGAAGCTCTCTGGGTGATTCTACATAACTCCAGGGTTGAGGCCACAACTGTAGGTGAAATAAGTACCACTGTGATTTGAATGAGGCTGATAAGCCTTTGTATTCCTTTTAATGCCTGAAATTTCACAATTATTTATTCATTCCTTTTGATAAAAATAGCCGCCTTCTCTAGGAATCCTTTTTTCAAATGCAAATTAGCCAGGAAGACTTAGTTCCTGACCCTTTTAGGTGAATGCTTCTTGGGAACAAAGGATAATACAAAAGTCCTAAGTGCCTGGAGGTAAACAGAACTATGTGTAGGCACTGCAATGTGGGTAGGGGAAGACAGTTACCATCAAGGGAGGAAAGATTTCTGAGAGTACATTTTGCTGACCTCACAGTATTGCCTGGGGCCAACCCTGCTTTGAGAGGACTGCATATTTAGCATCAAGTCAAATTTGACAGCTTCTCTCAGCTGCCAAAATCATGTTAAAAGAAAATTTTAATTTTTTAAATAAGCAAAACAAAGAGCAGACATTGGGAATGTAGGTTTGGAGCTATCCATAAATGCCCAACTTTTGAATTATCACTCACCATATGGATGTTTCTATTGCCAAATGATCTGTTTTTCCTGATTCTATTAAATGTTCTTTATTCCCACAGATAGCATTATCTCTCTTGCCAATTCATTTGGTCATTCAATAAAAATGTATTGAGCAAACTACTCTGGGCAAGGCATGGTGCTAGATGTCATAAGGGACTACAGATGTCATAAGGGAATACAGAACTAATACGAAATTCCATTTGCAGTTGATTTTACAGTTTTTCAAAGCACTTTCACACACAATCTTATTTTATCCTCATAACCACACTGTGAAATAGGTCAAGTGCCATCCCCATTTTACAGATGAGAAACATGCTCAGGGCAGGAGGTTAAAATGACTTGCCAAAGTCACAAAGCACAGACTTAAACCAAACCCAGCTTTTCTCTAACTCCAAATACAGTACTTCCCATAGTTTATAATTTAGTAAGGAGACATGCCATAAAAATGTTTCAAGTAATAGACAAGTTAGGAAAAAACGTTCAGAGCCCCACTCACCAGGAGGAAAAAATGAGGAATAATGAAACAACTCCTTTATGGAGATGAGCCAAATCACAGTGCCCAAAAGGAGCCCAAGCTTGGATTTAGTTCAGGCCATCATCAAGCACACAGCACACAGCACCAAGCAATGTACCTTCAAAGACAGAGTGGCAGTTTGGTTATAGAAAATCGGTCCATTCCCTGGCTGGACCCTCAGCCAGTGGCTGATCTTCACCAAAGGTTGAATCCAGCTCCTCCTAGCCAAATCCAGGCAAACACTGAACAAACCTTGCCCGAGGACCCATTATGATCCAGTCACTGAGTATACAAAGACAATCCTTGCCCTCAAACAGTTCTCAACTGGCCTAGTGGGCGAGGCATAAAACTACAGGGCAGAGCAGATAAAGGCTGGTAATAGGAACACAGAGGAGAGACACCTGCACAGCCTAGGAAGGTCGGGTGTGGTGGGGTGGAGAAAGGGTAAGGGTGGGGAGTTAAGAATAGCTTCCAGAGAAAGTAAATTTAAATCCGAGAGAGTAAGTGGGAACTAGCCAGGAAAGGGGAGTGGGAAGGATGGGGGGGCACAAAAAGGGAAAATGGGGAGCACAGTTAAATCCTGAAGGTGAGAGAGAATAAGGCATATTCAGGAAATTGCAAGGAGATAGTTCTCAGGAGTAGTTTCAGTCTTAACCAGAAACCCTGGAGTGCTCAGGACAGAAATCAAGGCAGCATCCCAGTCTCAAATCTGGTACAGCAATTCCTAGGCCTCTTAGCACTGAGCCTTACTTCTATACCCTACTTGCTGTTGGAGCTGTGGCTACTGATAATAATTCTTGCTTTGAGCCACACTGGTTCAGGAATTGGACAAGTTGGGCTCATCATTAGATACAGGAACTCAGAATCACAAAGGGCAGGAGGAGAGGGTGATGAGGCATGGGAAATAAGATAATGAGAAAGAAATGAGATGATACAGATGCACGTATGACCACAATATTGGACAATGCTACAGGAATTCAGACGAACTAGAGCAGGGTTTGGGAAATAATGGCCAGTGGACCAAACTCAGCCAGCTGCCTATCTTTATAAAGAACGTTTTATTGGAACACTGCCATACTCATTCATCTACATATTTTCTGTGGCTGCTTTTGTGCTAAAACAACAGAGTTCAGTAGCTGCAACAGACCATATGGCCCGCAGAGCGTAAAATATTTCCTACCTAGCCGTTTACAGAAAAAAAAATTGCTGACCCTTGCTCTTAAATATGCTAAGTGCTAAAAAAAGATACATGGAGAATGTTTAGTGGTGGCACAAAGGACGAAGTGATTCAAAACACACTAAGGATTTTCTGTTCCTAGTCTGCATCACCTTTGACACAGACTTCAAAGAATGGCAAGAGAATATTCTTCGACAGAATGACTAAATGTGGTATATTCACACAAGAAAATACTACACAGCATTGAAAAATAAATTGCAGTTACATGCATAAATCACAGAAATAATGTTACATGAGAAAAGCAAATCACAGAATACATACATACAATTTGGTAATTTTTTGTAAAGCTCAAAGATAAGAAAACTCATGGATATATAATGTGATAAAACTTAAAATATAGAAGGGAAATAATAAACACAAAATCCATGATAGGGGACTGCTTTAGGGGAAGCAAAGGGGGAGAATTTAGGTAGATTCAAAAGCATTGGTAGTGTTCTAGTTCTTAAGCTGATGATGGGTTCTTGGATTTTTGTTTTATTATTATGCTCCATAAATTACATGTCACACATATTCTTATGTATATATTAAAATTATATAATAAAAAAAAGTTTAAGTATAAAGACAGCAAGTGGTGATCAGTTGAACGCTAGAGCATAGCAGTTTGGAGAATGAATACCTGGAAGAGATGGAAAACGACAACTAGGACTGATTTTTGGAACATTTCTCCTGGATTCCCTGAAATTACTCAGGAGCTGGAGGAATCGCCCTCCAACCTGGTGGAAGAATAGACTTCCCATGGTCCACAAGATAGGGGCTTGGAATTGTTATTTGTATACTAATTATACAAATCTGAACTTAATTTGTAGTATCAGGATGGTGAGATCTGGAAATCTACAAGTTACCTGGAAAAGGGAACAATGTGTACAAAGACATGGAAGTATGAGGAAAATCATGGCCCATTTAAGCAAATGCAAGCATGACCATGCTGTGTGACTGATGTGCAATAGGCCTACAGGGAGGATGGCGGGAGACGAAGACAGGCAGGGTTCAGACCATGACGAACTTTGTACGGCATGTTCCAGAGTTTGGATTCACTCCATTAGGTCATGGGTAACCCACTGAAGGGCTTCAAGCAGTGAAGGGAGTAATATGATCAGCTGTACATTTAGAGATGTCCAGGTCTCAACAACCTTTGACTATAAAATGAGGTGACAGCTCCCCCCAATCCCCAAAGGTAACCTCAGTTAACAGTTTGCTAATTAAAGATCTTTTTCTATATAGTTAGCTATATACAGAGTTTTTGCTTTTTTAAAAAAATAGTTCACACTATGTGAATTGTTCTGTGACTTTTATTTCGCTTAATATTATATCATGGACATCTTTCCGTGTCAGTATTCATAGATTTACCTCACCATTTTTATGGGCAGCATAGTACATTTAGCCTTCTGTATCCACCAGTTCTGCATCAGTGGATCCGGAGGGTGGAATGTACTATACCATTTCAGGTAAGGGACTTGAACATCAGGTATTTTGTTATTCCTGCAGGGGGTGGGGGGGACGTGAGGGCAAGGGGGAGGGGGGAAGAGGGGAGGTGGTGGGAGGGGGGAGGGGGGAGGGAGAGGGAGGGGGAGGGGGTGGGGCGAGGGGGTCCTGGAACCAATCCACCGTGGATACCAAGGGACAACTGTATATGGATGTACATATTCCTGTCATTTTTTAAAAATTCTAATTATCACACTTTCTTGTTGTTTCTTTTCCCCCTTCCTTACTTTTGCTGGACTGACTGAATTTCCTTTTTTTTTAACTATTAGTGGCTGGGAAGTTCTATGAACTATTTATATTCTATTAATGGTTACCTTTCGGTTTTGTTTACTTATACAAATGACACACAAACACATTTTTGTAAAAATAAATACAAAAACAATATAGAAGAACACAGGATAAAAAGTGGAAGTGTCCCTTCACTGTTAAGTTTGGTGCACAGCCTTCCTCAGCATTTATGTACATATATATTTATATTTATACAAATAAGCTTTACTGTCTTTTTAAAAAATGGTATCATTACTGTACATGAAGTTCTACAATTTGCTTTTTAAACCTAATATACATTGGAGATCTTTTCATGATAGTACATGGAGATCTATCTAATTCTTTTTTTTTTTTTTTTTTGCGGTACGCGGGCCTCTCACCGTTGTGGCCTCTCCTGTTGCGGAGCACAGGCTCCGGATGCGCAGGCTCAGCGGCCATGGCTCACGGGCCCAGCTGCTCCGCGGCATGTGGGATCTTCCCGGACCGGGGCACGAACCCGTGTCCCCTGTATCAGCAGGTGGACCTCAACCACTGTGCCACCAGGGAAGCCCTATCTAATTCTTTTTAAAGACTGTGTACTATTTGCTAATAAAAACATACCACATTTTATGTAACCATTCCCCTATTTTGGGACGTTTGGTACTTCCAATTTTTTGCTACTACAAACATGCAGCAATGAACATCCTGTAACATATATCTTTGTGCATGTGTAAAAGTATTTCTGAGAAACCATATGATCATCTCAATAGATGCAGAGAAAGGTTTCGACAAAATTCAACAGCAATTTATGATAAAAAAACCTCCAGAAAGTAGGCATAGAGGGAACTTTCCTCAACATAATAAAGGCCATATATGACAAACCTACAGGCAACATCGTACTCAATGGTGAAAAACTGAAACCATTTCCACTAAGATCAGGAACAAGACAAGGTTGCCCACTCTCACCACTCTTATTCAACATAGTTTTGGAAGTTTTAGCCACAGCAATCAGAAGAAAAAGAAATAAAAGGAATCCATATTGGAAAAGAAGAAGTAAAGCTGTCACTGTTTGCAGATGACATGATACTATACATAGAGAATCCTAAAGATGCTACCAGAAAACTACTAGAGCTAATTGATGAATTTGGTAAAGTAGCAGGATACAAAATTAATGCACAGAAATCTCTTGCATTCCTATACACTAATGATGAAAAATCTGAAAGTGAAATTAAGAAAACACTCCCAATTACCACTGCAACAAAAAGAAAAAAATATCTAGGAATAAACCTACCTAAGGAGACAAAAGACCTGTATGCAGAAAATTATAAGACACTGATGAAAGAAATTAAAGATGATACAAATAGATGGAGAGATATACCATGTTCTTGGATTGGAAGAATCAGCTTTGTGAAAATGACTCTACTACCCAAAGCAATCTACAGATTCAATGCAATCCCTATCAAACTACCACTGGCATTTTTCACAGAACTAGAACAAAATACTTCACAATTTTTATGGAAACACAAAAGACCCCGAATAGCCAAAGCAATCTTGAAATTCCCACTGTTGGTGGGAATGTACACTGATACAGGCAATATGGAGAACAGTATGGAGGTTCCGTAAAAGACTAAACATAGAACTACCGTACAACCCAGCAATCCCACTACTGGGTATACACCCTGAGCAAACCATAATTCGAAGAGTCATGTACCGAAATGTTCATTGCAGCTCTATTTACAATAGCGAGGACGTGGAAGCAACCTAAGTGTCCATCAACAGATGAATGGATAAAGAAGATGTGGCACATATATACAATGGAATATTACTCAGCCATAAAAAGAAACGAAATTGAGTTATTTGTAGTGAGGTGGATGGACCTAGAGTCTGTCACACACAGTGAAGTAATTCAGAAAGAGAAAAACAAATACTGTATGTTGACACATATATATGGAATCTAAAAAAAGAAATGGTCATGAAGAACCTAGGGGCAAGACGGGAGTAAAGATGCAGACCTACTAGAGAATGGACTTGAGGTTACGGGGAGGGGGAAGGGTAAGCTGGGACAAAGTGAGAGAGTGGCATGGACATATATACACTACCAAATGAAAAATAGATAGCTAGTGGGAAGCAGCCACATAGCACACGGAGATCAGCTCTGTGCTTTGTGACCAGCTAGAAGCGTGGGATAGGGAGGGTGGGAGGGAGGGAGACGCAAGAGGGAAGAGATATGGGGATATGTGTATATGTATAACTGATTCACTTTGTTATAAATCAGAAGCTAACACACCATTGTAAAGCAATTATATGCCAATAAAGATGTTAAAAAAAAAAGAAGGGGGCTTCCCTGGTGGCGCAGTGGTTGAGAGTCCGTCTGCCAATGCAGGGGACACGGGTTTGTGCTCCAGTCCAGGAGGATCCCACATGCCACGGAGCGGCTGGGCCCGTGAGCCATGGCCGCTGAGCCTGCGCATCTGGAGCCTGTGCTCTGCAACGGGAGAGGCCACAACAGTGAGAGGCCCGCGTACCACAAAAAAAAAAAAAAAAAAAGAAGGTATATTTAAATTTCGATAGACTGCCATATTACCCTTAAGGAATGTTGCACATACACACCCACCTTCAGAATGACCACTGATTGCCCACACCATTAGCAACACTAAATATGATCAAACTTTAAAAAGTTTTTGTCAAAATACTACATGAATTCATTCTCACTATAAGACAACCACAGCAAAGCAAAAGCAGAAGTGCCCACTTGACCACCATCCCCTGATCCCTCTCAGGAAACTGATTTCCACCTTGCTATTAATTTTTTATAATGGTTTCATTCTGCTTGATCTTCTTAGTAATAGCTTAATAATTTACTCAAGCTTCTTAGACATATTCTTTCTTTTCTTTCTTTCTTTCTTTTTGGCTGCGTTGGGTATTCATTGCTGTGCGCAGGCTTTCTCTAGTTGTGGTGAGTGGGGGCTACTCTTCGTTGTGGTGCGCTGGCTTCTCATTGCGGTGGCTTCTCTTGTTGTGGAGCACGGGTTCTAGGCGTGTGGGCTCAGTAGTTGTGGCTTGTGGGCTCTAGAGCACAGGCTCAGTAGTTGTGGTGCACGGGCTTAGTTGCTCCGTGGCATGTGGGATCTTCCCAGACCAGGGTTCGAACCCGTGTCCCTTGCATTGGCAGGCAGATTCTTAACCACTGTGCCACCAGGGAAGCCCAACATATTCTTAACAATTATTTGAACTTTAAGTTTTATTAGTTTATTTACCACCAGTACCTTCTGAGACGGCTCCATTGGCACTCCCATCCCAAGCAAATGACTGTGACATCATCTATCGTTGGGGTCTATGTGAGAAAACAGAGAATTCACTTTTACAGCTGCCCTCTCCCATATCTGGATGGTATTATGGATTCATTGACTGGTTTCCCAACTAATTTTATCCTATTTGTTTCGTACCTTCAAGAAAATCCTCACAGGGCCTCCCTAGTAGCACAGTGGTTAAGAATCCACCTGCCAATGCAGGGGACACGGGTTCGAGCCCTGGTCCGGGAAGATCCCACATGCCACGGAGCAACTAAGCCCGTGCGCCACAACTGAGCCTGTGCTCTAGAGCCTGCGAGCCACAACTACTGAGCCCGCGCACCACAACTACTGAAGCCCACACGCCTAGAGCCCAAGCCCCGCCACCGCAGTGAGAAGCCTGCGCACCGCAATGAAAAGTAGCCCCCGCTCACCGCAACTTGAGAAAGCTGCACGCAGCAACAAAGACCCAATGCAGCCAAAAATAAATAATAAATAAATTTATTAAAAGAAAAAAAGAAAAAAGAAAATCCTCACAATTTCGGCCTACTAATCATACCGTTCCCTGTTATCCCTTACGGTTATGGCTCTAATATTTATTTTTCGTCTTTCATTTAAAGCTAACTTGGAGGGAGAAAAAACACATTTGTTCAGACTAACATCTTAAACTGGAAGTCTGACGTAGCCCATCAAATCCTATTTTGAATTTCGATGGCTTGAGCCCCCGCTGGCTGGAATGCCAAGAACTAGACTCCCCTCCAACTGTCTTGCAGCTATCTTGAGGGTTCTCCAAAGTACGAGTTCACTTGTGATCTGAACCAGGTCTCTAATTATCTTCTATTGTGGCCTCTTCAGCAAGCTACAGACTTGTGGTTGTTGAGGGTCCTCCCGTGGTCACCGCTTTGCCGGAGGCAGTTTTCTCGACAGATAAATTGAGCTCTCACATACTTTCCCCTAAATTCTCCACACCTCAGGTGAATAAAGGCTGTAACTTCTAATATACCTCTTCTAAACGTTTGAGAATAATGAAAGGAAGTACAACATAAAGAATAACTTAAAAACTGTCTAAAGATGTGGCATCGCTCACTGTCTCTCGACCCTAAAGCAGGTCGACGTTCAATAAGTTCCTAAAGGAAATCCTCCCCGTGTTACACAGTCTCAGAGAAGCCGCTTAACTCACCGTCCCACGAGGATCAGCAGGATGGGTTGTTGTTTGTTGTCCTATCTAGTTCAATCTCAAAACCTCAGGGCTCGGGCTTCCCTGGTGGCGCAGTGGTTGAGAGTCCGCCTACCGATACAGGGGACACGGGTTCGTGCCCCGGTCCGGGAGGATCCCACATGCCACGGAGTGGCTGGGTCCGTGAGCCATGGCCGCTGAGCCTGCGCGTCCGGAGCCTGTGTTCCGCAACGGGAGAGGCCACAACGGTGAGAGGCCCCAGGTCTCGGAAGACAATCGTTCGGTAAACACGCTAGCGACAAGTGCCAGACCGCTGAGCTAAGTTCTGCCCACTGAGGTTGGATTTCCTGTGGATTTAACGGTTTTCAACAATGATTAACAGCAGATCTGACCAATCCCTTCAGGGGAAACCCCACTCACCTAACGAAGGCCTAGTTGGTGCCAAAAGCGAAAAAACGAACACTCAAAAAGATATGCTATCAATGGATACATTATCCAAAATCTGGGTTATTCTCTCTTGAATAATACCACCTATGGGACATCAGCAGGTCAGCCAAAGTTGTTCTATTTCAAGACTGGTGCAATTCCTGCACTAACATCACTGAGTGGTAGTGAAAGTTCTGACTCTCCTCGGGGTCTCCTCGGACACAACCCCAGCGCGGAGAGGGAGAGGCGCCAGGCTCCCCACGTGGTCTCCACTCAGTGGGCCAGGGTAGGAGAAGTGGGATTGCCGCCTCGAGGTAGCCTGCCCAGGGTGGCATGGGTGAGGGGCGGGGCACAGTTTTTCCGTGGCGTTTGGCTAGAGTACATCAGTTGTCTAAAATTTTCTGTCTTGCTAGGTTGGTCCTTTCCTCATCCTTTGTCTAGAGAGAGCAGAATTTGGGGGCCCTTATTTGTCTGTGCCGGTTGACATTTCACACATACCTTTTTCCACTACTGTGAATGGGATACTTCTTTTTCCTCTTTCTATTTCTAGTATTGCTAGAATAAAAGAAAGCTATTGGAATATAATAATAGAATGTTAATTGTAAAATCTACGTGGTGGGTATATTGGTGTTCATTGTGAAATTCTTTAAACTTTTCTGTATGTTAAAAATTTTTATATTAAATGTTGGAAAATAAAACAAAATGGAACCACGTTATAATGCTTCAAAAAATGGAAAAATGAAACCTATGGGATTCTGTACATTTATCTTACATCCAGCTTGTATTATTAGTTAGGACTCTTATTTCCAAGTGGCAGAAACCCAGCTTGAATAAGCTGAAGAGGAAAATGGAGTTTATTGGTTTATATAACTGGGAAGGACAGGGCAGATCCCAGACACACCTTGATCCAGAGACTCAAGTCTAGCCAGTACCTAGGCACTCATTTCTTCATCTGTCTTCTCAGCCTCTCTCTTCTCTGTATTGCCTCATTCTCTAAGACTCTTCCACATGGTAGAGACACAGCTATCAACTACTCTGGGGTCTACTTATGGTTTAAGATCTGAAGAAAAGAGAAGGCTACTTCTTTACCTCTGATTTGGAATATTCCAAGGAAGGTATTAGATCTCTGGTCTGGGTCATATGCCTACCTCTTGGAGCTGCCACAGTGTCCAGCAGGGTTTGATATTATGATTAGTCCATCCTGGGTTAGGTGCCCAGCTGTGTGTGCAAAGGGGGAATGGGGCAAAGTACTAACATTGCTCGTCCCACCAGGACTATATTGAAAGGACAGTGAAGGAGTGACAGATCTCCAAAGGAAGAGAAGTGCTATTACCAGAAGCAGGGTGGAAGGAATGCTGGGCAAACCAAAACAACAGATGTCCATTACATAGACTCCTCAGTTTTAATAGTTTTAAAATTGCATTTCTTGGATTCCCAATGCCTATAATCATATCATCTGCAAATAATTATACTTTTTTCTCTTTCCCCCTTTTTAGTTTTATACAGCTTATTTTATTTTCTTGGTTTATTACATTTTCAGAACCTTCAAAATGCTGTAGTGGGGCTTCCCTGGTGGCGCAGTGGTTAAGAATCCGCCTGCCAATGCAGGGGACACGGGTTCGAGCCGCAGCCTGGGAAGATCCCACATGCCGCGTAGCAACTAAGCCCCTGTGCCACAACTACTGAGCCCACGTGCCACAACTACTGAAACCTGCATGCCTAGAGCCCGTGCTCCGCAACAAGAGAAGCCATGACAATGAGAAGCCCGTGCACCGCAACGAAGAGTAGACCCCACTCACCGTAACTAGAGAAAGCCTGCGCACAGCAATGAAGACCCAACACAGCCAAAAATAAAAACAAAATAAATAAATAAATAAAAAACAAAGACAAAAAACGCTGTAGCGGACATCCATGCCTTATTCCTGCAGGGTTGCCACGATAATTACTTCTGGTAGATAAGCGGATGGCCCAGGTCGGGTGAGTGGGGTAGGCTGTGGGAGGAGGCACTGTAGCCTGGTCAGTACAGGCCTTGTCCCTAGTTCCTGAGGACAGCTCTTGGAGTGGCCTAGTGGTGGTTGATGGTCTCTGAGAGTTGTTGCTGGCATTTGCATTAAAGACCTTGCTCTTGGTGCTGAGGGTGGCTCTGTCTCCAGTGAGAAGGGCCTAGTCTCTAAAACCAGAGCTCTGCAATTGTTGGAGGCAGGATCTCTGAGCTGCAATTCAATGTTGGCTCTGCAAGAGCTCAGGGAGGTCAGAGGGCTGTCTCTTGGGACAGTGGCTAGTGGGGAGCAAAGGTTGCTGCCATAGGAGGCCCACTTGAGCAAAGTCTCTGAGCTTGAACCTGACCTCTCAGCCCTGTACATGGAATTGGGAGAAGCCCCAGATGGCAGAGACCTTGTCTCTGGGCATTGTACGTAGCATTGGCAGAGACTACTATTTGCCTATATATGGTTCTGCAGGATATGCCCTGCACAAAGGTGTACCACTGAGGGGGTATGTGTGTTGGGGGTGGGAGAGGATGAAATCTAGCCCATACTCTGCTAGTCCACAAGCCTTGGGCCCTAATGCAGGGATGCCACTGTCAGCAGAGAAAGGCAAGCATTTTTCTAATTGGCCTACCCAAAGGAGTGCCTTTTTCTAATCAACTCACCCAATGGGGGCACTTTTTTGTGTACAATTTTTCTGCTCTGAGGATCATGCCTGCTAGTTGTCACCTTGTCTCTCTCAGAAGCACTGATATTCAGACACCAGATTTCTCAATCCTAATGGACCTTTATTAGAAGTCCTGACTAATCAGAAGCCAGCACTGGAAGATGCCCTTTCCCCTGGCCTCTCAGAGTGAGCACTGGCCACTCTCCTTGCCTCAGTGAAATTGACATAAGAAAATGACTTTGGTCAGATTAGATCAAGATGGCAGCCTAAGTGCTTTGTCCCCATCCTCCCCTCCCCAAACGTCTTAAAACATCAGAATAGCAAAAGGACCAAGAGTGGTATAATTAAAGGAAAGTGTATCATCAGCAGTTCAGAAATTGTGAAGAATCCGTTGAGGATAGAAATCAGATATGATTATATTGATAAGAAAGTAGGAGGAGCCCAGTCCAAAACGTGCAAGAGAAATTTACTGGATTAAATCCAGAGTAAATAAAATCTCAGAATGAATAAATGCAAAGAGCAGGGGAGGCTCTCTGGTCAATTAAAGAATTGTATTCAGAAAAGAAGGATCAGTTGGGCCCCTTTGTGATCAGTCCTACGTCTCCTTCCCCCAACCCAGTCCAAGGTTAAAGCCTAAAATTTCACACTAAAGAAAGTGAGCTATTTGCTTCCAAAAGTTTGCTACTGTGAGTGTAGGATCCTAGAAGAAAACAGAGCAGACCGTGGTGTAATCTGGACTTCCACAAAATATATGGAAAAACAAAAAAAGAGAAGGAACTTTTAACAGGAGAGAAATACACTAAAGTTCTCCACTGCCAGAGTAAAATTGTTTTGGCAATTTGCGGGGAGTAGGGAGAATGGCCTTTCTGTCTCATTCATAGTTACTTACCTTAAAGGGAAGCCTGACGGGTCAGCACACACAACCCACTTACACAAAGTCCTTCTGCTCAGGAGACAGGGCAGTCTGACACACAACTGCAGAGGGAACCCAGGCAAGCTATCTTTGCTAATCAGTGTGTCCCTTATTCACTAATATGCATAGACAACAAAGGATTACCAGAAATAGTTGGAGAAAATCTACAACATAAAAGAGAAGAACCGGGCTTCCCTGGTGGCGCAGTGGTTGAGAGTCCGCCTGCCGATGCAGGGGACACGGGTTCGTGCCCCAGTCCGGGAGGATCCCACATGCCGCGGAGCGGCTGGGCCCGTGAGCCATGGCCGCCGAGCCTGCGCATCCGGAGCCTGTGCTCCGCAACGGGAGAGTCCACAACGGTGAGAGGCCCGCGTACCGCAGGGAAAAAAAAAAAAAAAAGAGAGAAGAACGAGGGTTGCAATTCAACCAACCAAAGATCAAAAATATTCTAAAAAGTTCCAAAAAGCAAAAGTGAATTTACAGAGCTGGCAACTATATACATAGCATTTACATTGTATTTACAATTATTTACAAAGCATTGACATGTATTAGGTATTATCAGTAATCTAGAGATGATTTCAAATATATATGGGAGTTCTTATAATAACTATAAATAGAGTATAACCTTTAAAAAATGTGACTCACTATATTGTACAACTGTAACATATAATATTGTACAACCACCATACTTCAATTTGAGAAAAAGTATACAGGAGTTCATTTATTTTGTTTTGCTTTTTGTTTATTTGTTTTTTATATTCCACATATGATTAAAATCATACAGTATTTGTATTTCTCGGTCTGATTTATTTCACTTAGCATAATACCCTCAGGGTCCATCCACGTTATTGCAAATGGCAAGATTTCATCTTTTTATGGCTGAATAGTACTCCATTGTAACAAAATAAATGAACATACCAAACCAAACAAAAACATAGACACAGATACAGAGAATAAAGTAGTGGTTACCAGAGGAATGTGGGGAGGATGAAATGGGTGAAGGGGATCAACTGTAAGGTTATGGATGGAAACTGAATTTTTGGTGGTGAGCACGTTGTAGGGTATACAGAAGTAGAAATATAATGTTACACACATGAAACTTATATAATATAAACCAATATTACCTCAATAAAAATAAATAAATACACCTGAAAATAAAAAAAATAATAATAAACTATATGGGAGGATGTACATAGGTTATTTGCAAGTACTATGCCTTTTTTTTTTTTTTTTCCGGTACGCGGGCCTCTCACTGCTGTGGCCTCTCCCGTTGCGGAGCACAGGCTCTGGACGCGCAGGCTCAGCGGCCATGGCTCACAGGCCCAGCCGCTCCGCGGCATGTGGGATCCTCCTGGACCGGGACACGAACCCGTGTCCCCTGCATCGGCAGGCGGACTCTCAACCACTGCACCACCAGGGAAGCCTTACTACGCCATTTTATATGAGACTTGAGCATCTGAGGATTTTGGCATCCATGGAGGATCCTGGAACCAATCCTCAGTGGAGACTGAGGGACTACTGTAAATAGAACAATTGTCCCTGAGTGGGGAAAGGGAAGGAGTGAAGTAATACAAGGAACAAAACTCCAATTTTCAGATTCTAATTTTCTGACATATTCAGAACACATTGTAGGTATATTCAGAACCTTTGTGAATTACTCAGGTAGGTATTACAGCAAAATGAAAGAAATGAATCCAAAAAAGAGGACGATGTGGAATATAAGAAATAGTGGTAAGCAAAGAAACAGTAAAACTTTGAGTTGTCCAAATGCTAGCAAAAAACAAACAAACAAAAAACCCCACTATTTGAATCAGACAAAAATAGAATTCAGAGCCAAAAATATTAAAAGAGACAAAAGGGTATTTAATATTGTTAAAAGGTACACTCCGGGCTTCCCTGGTGGCACAGTGGTTGAGGCAATGGGAGAGGCCACAGCAGTGAGGGGCCTGCGTACCGCAACAACAAAAAAAAGGTACACTCCACTAAGAACGTGTGACAATCATGTACCTTTATGCACCTAACAACATGAATTAGTGACAAAGACTGTTAGGATACTAACAGAATACAAATTTACAAATAACCAATCATAGGTGGAGGATCCCCTTTCTTGCTCTCCCTTTCCTCCTTTCCCTCTTCCCTCCTTATCCCCTTTCCTGCTTTCTCCCCTACTTTCCCCCCCAAATATATATTTAGCACCTAATATGTGCCAGGCATTGTATTGGGTACTTTGGGCATAGTAGCAAGCAAAACAGCCTTGGTGCCTGCCACATGAAGCTTTCAGTCTAGTTAGGGAGATAGACATTATTCAAATATTCATTCAAATACATGTAAAATTACAACCGTGATGAGTGCTCTGTAGGAGAGGTACACAGAGGTGTGAGAGGTCAGGGAAGGTTCCCTGAGCAAGTGAAACCTCCCCAGAGATTTGAAGTTAACTGAGTGAAGAGGAAGAAAAAGTATTTCAAGCAGAGGGAAAAGTCTGTGCAAAGGCCCTGTGGTAGGAGGAAGCCCAGTGCATACAAGGGACAAAAGAGCTGGTTCGGCTGTAGACAATCAGCAAGTGGGGAATTTTATAAGATGAGACTAAAGGAGTAAATAGTCAGGGTCTCAGAGGTTATGTTAATTGTGTCCTTATTCTAAGCACAATAAGAATCATTGAAAAGATTAAAAGTGAAAAAGACAATTCTGACTGTAAAAGGTATTGACTGGATAAAAGTCAAAGCAAGGAGCTCAATTAGAAGGCTCTAACTGGGAATTCTCTGGCAGCCCAGTGGTTAGAACTCCAGGCTCTCAATGCCAAGGGCCGGGGTTCAATCCCTCGTTGGGGAAATAAGAACCCACAAGCCACATGGCGTGACAAGAAGGCTCTAACTATATGCCGGAAGATATCTTAGAGGTGGTGCAAGTGGTCAACATTGAGAGAGAAGAAGAGAGTTTCAAGAGATTTAACAGGCAAAATTGATAGGGCTTCAGGGTGGGTTGCACATGAAGATGAGAGAGAGGACATAGCAAAGGTGACTCCTGGTTTCTGGCTTTGCAAAAGGCAAGTGATGGACGATGGTGCCATTCTTGGAGATGGGGAACACTGCAAGAAGACCAGGTTATTGGTTTTGGTTTGTAGGGGGAGGTGGAAGAAAAGACTATGGTTTTGCATATGTTGAATTGGAGGTGTTTTGAGACATGTAAGAGGAGATGTGTAGTGGGCATAAAAATCTTTGTAGTTCAGAGAAAAACTGGGGACTTCAATTTGTGAGATATATGAACAGGGGGTAATTGAAGCCCCAGATATGGATGTGATTACTTAAAGAGAGACTGTAAAGTGAGAAGAAGGGTTGTAACTGAGTTAAATGTTAAGATTCAGTGGTTGAGTAAAGGAAGGTAAGGAGGTAGAGGGTAGAGAGGTATAAGGAAAGCCAGGAGAGTGATGTGTCAGATAAACCAAAGGAAGGGAGTATTTCAAAAAGAGGCAATGGTTCCCTGAAAGAAGAGCTACTGACAGGTCAAATAAATGAGGATGAAAACATGTCAATTACATTTAGCAACACAAAGGTCATTTTTGACCGTTCTAATTATTCTTTTTTTTAAATTAATTATTTTTGGCTGCATTGGGTCTTCGGGCTTCCTCTAGTTGTGGCGAGTGGGGGCTACTCTTCGTTGTGGTGCGCAGGCTTCTTGTTGTGGTGGCTCCTCTTGTTGAGGAGCACAGGCTCTAGGCATGTGGGCTCAGTAGTTGTGGCACATGGGCTTGTGGGCTTTAGAGTGCAGGTTCAGTAGTTGTGGTGCACGGGCTTAGTTGCTCTGCGGCATGTGGGATCTTCCTGGACCAGGGCTCGAACCCACGTCCCCTGCATTGGTAGGCGGATTCTTAACCAGGGAAGTCCCCATTCTAGTTATTCTTTTCTAGTTATTCTTAACACACAATCCCAAAATTTAGTGGCTTAAAACAAAAATGTAATAATAATTATTATTATATCTGATAATTATTTGTGTCAAGAATTTAGACAAGGCACATCAAGCCCATTTTGGCTTCATGATGTCTGGGGCCTCAGCTGGGATGACTTGAATAGCTGAGAACTAGAATATTTGGGGGCAGGCTGGACATCTTTTTCTCCAGACAGCCTCTCTGCATGGCTAGCTTGGGTCTTCTCACAGAAGGATGGACTCAGGGTAGGCAGACACATTACATGGTGCTTCAAGAGTCCAAGAGTAAGTGTTCCAAGAGGCCTAGGTGGAAGCTGCAAGGCTTCGTTTGTCCTAGCCTTATACATTCCAGAATATCACTTCTGCTGCATTCTTTTGGTTAAAGAAGTCACTAAGACAAGCCCAGATTCAAGGAGAGAAGAATTAGACTCCAGAGAGAGAGGTGCTGAAGAATCAAGAGGGAAACAGGATAATTGATAAGGCAAGGTTTCTGAGGAAATGGAAAAGAATGGAATACCAAGGGCAGGTGGAGAAATGGGTCTCAGAAGGAGGGGTAGTTCTTCTATTGTCAGAAGAATGAGAAAAGTTAAATGGAACGGGATGAAGGTAGACAGTTGTAAGTTGTTTGTTTGGTACCAGGCAGATGAAGGCAATCCCATCTTCCTTTCCATTTTTATGTATAAAGTAGGATGTGATGGTTAGGGGAGGGGTGGCAAAAATTTGAGAAAAGTGGAGAAGGTTTGAAATAATTCAGAATAACTTAATAAGAGATAAGATTGGAGTTGCTGGCCAGACTTTCAGGCATATTTGAAGTAAAATATTTCTCTAAGAAATCATCAGATCATGTGAATAAGTAAGGATATACAGAAGATCATAACACTACTCAACAAGGTTGAATATATATATATATATACACATAAATATATATGAGATTACCCTGTCCAAACATAGATTGTGTTTTCTTTGCAAATACCCATAGAACATTTTCCAAAATGACTCATTTATTAGTCTGCAAAAATGCAGAAATCATAGGAGTAACAGTCTCTGATCACAGTGCAATAACATTACAAATTAGCAACAGAAAGAGCCCCCAAAATCAACACACTTAGAATTTTTTTCTGGTTAAAGTCCCTTAGATAACAGCTTTCTTGAGATAGAATTTATATGCCATAAAATTCACCCCTTTAAAGCATACAGTTCAATGATTTTAGTATATTCACAGAGTTGTGCAACCATTTCCACATTCTAATTTTAGAACATTGTCATCACCCCATAAAGAAATCCTGTCCCTTTCCTCAGCTGCCACTTAGGTGTCTAAGGCCGCGTTGGGGTGAGGCCCTCACATCATCGGGCGACTAGAATCGCGCCGGGCAGCCCCTGCCTAGCACTCCCCCGCACCATGGCCTCCGTCTTAGAGCTCGCCTGCATCTACTCCATCCTCATCCTGAACGACGATGAGGTGATGGTCATGGAGGATAAAATCAATGCCCTCATTAAAGCAACTGGTGTAAATGTTGAACCTTTCTGGTCAGGCTTGTTTGCAAAGGCTTTGGCCAGTGTCAACATTGGGAGCCTCATCTGCAATGTGGAACCTCAGCAGCTGGTGGACCAGCACCAGCAGGAAGTCCTGCCCCCTCCACCACTGCTGCCCCAGCTGAGGAAAGTAGAAGTAAAGAAAGAAGAATGTGAAGAGTCTGATGATGACATGGGCTTTGGTCTTTTTGACTAAACCTCTTTAGTAACACGTTCAATAAAGAGCAGAGCTCTTTGCTGACCAAAAAAAAAAAAAAAAGAAATCTTGTATTCATTAGCTGACACATCCTATTCCCACCTTTCCCCATACCCTGGCAACCACTAATCTGCTTTCTGTCTCTATGTATTTGCCTATTCTGGACGTTTCATATAAATGGAACTATACAATGTGTGGTCTTTTGTGACTGGCTTCTTTTACTTAGCCTAATATTCTCAAGGCTCATCCATGTAGTAGCATGCATCAGAACTTCATTCCTTTTTATGGCTGAATCATATTCCATTGTATGGGTAAGCCATATTTATTTATTTCACCAGTTGAAGGACATTTCTGTTGTTTCTGCTTTCTGGCTATTATGAATAATGCTGCTATGAACATTCATGTACAAGTTTTTGTGTGGGCATATGTTTTCATTTCTTGGGTAGATACCTAGGAGTGGAATTGCTGGACCATTTGGTAACTCCATATTTAACATTATATGGAACTGTCAAACTGTTTTCCAAAGAGGTTGTACTGTTTTATCTTCCCACAGCAATGTGTGAGGGTTCCAGTGTCTCCACATCCTTGCCAACACACGATATTATTTGTCTTTTTAATTATAGCCATCCTGATAGGGTATTTTTAAAACATTTAACAAACTCTTTTAGGATAGTTTTACATTTACCGAAAATATATAAGAATATTACAGAGAGCTCCTATATACCCTGTACCCAGTTTTTCCTATTGTTAGTATTACTATGGTACATTTATCACAACTAATGAACCAATATCGATACACTATTCATAACTAATGTCCATATTTTCTTCAGATTTCCTTAGTTTTTACCTAAATGCCCCTTTTTTTCTCCTCCAGGATCCCATCCAGGAGACCACATCATCTTTAGTCATATCTCTTTAGGCTCCTCTTGGCTGTGACCATTTCTTAGACCTCCCTTGTTTTTGACTACCTTGACAGTTCTAAGGAGTCCGGTCAGATATTTTGTAGAATATCCTTCAATTTGAGTTTGTCTGATGCATTTTCCATAGTTATACATCATACCAAGGGTACATGCTATCAACATGATTTATCATTGATGAGGTGAACCTTGACTGCCTGGCTGAGACAGTGTTTGGCTTGTTTCTCTACTGCAACACTACTCTCTTTCTCTCTTTCCAAACTCCACTGTTTATAAGGAAGTCATTATGCACATCCTACACTTAAGGAGTGGGCAGTTATGCTCCACTGGCTTGAGAAAGTGTCTACATAAATTATTTGGAATTCTTCTGTACAAGAGATTTGTGTACTCTCCTTTAATTTATTTATTCAATCATTTATTAATATCAGTATGGATTTGTTGATATTTATTTTATACTTTGAATTATAATCCAATGATAATTTTGTTGCTCATATTGTTTCAAATTTGGCCATTGGAAGCTCTTTCAGTTGGCTCCTATATCCCTTTGACATACCTCTATAATTGCAGGCGGTTTTTGTTTTTATGTTTGTTCTGTTTTTTATAATTAAAAAAAATTTTATGGTGCTCCCGACTCATTTTATATTTTCCATGCTCCAGTCCTAGAGTCAGCCATTTCTCCATGGAGCCCTGATTCCTTCTATAGGAGAATGGAGGAAAATTTGGTGCTATCTACTAAATGAAATATCCACTTAACCCTCAACTCTGCAATTCTGTTACGTATGTAGCTTAAAGAAATAATGGCATTTGTTTTGAAAGAGGTATGTGCAAGCAATTTTTTGTGTGTAAGCATTTAAAATGCAGTATTATATGTATTGATAGTTCACTTAAATATTTATTGCATGCTTATTATGAGTTCAGCCTATTCTAGGCCTTGGGGATATAGCAGGGAGTCAGATAAAGTCCCTACCTTCTTCTTTTATTTTATTTTTTTAAAATAAAATTATTTATTTATTTATTATTTATTTTTGGCTGTGTTGGGTCTTCATTGCTGTACGTGGGCTTTCTCTAGGTGTGGCGAGTGGGGGCTACTCTTTGTTGTGGTGTGTGAGCTTCTCATTGCGGTGGCTTCTCTTGTTGCGGAGCATGGGCTCTAGGCACACGGGCTTCGGTAATTGTGGCTCGCAGGCTCTAGAGCACAGGCTCAGTAGTTATGGCGCACAGGTTTAATTGCTCCGTGGCATGTGGGATCTTCCCAGACCAGGGCTCGAACCCGTGTCCCCTGCATTGGCAAGCAGATTCTTAACCACTGCGCCACCAGGGAAGTCCCAAAGTCCCTACCTTCTTTTTTAAAAAATTTATTTTATTTTAATTTATTTTATTTTTGGCTGCATTGGGTCTTTGTTGCCATGCGTGGGCTTTTCTCTAGTTGCGGCTAGTGGGAGCTACTCTTCATTGTGGTGTGCAGGCTTCTCATTGCGGTGGCTTCTCATGTTGTGGAGCGCGGGCTCTAGGCGTGCAGGTGTCAGTAGTTGTGGCACGTGGGCTCCAGTAGTTGTGGCATGCAGGCTCAATAGTTGTGGCTCACGGGCTCTAGAGCGCAGGCTCAGTAGTTGTGTCCTACAGGCTTAGTTGCTCCGTGGCATGTGAGATCTTCCCCGGGCCAGGGATCGAACCCGTGTCCCCTGCATTGGCAGGCGGATACTTAACCACTGCACCACCAGGGAAGCCCCTACCTTCTTGAAGCTTACTATCTACTGGGGGAAACAGACAGTCAACAACAACAAAAATAAATAATTTTAACGTCAGGCAGTCCTGTCACTCAGGGTACTGGCAGAAAAGAGAGGTGCATTCAAACAGAAGGATTGATAAGCATTTAATGAAGGAGTATTTACAAAGTTGTAAACAATAGTAAGTGAAAGGACAAGAAATGATTCAGCAGCCACAGGTGGGAGGGGAATGAGAAGACATTACCATAGCTTGGCCCTGAGTCAACCTGGAGAGAAGTATGGCAATAGGAGAGTCACCGGACAGGAGCGTCACAGCTGCTGGAAAATCACAGCAGGGAGGGAGCTGGGGAATAAATGCTACAACTCCAGTCTCTCCCACCCTCCTGTCTCTTGAGGGTATCTCTCACAGGCAAAACCAAAGGGGAAACCAGAAGGCAAGGAAGCCTATTATTGCAGATCATAAAGATCTGCTGCAGGGCACAGAGCAGGGTGGAAAGGGGGAGAGTGGATCCGGAGAGGCAAAGTGAGAATATTCAGAGCAGTAGTGATAAGTGCTATGGGGAAAAGTAAAGAAGAGTAAAAGAGAGAGTGTAAAATGGTGCACTATTTTAGATAGTGTTAAGATGAGGTGGCATTTGAATAATGGAGTGAGTGAAGTGAAGGAGGTAGTCATGTGGATATCTAAGAGAAGCACATTCTAGGCAGAGGGCAAAGGTGCCAAGACCTTGAAGTGTTATTCATACAATGAAATATTATACAACAATCAAGATGAATGAACCACAGCAACATGCAAATATACATGGGTGAATCTTAGAAAAGTAAATATGGAGGGGGAAAAATTAGGTTCCCAAAGAGTACATATAGCATACAGCTGTATAAAGTTAAAATACATTATAATAAAAATTATACTTTTAAGAAAGATATATATATATCCATATATGTATGTAGATATGTACATATCTATATATGTATGTGTATATATATATATGTGTGTGTGCATATATATGTATGACATAAAATTGTATTAAATGGAGCACCACAAAACGATGAACACAGAATTCAGGATAATGATTCTTTGCCAGGGGGTGGGGGGAGGCAGAGGAATGAGATTAGGGCCATATGGTTAGATTTAGTTATTAAGTTCATGGATACTTATTATGTTATTTAAAAAACTAATTAAAAATGAACCATACTTGTATTAATAAAGAGAATGTGCCATGAATCAAAGATTATGATTAATTTAATTCTATTCATCCAAGAACCAATGAAAAAAAATAAGACTCTGAGAAGCAAGGGACCATGCTTGGCATGCTTGTGGAATAGCAGGAAAGCCAATGTGGCTGGAGCAGAGAAAGGGAGAGTAGTAGTAGATGAGGTGGAGGGGTGGATGGGGGCCAGATTGTGTAGAGCCTTCAGGGCAGGATGAGGACCTTGGATCTTATTATAACTGAGATGGGAAGCCACTGGGGGTTTTGCGCAAGGGAGTTACATGATCTGACTTATGTTTTAAAAGGTTCATCCTACCTGCTGTGTAAAAAATAGACTGTAAGGCAGCAGGCATAAGAGTGAAAGCAAGAAGCAAAATAAATAAGAGACGAGTTTGGTAGTCAAGGTGACAGATGATAGTGAATTTGACTAGAGTCATAGTGTTGGAGGTATGTGAGAAGCGATCAGATTTTGGATATATTTTGAAAGTAAAGGTGATAGTATTTGATGATGGACTAAATGAAGGATGTAAGAGAAAGAGAGGGCTTCAGGGATTTTTGATCCAAGAAAATAGGTGGGTGGGACTCCCATTTATTGAGATGAAGAAGATTGCATGTTGGGGAAGGGGCTGAAATCAAGGATTCTATTTTAGACATGTTTCATTTGCAGTGTCTATTATTCAAGTGGAGATGTCAACTTTGGATAGTTTGAAGTGTAGAGGAGATATCCAGGCTGGAGATTTCAAATTGGAAGTCCATGGTATATAGATGGTATGGAAAGCTATGAACCTGGCTAAGGAGAATCAGGAGAGGTTGGTGTTAAGGAAGTCAAGGTACCAAAGTGTTTCAAGAAGGAGATCATGGTCAACTCAAATACTACTGAGAGTTTGAGTAAAATGAGAACTGAGTATGATTTTTGGTTTTGGCAAGGCGGAGGTCATTATTAACCGAACTGAGTAAAGGGGTGGGGGCGGGTGGTAGATGGCATTTTAAAATACTTATTTATTTATTTATTTTGGCTGCGCCGGGACTTAGTTGCAGCACGCTGGCTTTTCGTCGTGGCATGCGAGATCTTATAAATTTATTTATTTATTTATTTTTGGTTGTGTGGGGTCTTCGTTTCTGTGCGAGGGCTTTCTCTATTTGTGGCAAGCGGGGGCCACTCTTCATCGCGGTGCGTGGGCCTCTCACTGTCGCGGCCTCTCTTGTTGCGGAGCACAGGCTCCAGACGCGCAGGCTCAGTAGTTGTGGCTCACAGGCCCAGTTGCTCCGTGGCATGTGGGATCTTCCCAGACCAGGGCTCGAACATGTATCCCCTGCATTGGCAGGCAGATTCTCAACCACTGCGCCACCAGGGAAGCCCGTCAGGCGGGATCTTTACATGCATGCGGGGATCTAGTTCCCAGACCAGGGATCAAACCTGGGCCCCCTGCATTGGGAGCGTGGAGTCTTACCCACTGGACCACCAGGGAAGTCCCTAGATGGCGTTTTTAAAAGGAGAGACTATGGCAATACCTTACTGAGAAGGTAACATTTGAGCAAAGGTCTGAAGGAGGTGAGGGAATTGGTCATGTGGAGATCTGGGGTAGAGCTTTCCAGGTAGAAGGACCAACCAGTGCAGAGACCCTAAGATGTGGTGTGTTGGAAAATAGCAAGGCAGTCAGTGTGACTGGAGAAGAGTAAGAAAAGGGAAGGAAGAGTAGCAGAAAATGAAATTGAAGAGGTAACAGGAATCTAGACAATTAAAGACCTTGTAAGCTATTGTACAGATATCGGTTTTACTCTAGTTGAGATGGAGAGCTGTTGGAGAGGTTTGAGCAGAGAAAAGACTTTACTTTGAATTTCACTTTTAATAGGAAAATCTGGCTTGTGTTGAAAACAGATTGTGGTGCGAGACAGAGGTAAAGGACCAGTTTGGGGGTTATTGAAACAATCCAGGCAGTAGATAATGATGGTTTGAACTAGGATGGTAGCTGTGAAGGTCATGAGAAGTGGTTGAATTTTTGATATATTTTGAAGAATCAATAGGACTTACCAATGACTTGGGGGTGGAGTGTGAGAGGAAGAGGAGTGAAGGAAATTCCTAAGATTTCAGGTCTGAGCACATGAAAGGATGGAGTTGTCAATAACTGACGACTGTGGATAAAATAGGTTTGGGGACAGATGAGTGTATGAGGGGACAGAATGGAGAGAGTCTAGAAGTACAGTTTTAGACATGTGTTTGAGATGCTGGTAGAAGTGGGTAGATGGGGTGGTGGGAGTCTGTGAAAGGTGTTGGGGGTTGAAGGAGAGAAATAGTCATCTAGGGGAGACTGAATGGCTTATTCTGAGCTGTCCAATACTTAGCCACTAGCCACATGTGACTACTGAGTACTTGAAATGTGGTTAATATGGCTAAGGAACTGGTTTTTCAAAGTCTATCTAATTTAATTATTTAAATGTAAACATAAGTAGCCACATGTGCTAATGGCTACTGTTTTGGTGAGCACAGATTACAGAATATTTCCATCATTGCAGAGAGTTCTATTGGACAGCACTAGTCTAAGGATATATACTATAATTGCCAGGCAGCATTAAGGGCCCACTTGAGATTAGTGATCATGAATTTAAAATGAAGCTGGTTAGCATGGCTGTGTGTGTGTGTGTGTTTTGTTTTTTTGTTTTTTTTTAATTTATTTATTTTGGTTGCATTGGGTCTTTGTTGCTGCACGGTGTGTGGGCTTCTCACTGTGGTAGCTTCTAGTTGTGGCATGTGGGCTCAGTAGTTGTGGCACACAGGCTTAGTTGCTCTGGGGCATGTGGGATCTTCCCAGACCAGGGCTTGAACCCATGTCCCCTGCATTGGCAGGTGGATTCTTAACCACTGTGCCACCAGGGAAGCCCTGTGTGTGTTTTTTAAAAAAAATTTTAATTGAAGTATAGTTGATTCAGAATGTTGTGTTAGTTTCTGGTGTATAGCAAAGTGACTATATATATATATATATATATATATATATATATATATATATATTCCAGATTCTGGTACTTCATAGCTTGGTAATCTTGGGCAAGCTACTTTACCTCTTTTTTCCTCAGTTTTCTCATCTATAAAATGGAAATAATAATAGTATCTACTTCATAAAGTCACTCTGAGAATTAAATAAGTTAATACATGAAAGCACTCACAACAGTGTCTGACATAGCGTAAGTAGTCAGTAGATGCTAGCTATGATTATGGTCATTATACTTCCATGTTGTTTGAATGTTATACGATGTGGGTGTATTCATGTATTTCCGTTGAAAGAGCTGAGAGGAAGGAGCCAGTAGAGAGGGAGAGGTTGAAGGTATAGGACAGAGGTAATGACAGCTTGAGTAAGGTTACTGAGGACCTGTACATGAAAGGGATCTGGAAGATGGAGGCATTAGACCTAGCTTGGAGGAGGGCTCCCTCTCATTTTAACAGTAGAGGATGGCTCTGAATATATTCCTAGTTTAGTAGTAGTAGGTAGTAGGAAGTTGGTTTCCCATATGGAGACTTCTATCTTATCTTTAAGAGGTGAGTTATTTGGTAGATTGAAGGGGCTGTTGAGGTGTTGGAGTTTTGAGGAAAATGGGCAAACTTTGAAAGAATCACTGGGGAGAATGAGAGAGTGACCTGAAAACATGAAAGGATTTCCCCAGGAATATTGAAGGTCCATTTGAGGCTGGTGACTATGAATTCAGGGTGGTACCTGTTTATTTAACTGTGATTTTTCTCTTGCAGTGCTTAACGACTCTAGGGTGGAGAGGAAAGGCTGTGAACCAGGATCTTCAATGAATGAGTAGAGGACAGCAAAGAGGAAGTCGAGGTGTAACCAGATAGTATGAAACTTGGAGGAAGAAGAATCAGGGTGTTTTTTTTTTTCTTTTTTTTTTACCTGAGGGTGAAGGAGGAATTGTCTAGAAGTTGTAGTGTGGCTGGAAGAGGGCATCACATCACCTCCTGACTCCCTAGTACATGCAGCGTCTTGGTGTAAATCACTTTCACTTGAAAGGGCTGTAAGGGAAGCTCCAATCTCATGGGAAAGCCAGGAATATCACTGGACATTCAGGGATAAGTTGGAGGATGGGTAGGAGAGTTTGTTAATCCTGGAATTGTGTTCCAGGGAGGCATAGCAGAAGCACCTGGAAATTAAGGTAGTAATGAGAGGTCAGGTGGCAGGAGAAGAAGCACAGAGGAATATGGGAATGAGGTTAGAAGAGAGGAATAACAATGACAGCAATAGTAATTTAATAATAACAATACTAATAATTTAACAATGCGTTGCCTGTATTCTCTCATTTAATCCTCATAACAACCTCATAAAGTAGAGCCTTTATTTTGCAGATGAGAAGACAGGCACACGAGTTTAAGTGACTTGCCCAAGGTCACATAATAATAGATTGAACTTGGTGCTTACATATTGGGCGATGACAAAAGAAAATAGGGATGTAAGTGAGGCACAGTGAGTTTGGCTTATCATAAATTTGTCAAGATGGTTACTTCTGACAGTCTTTTGATAAATAGGGGTCTCTCAGCTTTCTCCAAATTTAGCTGTATTTGGGACTAGAGGTTGATGATGCTGTTTGGTTGGTGTTCCTTATATTGCTCTGTATGGAAAGATCCAGGCCGTGGCCAATGCATTTTCTCACCTGTGCTCTGCACAGTGATTGGTGGTGGGGGTAGTGGTGTGATTCTTAGGTATGTCTTGACCTTGTGGGGGATATAAAGTCAGGCTGCAGGTGGCTCTGAAGTATAAGGCTGCGGGGCGGTTTGTGGGAAAAGTGACCTTAATGGAAGACTTCACAGGCTGTAGATTCTGAGAGATGAGAGACCCAGTAGGGGTCTGGCAGTGGCCCAATTCTTTCTTGCAGTGAAAGCACCTCCTCCAGTTGTTCAAAGCTATGGCCCACCTCCTAAAGAAACCATTTTTTACTGGACACTCTGAAGGGTTTTGGTACCATGCTTATTGCTCAAGGAAGCTTATGAAGAAGAAAAGGAGGCCTTACTGTAAACTTCCTTGGGCAGCATTTTAGAGTCTTATGTCAAGATGATCCTATAAAATTGTTTCAAAATTCTAAGACAGCAAATACAATCATTAAATGTTTAATGCTTATTATAGCTAGGTTACTTATTTTAGTAAACTGTATGCTAGACTTGGGTTTTTTGTGTCCTGTGCTGCATGTACATTGATGTCCCTTGTAAAATAAATTGCACAGAACATCTATGCATGAATTCTAGTATAGACAGCATATATGTCTAAAACATAAAGGTCCTTTATAACTATTGCATGAATAAATGAAGTTCATTATTTCAATTTTGGAAGAGGTTTATTTTGAGGTATTTCTTCTTTTATGACATATTGTTTGTTGTAGCAGTGATTTATTTGAAGATGAGTTCTGTCAGGAGTAAACACCCAATTATAACCTTGGAAAAATAATCCTGTTTACAACACAAAACCAGAAACACATTAAAAGTGAAAAGTGGGCCCTGCTTATGTATCTGTGTAGATGAGTTATGAATAAAGGTATTCATGTACACATACAGAACTAAATATCTCCCTCGTTAATACTAATGACCTAACTTGGCATTTGTCATAATTCAGATTCAGTTTCTGTGATTATCAGAGTATATGAAAGTGGATTAAAATATGTATGCACATGTAGCTATATATCTAGTCCATGCATGTGGGATTTGTCATAATTTAGAGTATGTATAAATTTTATTTATTTATTTTTTTTTGCGGTACGCGGGCCTCTCACTGTTGTGGCCTCTCCCGCTGTGGAGCACAGGTTCTGGACGCGCAGGCTCAGCGGCCATGGCTCACGGGCCCAGCCGCTCCGCGGCATGTGGGATCTTCCCGGACCGGGGCACGAACCCATATGCCCTGCATCGGCAGGTTGACTCTCAACCACTGCGCCACCAGGGAAGCCCTATTTTTATTTTTTAAAACCTTATTATTATTATTTTTGGCCGCCCCACGTGGCATGTGGGGTCGTAGTTCCCCCACCGGAGATCAAGCTGGCACCCTCTGCAGTGGAAGCGTGGAGTCTTAACCACTGGCCCAACAGGGAAGTCCTTATGTATAATTTTTATAGAATTAAAAGTTAGCTCTTATTTCTAGCACTGCAAATACTCAGCATAATACTTTTTAATAAGTCTAAAATTAGTAGGTTCAAGAAATTAGGAAGTTCAAGAAATTAGGAAGTCCATCTAGGTATTATTAATTTTGGAGTTCATCAAGTTAAATTTTATTTACTAGTGGAATACATTGTTATTACTAAGGTGTTATGTTTAGATTGAACACAAAATATTTATTTTCTCCTACCTCCAACCGCTTAATTATAACTGTTTATAGTTGTTATAATATATTTACTGTTACATGGCAGGCTTCCAGGGCGATGTGAGTTGCCAGTAGAGGAAAGTTCTCCTGTTTTGTAAGAAGCCTAACAGTGTAGCACTAACCACAGCTTGGGGTCTGGGCTTCAGTTTTGTATGTTCATAAACGATATTTAAATGTCACAGAGTTGACTGATGCTGGGAATGCGGATTCACGCTAAGGACGTTCTCAAGAGATTGATGTATAAACCATAATGCCAATTTATTAATTTATAAAGACAATTGTTCACGCAGATATGATTTGAAAATAGCAAGTCCTTTCCGGGCAGATCTTCGTGGGAAGCTAAATTATAATCAGAAGATTGTTGCTACCATAGAATCAAGGCAAGGTGAGTTAGCAGTACAATTCAAACACATAATACCATTTGCTGTCATTGCCAAGGCTCATCTCCCCAGTATAGAGTATTTGCTCCCTGGAGAGACTGGTGTATTTGTTTTACAGATCAGTGCACACCCATCCCACAGCCTGGGTAGTGCCTGTTTAGGTTTTGCATTTTTCTATGCTTTCTTTGCTGATCAAAACCCTTGATTTGCTCTTTTTTAAAATCACGTAAGTAAAACGTGTTTCTTTAGCTGTTATCTCTTCAATCGGATTAGTCTAGTATCGATCGGCTACAGGACATTCTATCATTCAGGGAAGGTACCTCTTTATATTTATAATAGCTCAACTTATAGCCATGGGGGTGAGGCAGGGGACAGCAGCCTAATCAATAATTCTTTGGGGGCACCTCACTGTGGCCAGTGAATATGGTTGCCAGATTAAAATACAGGACGCCCAATTCAATTCAGATAGCACGTACTTTTTTCTTTTTTTAGTATAAGTATGTCCCAAATATTGGATGAGGTATAGTTATACTAAAAAAAGTATTCATTGTTTTTCTGAAATCCAAATGTCCTGTACAGGGCGTCCTATATTTTTATTTGCTAAATTTGGCAAGCCCACGAGTACATAAACATGATGTCAAGAGGCTTGCTTGGCTTCAAGCTGGTCGGTAAGCACCAATCCATTCGGTTGTCTCAGGGAACAAAAACCATTCCCACTAAAAAATAACTGTAGGTAGCAATGAAACACGGAAGAATTTTGACCCTTTGAGGAACCCGTAGTGACGCAACGGCCTTAAATACTGCCTTGACTGATTGCCCCGCCCCCTCCATCTTCTCTTCCTGCTCTTACAATGATTGCTCCATCTCTTCTTCCTTCACAAGTCCCGCCTTTTCAGCTACCCGCTCTGGATAGGGATCGGTAAACCAAAAAGGGCCGGCAAAAGAGCCGACGATTTTAAGGAGCGGAAGTAGTCAAATTTCTCTGAGAACCGTAAAGTGCGGCTGGCTGTCTCCCTTTCCGGATAACGACAACAGCTCCGACTGTCAGTTCCGGCCTTCCTCGTGTAAGGGGATCTGCCGGACCCTTGCTAATTCAATTTTTTCCCCATTCCGGGCCCTTCCCTATCGTCGCCCCCTTCACCTTGGATCATGTTCAAGAAGTAAGGACATGCTGTGGCCTCCGTTGGCTGCTCACAAAGGGGGTGGGGGTGGGGGTGGGGAAGAGGGCGAGAGCAAAGATTCTCTTTCTCTCTCCCCCGCCCCTGCCATCCTTACTCCCTAAGGTTTTCTATAGTACTATTCTCTCAACTGGCAACTAGCAACACTTCTTTAAGCTTTTCGTCCCTAATCCTCAGTTGGGTTTGGGTCCTCCCACCCTCATTTTCTTTCTCCTTACCTCTCTTTCTCTTTTGCCCCCTTTCCTAGTCCTATCTCCGTTCCTAGGATTCTACCAATCACATCCTTGCACTGTGATTTGGGGACATATCCTCTTTAGCAGAGAGGAGAGCCCTGCACTCACTGCCTTGTGGTTACTAGTTATGAACTGAATAAGGGAAGGCTTGACTTCCTGGGTCATGGGAGTGAAGGAGTCTGGGTGACAGGAAGCTAGCGGACTGTGATACCTATTGCCTAGCTGCCAGATGAACCTTGTCTTGAAAATAGCGTGACTGCCCCATAGGCTATTCAGTGTGAGGAAGACAATAATTCTTTGGAACCTACCTAGTGGGTTTGCCTTCCAGATTTGGTAGACGCAAAAAGCAAAGGGGGATCATGGGCAAAGGGAGGTGGGTTTTGTGCAGGACATTTTGAGCAAAAATAAATAGGGATGTTAAATACCGTCGTCATCATCACTTAAAAAAGAATCTCAGCAGATTACATAGCCTAGGAGGGGCCGATTTTCACTGTTATATTTGGGTTGGTCTTTTGTATATCAACGCTTGAGGGTATTTTCATTTTGTTTTGTTTTGCTTTTGTTTTTTTACACAGGTTCTGTTATAGGTGGGAATCTGTTTTTTCCTGGGTAGAGTTGAGTAAGATTTTCCAGGAGAGGCATTTGTGTAGCTAATTACAGATTATAATGTGAAATATGCCTCATATCCTTCTCCCCTCGCCCCCCCCCGCCCAGCTAATTGTGACTTTATGACAGTTTAATATTGTATTAAGACTTTGGTTTTGTGCTGGACACAATAAAAGGGAAATGGTATTTAAAAAAACAATTTATTTCATAATTATTTTAGACGTCTAAATATTTGCTTGGAAATAGATGACTAATTAAAACAATACCTTTAGCTATTCTGATATGTCTTCTTGGAAATGCCTTTTTTTTTCCTTGCAAAAATCATTTGGCAGATTTGATGAAAAAGAAAATGTGTCCAACTGCATCCAGTTGAAAACCTCAGTTATAAAGGGTATTAAGAACCAATTGTTAGAACAATTTCCAGGTATTGAACCATGGCTTAATCAAATCATGCCTAAGAAAGATCCTGTCAAAATAGTGCGATGGTAAGTTTTTATTTTTTTCTATGTAAAGTTCAGAGAAGCTGAATATTGAATGATTAGATTGCACTCATAATAAATGTAATTATCGTCACATTAACTATTTATCTACTCTAAATGAGTAACTCTAAAACTTATCAATATTTGTATTTTCAAGTGTTTTTCTATGTTTGTGAAAATGTGGCTTTGTGTACTGATTGTTTTATTAAAGAGTTAATTAAATGTTTTTATTCAGAGTTGGATTTATTTCAGTTTGTGCTTTAGAGATTTGTTTTATTAATTATCTGAAAAGGAATTCAAAATAATAAAATGTGAAATAAAATTGTAGCAGGTCATATTTTTCCTTTTTCTCTACTGGACTGGTATGAGTTAAAAAAAATGTTTTTTTTGCCCTGGATCTTTATTGAAATTTTTTTTTAAAGCTTACTGTATCTCTGTATATGCATGCTTCATATTATACATTATTTAAAGGATGTTTGGCACATTCATTTTTGAAAGAAAATATCTAACTTGGTACTTTGTGACATTTGTCTTACAGCCATGAACATATAGAGATCCTTACAGTAAATGGAGAGTTACTGTTTTTTAGACAAAGAGAAGGGCCTTTTTATCCAACCCTAAGATTACTTCACAAATGTAAGTCTTGTTAGAAAATATGTATTTGGGCATATGGAAAGACACAAAAGGAGTTGAAAGTGACTTCTGGTAGTTAACTTATTAGTACTAGGCTATATGGAATATAAAACTAAAAAGATTTCCCCCCTCCCCATCTTGTGGTAAATCTGAAAAATGCAAATTCTCTCATTATGCATTCCAGAAAGCCCAAGAAAGAGCATTCATTCATTCATTACTTAATTCAAAAACTATTTTTTAAACTTACTCTGTGCCAGGCACTGAGCTAGGTAATGAGAATGTGATAGGAAGCAAAGATAGATATGGTCCCTGTCCCTAGGAAGCTAACAGTCTAGTTGGGAGAATAGACAACAATTAGATAATTACACGAATATATATTCACAAACTGTAATAAGTGCTGTGAGCATTTTCTTTTACATTTGTATCCAGATTTGCCTCATAGAGGTAAGTCTGTATAAGGGAAAGCATGGAATCCCAGTTATTGTTAGTTGAGTGCCAAGGTCAGGTGTTAAGAAACAAAATAATGTTTATTATGTACCCACATTTGCATGTTGTTAGATTGATTACATTACAAAAGAAAACCCAAAGGAAGATGCTATCCCAGTGTACAAGAGTTTTTCAACTGCAAAGTAAAATTTCTGCTTTTCAAGCCAGTATGTGTCTGGCATGTGTGCTTATTTATGGTGAAGCATTGTGTCTGAAGTGTCAAATGGTAGAGGAAAAAAATATGTGTGTATAAATAGAAAGAGATAAAGCAAATATAGCAAAGTGCTAATGAACGATTGTTGAAACTAAGTGGATGGTATCCAGGTGCTCATTGAACTATTCTTCCAGTTTTTCTATATGTTAAGCATTTTCACAATAAGTTGGAAGAAAAAGATGTTCCTGTTTAATAATATTTTGCTGGGAACCAACCTTTTAGAACATCTTAAAGTTATTCTTGTGCAAGAAGCAGGATGATATGGTGGTTAAAAGTGTGAACTTGGAGTTAGGCAGGTCTGGGCTCAATTCCCAGTGCATGTCACTTTTGTCAAGTCACTTAAGCTTTGTTTCCTTATCTTTAAAAGTGGAAGCAATTTTATGTTACATCTCCCAGGGTTGTGAGGATTAAATAAGATAGTAACACACATGTAATGCACCTAACACAATGCCTGGAACATAGTAAGTGCTCAATATATAATAGCCATTATTATGATGTAGTAATTGTTCAGTAAATGTCCATCCACTACTACTACTTGTCATCATCCCCATGATCAGGATCATCATTATCATTATTATTAAAGGACAGATATTAATGAGGATGGAGATCTAGAAAACAAATTATGGCTTCTGAGTAGTAAACACATTCATTCATTCAGCTTCCTTTTTTTCAGTAAGATGTTTAATTTGGAGCTGTGTTTAAATTAATTTCTAGTCTTGGTAGGAAAAAGACTTATTTGTTCTCTGACTAGTGGGAGAGGTAGTGGTAAGACATTAAAATGAATACATTTTACTAATTATTGTTATTATTCCTGGAGAGCCCTGAGAGGCCTAAAAAGTTTTTCCCATAGATATTGTTTTAAATCCTTTGGGGATCCTTTAGTTTTTAGGTTATGAATTATTAATAGACACACATACACACAGACAAATTTTTTTAAGATTACAGAAGGAGTATGTGTTCATTCTAGAGATTTGTAAAATACGGAAGTAAAATCACTTGTATTCCCATGACCTAGAGGTAACCATGGTTAGTATATCAGTGTACTTCCATCCCATTATTTCCTGTATTGTGTGTGTGTCTGTGTGTTATGTGTAAATGCATATTTTTTTCCTTTTTAAATTGGGCTCTCTGTTAAATAGTTTTTGTTTTTTAATTAATAGACTTTCTTTTTTAGAGCAGTTTTAGATTTACAGAAAAAATGAACAAAGTACAGAGAGTTCCCATATACTTCCTTCCCATCCTTCTTTTCTTATTAATATCCTGCATTGCCGTGCTTCAATCGATGAACCAATATTGATACATTATTATAATTAACGAAAGTCCGTAGTTTACATTAGGGTTCATTCTTTGTGTTGTACGGTCTGTGGTTTTTGTCGATTGCATATATCATGTATGCACTGTTACAGTATCTTACAGAATAGTTTCACTGCCCTAAAAATTCCCTGTGCTCTACCTATTCATCCTTCCCACCTCCCCGTCTCTTCCAACCCCTAGCAACCACTGGTCTTTCTGGCAGTTTTTTTTTTTTTTGGCGGTAAGCGGGCCTCTCACTGTTGTGGCCTCTCCGGTTGCGGAGCAACAGGCTCCGGACGCGCAGGCTCAGCGGCCATGGCTCACGGGCCCAGCCACTCTGCGGCACGTGGGATCCTCCCGGACCGGGGCACGAACCCGTGTCCCCTGCATCGGCAGGTGGACTCTTCAACCACTGCGCCACCAGGGAAGCCCCATTTCTGGCAGTTTTTATTCTGCTTTTTTCACTTATCATATATTTTGAATGTTTCCCAGGGTATTCTCCAAAAACATGGTCCTATTATATAGGTATTATAGACATACTTTAAGTCATTTATCTCTTACTTTATTGCTGGACATTTAGGTTGATTCCAGTTTATTTCTAATATAAATATTAGTGCTATAATGAATATCTTTCTATCTAAATATATTGTACATCTCTCATTTTTTTCTTAGGATAAAGTCCTAGAAGTAGAATTACTGAGTCAGAGTTTGAACCTTTTCGAGGCTGTTGATACATGTTGCCAGGTAGTCCTAAAGAAAGCTTGTACCCATTTATAAGTCTTCTAGCAGTATATGGGAATGTCAGTTTTCCTACACTCTTGCTAGCACTGGGAAATACTTTTCTTAAAAATATATGCCAATTTGATAAGTGAAGGAGGGTGTTTCAGTTTTATTTTGCATGTGTCACAGAATACTGTAATTTGGGGAAATATTTGTTCATGTCCTTTGCCTTTTTCTGTTGAGTCATTAGTCTTACTAATTTATGTAATGCATTTCTTTTCTTCTAGATCCTTTTATCCTGCCACACCAGCAGGTTGATAAAGGAGCCATCAAATTTGTACTCAGTGGAGCAAATATCATGTGTCCAGGCTTAACTTCTCCTGGAGCTAAACTTTACCCTGCTGCAGTAGATACGATTGTTGTATCCTTCCCAGGCTGTAACTGTTGAAAAATGTGTTCATTGTATTCTTGTTATTGCTGAAAGATCTGTCATCCCAGAGAACATTAGATGTACTTTTTTGGAGGTTACTCTTACTGTTATCTCATGCCTTTCTGGCTACATTTGAAGATGTGGGAAGCAACATTATTTCTTGAGACTAAATTCTGTCCCATCTTAGAGATTAAATGAGAACAAGTAACAAAAGAGTCCCAGCTGCATTTCAGCTCAGTTAGAGACCAGTGTTATCAGACTCAGGACACAGTATAAAACTCTTAATTATTAATAGAGAGGTTGTATATGATATGATTGGATCACTTATTTGGACATCATCTTGCTACTTTTATGTTTGAATTACCCCAGATACCCTGGAGTAAAAGCACTCAAAAGGGAAAAGAACTTAAGCACCAGGTGGAATGTTAGAAGTGAGTAGTGGGAACCATTGGCAATCCCAGTGGTTTTATTTTGAAGTTCCAATGAACTTTTATTCTAAAGTTCATTTTTTTTCTTTTTTTTTTTTTGTGGTACATGGGCCTCTCACTGTTGTGGCCTCTCCCGTTGAGGAGCACAGGCTCTGGATGCACAGGCTCAGCGGCCATGGCTCACGGGCCCAGCCACTCAGTGGCATGTGGGATCTTCTCGGACCGGGGCACGAACCCGTGTCCCCTGCATCGGCAGGTGGACTGTCAACCACTGCGCCACCAGGGAAGCCCCCTAAAGTTCATTTTTAAGTTGGTTGTTTGGGCCTCAGAACATGTTTTCTCAAAGAGAAATTATAAAGTCCCAGATAGTCCTTAAGAATCTATTCAACTCATGATGGAGCTGAATAATTCTGCATTATTTCCATTTCTACAGTGCTGTTTCAGCTATATTCCAGATTAGTTTTTTATCACCTAGTCTGGACAGGAGGACATCTTCTCCTCTGTCATAGATAAAGTGGCCATTTGCCTCAGGTTGAGAAAAGGAACCATACTTGGTGGGAATGGGGAAATCACTGGAGCGGAAAGGCCATTAGAGTGGGTTTAAGAGTGTGTCCTGTGCTCAAAAGGAGGGTGTTCTCTCTTGTGGCAGTTATATCTAAGGGGTAGTATAAGTTGTATCAATATATTTATATCTTAGGAACAGCTTGTGTTGATATAGATACTGGTCACATAATAGGTGATCAAATATTTGTGGAACATTGAATGAATGAATGACTTGAAAACCAAGGGAGAAAAGTATTCTGTGAGGACAGGTTACCCTTTTATGTTTATGATTTTTCTGTTTTTAAAGTTTATAGTTCTGGGGTTTCCCCTAAATGGAAAATTTTCCTAGTACTTAGCCTTTACTTTTAAAATAATTTTTATTTTGAAATAATTATAGACTTTGGGAAAGTTGCAAAACTAGTACAGAGAGGGGCTGTGTACCCTTGAACCTTTACTTTTTAAAATATGTACTGCAGTGTTTAACATTCTAGACACTTCAAATGATAACCAAGAACATTCTGGTTGTTCTGGATAGATTGCAACTTACATTGGACTCTTAAAGATTGATTGGGGATATAATTATTGTTTTAATGTATCCTTTATATAAAACCACCATTTAGTGATTAAAGCACTAGAACAATTGATATTTATTTCCATTTTTAATATTTATATGCAAGAAATTTTGTCTCCTTTTTTGCATGACTTCTTTTTCTTCTTCTTTTGTTGGCATTGGGTTATGGTATTATTAACATTTGACTTAAAAACAGAGAATGATTATTAGATTCATTCATTTAGCATGTATTGAGTATTCGCAATCTGCCCATAAATTTTGCTAGGTCCCTGCCCTCAAGGAGTTAATGGACTAGGCGAAGGTGCAAGTTGGGTTCACAGTGGCTTAAGTAGTAATGTGACACCCCCTCTCCAAGGCATTTTGATAGATAAATAGTTTTCTTAGCTGTGTGTTTTCAGGCAATCATGGCAGAAGGAAAACAGCATGCTCTGTGTGTTGGAGTCATGAAGATGTCTGCAGAAGATATGTAAGTCTCCTGTTAGGCCTCCTTAGCTTTTAAGATATAGGTAACCTATGCAGGAAGAATCAGAATTACAGGTGAAATTTGCTCTCATTCATACCATATCTTATAAATATTTAAGCACAGAAGCCTCATTTCTGATTTTTCCTAACACTTAGGAAGCCATTGAAACCTATTTTGTCTCTGGGATTGCATTCTTCCTTTAGCATTCTGAAAAGAACCTGTGTGCCAACACAGCTGTATTATATGTATGTGTGTGGTATTTTAGGAATTTTTTTTATTTAGTATGATTTAGATTAGGTGTGGGGAAAGATATTTTACTGCTAGTTTTTAAAAACGGTGACATAATTTAGTACCACACAGTATTTATCTTATATTTTAACATGGTGGTATAAAATATTAAGGAAATATTAAAGATATATTACCAAAATATAGTCAATATACTTAAAAACGTTGGAACTCATGACCAAAATATTCCTATTAATTTTGTTTCAGGGTTAATTATAACACTTTGATGTTCTCCTGGTTTGGTGACATCATTACTCTGTTTCTGTGGACCCACTAGTTAGATCACTAGAATCGCTTTAAGACATGAACTGCAGCAGAGTAATGTAGTTTAATGTAGATGATAATGTTAGTGTAATATAAATAAATTCCCTACATGTGGCTCAATAATTTCAAGATAGCAATGCACCCCGAATTATATTTACCATGAGTAAGCCTATAAAAATACTTAACAATATGTTTATGTGCTTTATTCCTTCTGCAGTGAGAAAGTCAACAAAGGAATTGGCATTGAAAATATCCATTATTTAAATGATGGGCTGTGGCATATGAAGACATATAAATGAGCCTCAGAAGGAATGCACTTGGGCTAAAAATGGATATTGTGTTGTATCTGTGTTTGTGTCTATGTGTGACAACATGAAGACAATACCTCTGTGGTTATGCTGAATAAATTCAACAGATGCTAAAATTCTGTTAGCTTCAAAAATTATTTTATTTTTTCTTAAACTCAAGTTAAATTTGGGTTACAAACTTGGACATTAAAAGGTGTCTGGTAAGTAACCAAACTCAGACAACTTAATGTCCTTTCTCAGGCTAATGATGTAAGATGAAGGGCAAGATTTGGTAAATGAACTTGCTAGTATATGGCTGACCCCCCCCAGAGAATCTGACTACTTAATGGGGCTGGAAGCTAGACTGGGATTTTTATCCCATTACCCCAGGGCACCTAGAAGTTCCCCTTCTCTTTTGTATGTGTTTTTTGTTTGCTGTTGCTGTTTTTAAACTTTTCATTATGGAAAATTTTGAGCGTATAGAAAAGTATGGGTAGCATAGTATAATGGACCTTTTCTGTATCCATCACCCAGCTTCAATTCGTGGCCAATATTATTTCATCTCTATCTCACTCCTTCCCACCCCACTCTCTGATTATTTTGAAGCAAATCTCAGATATATCATTTCATCCAGTTTCTTTAATATGTCTTTGAAATATGTAATTTTTAAAAAAACCCATAATATCATTATCACACCTAAAAATTTTAGCTATTTCTTTTTAAAAATATATATATTCATTTTTTATTTTTGGCTGCATCGGGTCTTAGTTGTGGCACACGGGATCTTCGTTGTGGCACGTGGGCTTCTCTCTAGTTGTGGCTTGCGTGCTCAGTAGTTGCGGCATGCGGGCTTAGTTGCTCCGCAGCATGTGGTATCTTAGTTCCCGACCAGGGATTGAACCCATGTTCTGCATTGGAAGGCAGATTCTTAACCACTGGACCACCAGGGAAGTCTCAGCTATTTCTTAATAAGGTCAAATATCTGAACTGTGTTCAATTATGTGACAGATGGACCCAATTGTTTCTCTTTTTATTTTTTTAACCATTGGTTTGCTTGAAATTGGTATCTGACAAGGTCCATATATTGCATTTGGTTGTTATTTGTCTGTTTTAATCTCTAAGTTCCCCGTCCGTTTTCCCTTTAAATTAATTATGTAAGAAATCTAGTTGTTTTGTCATATAGCGTTTCTTCCCACATTCTGGATTTTGTTGATTGTATCACTGTAAAGTAATTTAACTTGTTTTTGTACTCCCTGTATAGCCTGTAAACAGATCGGCTTGATCAGATTCCAGTTCAATTTATTTAATGCCCTCTCTTGAATCATACTACACAGATGCCCAGAACTTCCAGATTTGAGTCCCCACTGTATTCCCCAAAGAATGCGTATCTCCTATCATAAGTGGCATATGAAGACCATGGACCTACTTCAGTGAGAACAGTAAGCTGTTTTGAGAATTAAACAGCAGTTATGAATTTATACAGTGATAACAGGTCTTTCTTCCTAATAACATTGCTGTTATATTGGGTTGGCCAAAAAGTTTGTTTGGAAAAAAGTTTGTTGTTCAGAAAAACCCGAACGAACTTTTTGGCCAACCCAATACTGTGTTTCAGCCATCTTCATTTGGTTGTTTACAAATATATGACATGTGATTTTATTTTTCAGATGGATACAGACATTTACAAGATTGTGGTGACCTGTGTTACGGTTATAAGTTGGTGAGAAAGGTGAGGGTGGATAGTAAAAAGAGAGACACCATTTGGCTGGCTGTTGCAGCTGGGCCTCCCAAGATATAACATGGGTGAAGGGTATAGATCCAGGGTCTGACTCAGATTGAGAAACTATTTTCCAGTAACAAAACCTATAAGACTTGGAGATTCCCACGTTAGAATGTAAATGTATTAATTTATAGTGGTAAGTCTGCTTAGGGTAAACAATTAGTAAACAGGAAGTTTCTTGGTGAAGATGGATAAGAGTAAAGGAAGGTTGATAATTTGGGGGAGTATTTCATCTGGGCCAGGGTAAGGCTTGGAGAATTTTTCCTGCTTCATCATTAATTAGAATGCTTATGTCTGCCAAAATCTTTCTTTCCTAGCCTGTAGAGGTGCCCTGATAACTTTTCTTCCTATATCCTTTTTTAGTTCTATGTAGAATATTTTTCTTTGTTATGACAGTTATATTCTACAGCTTACTATATTTTTATATTTTATTATTTATTCCTGGTGGATAAAAGTGTAAATAATCTCATCAGTAGCACAATTATAAATGATCTTTCAGGGTAGGTTTCTTCAACAGATAGTCTCATTTTATGCTGATTTACTAGTTTCAAATTCAGATGTTTCCCCATTTGGGGGAGAGGCAGCCTATTCGAGGTCTATAGCTCCTTATATGCTTAAAAAGAAAATAAGTCATTTATGTCAAAACCAAACTTTGAACCTTATTTTTGGTACTAAGATAATGTTAATTGACCAAGATTGCCTATGGAGTGTTAGCAATGAAAAACAAAGCACACACATATATTAGAGAAGTTTTAATTGTGTGGTTTCAGAAATAATTTATCCATGTTTCTAACCACTGTTATGGTGGGTGTGGGGAACACTTTTAAAATATTCAACATCATCTGTGCTTGTTTTCCTACTATGTTCAGGTACATTGACTTTGTTGCCTTGGTAATATGGACTAAATATGTATATTTCCTGCTCCCCCTGTGTCTGAGGCCTCAGGTTATAGAGTTAATCCGGGGTGTCACTCCATAGGTTGGAGCCCAGTCTGTTTCTAAACATTAGGTCATGCAAGGAAGCCAATTCAAAGAGGTTTAACTATCAGCCTCTTTATGCACTATGCTTAAAGGCAACTTAGTTTTCCCATATTCCTGAGAGTAGGAATACAGGGAGAGCCTGTTTTTCTCACAGGCAATGTGTCTTCAGTTCATTTTTAGTTAGGGTGTCAAGCTTGACACATTTTGTGTCAAGCCAACCTACAACCTAGTCATTTTTGTGCATCTGACACACTTTTCCTCAGCCGAGGTCAGTTCAACTCAATGGACATTTATTGAATATCCACTAGGTTCTAGGCATGTGGCACAAAGATGAATAATAGACAAGTGGCCCTTATCCTTAAGGAGCTTCCAGTCTAGTGAGTAAATTTACGTTTAAAAAAATCTGGGTAATGGTGACAGCCCAATAGCAACTTATAAAGCCAGTAGGAATTTACTAATACATTTCCAATTTCAGTCATTAAAATTTGCAAATTATACATGAACCAGATATAAAAATATTCCTAGATTATATCCAATGTGAGGTTAAAAAAAATCCAGATGTCTTGGAGTTGCAACAATTCAGCATTCCAACTCAGATTGTTGTCCCATTGTGTGGTAATATAAAGGCCTGATAAACCCTCTTCTAGCAGACTATTATAGTGGTTTGGTGGTGTTCTGTTGGCAGCTGCATTTTTCCTTTTTTTAATGTTCTGGACCCAAAACAAGCAGCTGGATTTATCCAAAGGACAGCTATGAACATTTCTAATTTGAGGGATTTGATAATCCCCAAACATAAAGTCATATGGCATTTGTCAAATAATGATTATATCCAGCCAAGTTCCCCCTGCATGTAGAAATCCACTACCGAGGATACAATATTTCTAAGCATAGTACTTCAGAAGATACAAGAATGGCAAATGACTAAATTTATAGATGTATTTCATTATAGTAAATATTTCACTCTTTTGTTCATGAGAATATTAATAATGTAGCAATTATATATTAATGGGAATATGAAATGAATGTATGCCCAAACAAAATGTAGTAAATATTTAACTTTGTTTATCTAGGTTCCCTAATTTATTTTTAAATTTATTTATTTATTTTGGCTACGTTGGGTCTTCGTTGCTGTGCGTGGGTTTTCTCTAGTTGCGGCGAGCAGGGGCTACTCTTCATTGCAGTGCGTGGGCTTCTCATTGCGGTGGCTTCTCTTGTTGCGGAGCACGGGCTCTAGAGTGCAGGCTCAGTAGTTGTGGCGCACGGGCTTAGCTGCTCTGTGGCATGTGAGATCTTCCCGGACAAGGAATTGAACCTGTGTCCCCAGCATTGGCAGGCGGATTCTTAACCACTGCGCCACCAGGGAAGTCCCTTCATACCAATGTTTTAACAAATTTTTAGTTTTTCATGATCTGAAAGATTTGGTTTGTACTTGTTAGTCTGGACACTGTTCTCATCAGTTCTAATGCTGCCCCATTCAGAATTCATTTTTTAAAGCCAAAATTCACTGTTCACTTAAACATCTGGATTAAATTGGGCAGGGTGAGGAGGATGGGAGGAGAGTCCTTTTTGCCCTGTAGGCTCTGGACAGCTTTCTTAGAGAGCTAACTTATCCAGGATTAGGAAAAAGAATGCTTTTGTGAGACTGAGATCTTTCTAAAGTTTGCTTGTGTAAACATTTTGGATTTAAGAAAGTTCAACCTGGGAATTCCTTGGTGGTCCAGTGGTTAGGACTCCGTGCTTCCATTGCAGGGGGCACGGGTTCGATCCCTGGTCGGAGAACTAAGATCCTGCAAAAAGTTCGACCTGAATTGTATCTGAATATAGAGTAGAAACAGCTTCATTTGGTGGGATAACAGCAGTCTCTAACCCATCAAATTAATCTCTATCTCCTAAATCGCTTTCAAAAATGCACATGACTGGAAGATATTTTTCACTGGCAATGCTTTATTGTTTTAAAAAAAGTAGGGGTTAAAATACAGTAAAAACTTGGAAACTTACACTGCACTTATTTTGTGCTTTACAAGATAAAAATTTTATATTTTGTAAAATGTTTTGAAAGGAGTCCACAAAGTAATTCTGCTTTCTTGCTCCCAAATGCAGAGGTCTGAAAGAAGGCACATGGCCTCGTGAGCTTCTGGGTGTTGTCAAATCCAATTCTCTCTCAAGTACCGAATGCCCAGATGCATTTACTGGGGATGCAAGAGTGTCACTTAAGCAGTGGTTTTTGTCAATATAAATAGAAGCATCTTGATTAAAGTGTGAGGAGATAGAAACCATACTGATTTGGGCAATTTCGGCTCCAATAATGTCTAATTTACTGTGAAGGGGGAATATGTTCTAAGTTAATGTTCTTAAAAGCAACTTCCAAATTTCTCCTTAAAAAATATTTACTTTATTAAAAAGCTGCTTGAGGAAGAGCTGTTTTATTGCATGGCACAGATTCAATGTACAGATGTTATCTTAGAACTATTAATTAAGGAGTTCCCTTGTGACTTTGAATATTCAATACCAGCTGTTATTCACATCAATATTTTAATATTTTACCAGAAAGATACTTAATAAAAGGATTGATACATATTTAACTGTGTAAAGTGCTAGTTAAACTTGTTCAAATGGGTCAGAGGGAAAGGGAAATAAATAACATTCCTATACGCACAAGCTCTACTTATATATCTTGCTTAATCTTTATGACTATTCCATGAGGTAGATTTTAATTCTCATTTGATAAGTGAGGAAGCTAAGGCTCCAGAAGGGTTATATAACTTTCCTGAAGATACACTGCTAATAAATGGCAGAGTTGGGGTTTGAACCTAAGTGTCCCTGATTGCAAAGCCTGGTTTTTTTAATTTTTACATTATCATATATTTTTTATTTTAAAAAATCTAATATTTTAATATTAAAATAAAATTTAAACACAGCATCCTTTTCTCACCATTAAAAGTAGGATAATTCTAGACAATTTTTCTGAAATCTATAAATGTGCTTATACAAATGCATTAAAAGCTAAGTATCTCAACATCTGTAAGGCCTTTAGCAAATAAGTATCAACCTTCAGGAAGATGAGAGGCCACCTGAAAATGCACCAAAATTTCAAAATTAAGCTTTTAATTTATTGATAATAAAGCTAAGTATCACTGATATGCAAGTAAACAGTTTTTAGAACAAGCTGGATTTTTTCTAAAATTTAACCATGGTTGAATAAAATAGCAAGAACTAAAAAAAAAAGTGTCATGAAGAACCTAGGGGTAAGACACGAATAAAGACACAGACCTACTAGAGCATGGACTTGAGGATATGGGGAGGGGGAAGGGTAAGCTGTGACAAAGTGAGAGAGTGGCATGGACATATATACACTACCAAATGTAAAATAGATAGCTGTGGGAAGCAGCCGCGTAGCACAGGGAGATCAGCTCAGGGAGATCAGCTCGGTGCTTTGTGACCACCTAAAGGGTGGGATAGGGAGGGTGGGAGGGAGGGAGACGCAAGATGGAAGAGATATGGGAACATATGTATATGTATAACTGATTCACTTTGTTATAAAGCAGAAACTAACACACCATTGTAAAGCAATTATGCTCCAATAAAGATGTAAAAAAAAATAGCAAGAACTTCAGGCAAGATGGTATGTAAATATGAAAAAATACATAAAACACTTGGAATTAATTCAGAACTTGTAAAAATACTTGAGTGGTAAAGTGTTAAAACAGTCAAGAGAAATATTCTTTGACAAAGAGATTACATGCTAGAAGAGACATTTTCTACCTTCCATTCATACTTCACGTATAAAGAATTTACACTCAGAATTTGCTTAAACCTCCCTACCTCCCTCCCGCAATGCCTATTTTGCAGAAAATCTCCCCTCACGTTTCATAAAATGTTAATCCTGGCCCACAGTTGCATCACCATCTTTGTTTATGGGCTATTGGAGAGAAGTGTAAGTTAGCCAAGCCTCTATTCCACAGTGGGAAAATATGGGTAGGATTAGAATGCAGTAAGACTGGGTTGCTTGCAGTGTGCTTCTGAGGAATGTTCTGTTTCCCTCTTCATTAGCAGGGTATTCTGGGAGAATCTTTTGAAATTGAACTTAGTCCTGAGGTCGGAACTTTTTCTGTCACCTTCAGGCTAGGTGATTTGTGACCATTTAAAGGTTATACCATTTAGAAGCCTTTCCTGGATTTTTAAAGAAAAGGATACAAGGGGGAGGGTTGGTTAAGTGGGGGAGATGAGGGTAGAGTGTAAGTGCAAAGGCAGAACTAGCAGCTGCTTTGTGACTATCAATACATCCAAAAGATAGGTTGGGAAAAGGATTAGTGAATATTAAAATTGACAGGAGCAATTTGGTTCAATTATAATCTAAGGAAAAAGGCTGAGGGGTCTAATCAATATTTTACTCCAGATCTAATGAGTTAATTTTGAGAAGGAGGATCCAATGACTTAATTTTGAGAAGGAAGATCCAGTGATGGAACTCATGCAAAGAGATGGCCTGGGGCCTGCTAAAAGTCAGGTTGCAATTTCCGTAGCCTTCAAGACAACCAGAAAAATAAACAGGCCTTTTAGAAGAAACTTCAAGTTTTCTCCCATTCACATGACAGCCCCGGGGTGGGGTGTTGTCTCACACTTCTGGAATTGGTTAGATATGTGCTGTTACTGTAAAATACACACTGGATTTTGAAGACTTAATAAAAAAAAGAATGTAAACTATCTCATTTTTTCTGTTGATTACATGTTGAAATGACAATATTTTGGATATAGATATATTGGGTTAAGTAAAATATAATACTAAAAGTAATTTCACCTCTGTCTTTTTTAATGTGGCTACTAGAAAATTTTAAACTACACATGCGGCTCCCATTATATTTCTGTTGGATGGCATTGGGATGGAGAACAGGCAGTATTCCCTGAAGCTTCCTTCCGGAGGTGAATACCTTAGAGTGGCAAATATGGAAAAGAAGATTCTCAGTGCCAATATTTAAAGTCTTCCATTGGGGGGAGGGATAAGTTGGGAGATTGGGATGGACATATACACACTACTATATATAAAATAGATAACTAATAAAGATCTACTGTATAGCACAGGAAATTCTACTCAATACTCTGTAATGGCCTATATGGGAAAAGAATCTTAAAAAGAGTGGATATATGTATATGTATAAGTGATTCGCTTCGCCGTACACCTGAAACACAACATTGTAATCAACTACACTCCAGTAAAAATTAATTAAAAAATAAAGTCTTCATCAAGTTAGGACCACTTTTCCCATTTTCCGCTCAGATGGTATGGGGTTGGTGTTTTGACTGTTAGAACATCCCCATTTATTCAGCACTTTGAGTACCTTTGTGGATGTCTCTTATCAGTCACTCATTAGAAGCATTTCTTACTTTTTTCCAAACACAAGCCTGTCCCATAATTAATGGCATCCGTCCTCACTCCCATCCATCCATCCATTCATTGAAAATCTGAGTCTTATTTTTAGGCCCTGCTCTTCCTGCCAGGGCTTTCACTAAATTGCCAAAGCAATGGCAAAACCAATGTGGCCATTCTTGCATGGAATCAGTGAAAACTATCAAAGAAATGGGAATTATGTGGGTTAAGAGAAATAACACTTATCAAATTGAGGACTTTTAAGGCAAAGAGGACCACCATATTCTAATAGTAAACAATGGCTTGTTTTATTGCTCGTGCAAAGCTTACATGAAATGATTATTTGACTCCCTGTATGAATCATGTGTTTGGGCTCTTTTTGCTTTCCACAAAATACCAGGTCTAGTGTTAAGCTCATAGATACCCAATATATACAAGGAGTAGTATAGTATATAGATTCCACACTAATAAAAGTGGACTTTCCTTTCTATTATGCTAGAGACCCCAGACATACACCATTATTTCATACTTTCTAAATAAGTCATTTCCCCCATTACCCTCTGAATACTTTATAGTATTTTATCTTTGATGATACCGGAATTGAGTGATTATTTTTTCATTAGACTTTGGGGGACTCCTTGGTGGGAAGGTTGGCAAAACCTTCCCTGAATTTCTTTGAATGCCAAAAGAAAGTCAAACTTTTACAAACAGGCTCTTCACATAAACACTCAGACATGCATTGAATGCATCAATCCAAGTCAGCTAGCACTAAAAGGAACACAATACTTTAACTGAGTGGAAAATTAGTGGTACACCATTACTAAACTCTGTGCTTTCAGTAACTTTTCTAATACAGGTGTTCCCTGAATCTGGGCATTATAAATCAGATTTGATACACAAGCAGTATTTTAGCTACATTAAAAAAAAAGCCAAGGGGTCTAATCTATATTTTGCTCCAAATCCAATGTTTTGAGAAAGAAGGTCTAGCGATTGAACTTGTGCAAGGAGATGGCCTGGGGCCTGCTGAAAGTCAGGTTGCAGTTTCCCTGCATTCAAGAAAACCAGAAAGATAAATATAACTTTTAGAAGAAACTTGAAGTTTTCTCTCATTCACATCTCAGCCAGTGGGCCTCACACTTCCAGAACTGGTTAGACCTGTGTTGTCCAATATAGTAGGCATTACCCAGCCATATGTAAAATATATTCACAATCATGATCAATTCCCATTAGACCTCCACTCTTCCCGACTCTCTTCCCAATAACAGAGTGGAGTTAGGGTTATAGTTTTTGGCTGTTGAATGCATGATGATCAAATCTGTAACCATGACTTCTGTAGCACAATTTTCTGTGTTACTGATTCCAAATTTATCTACAAGACTAGGTACAAATAAGTTCAAGGAGACAGCATATTATTTAAGACAACTAACATTTTATAAAGGAATACTCATGTATAAAAATACAATCAAGGGCTTCCCTGGTGGCGCAGTGGTTGAGAGTCCGCCTGCCGATGCAGGGGACACGGGTTCGTGCCCCGGTCCGGGAAGATCCCACATGCCGCGGAACGGCTGGGCCCGTGAGCCATGGCCACTGAGCCTGCGCGTCCGGAGCCTGTGCTCTGCAGCGGGAGAGGCCACAACAGTGAGAGGCCCGTGTACCGCAAAAAAAAAAAAAAAAAAATACAATCAAGAGCATCAATTTGGTTTAAAAAGCAATTGTTACTTTAGTACCCACTAGGAAATCAAACAATGGAATGCATTTTCTGATATATTTATTACAACTATACCTTGATACACTAATGTAATTGAAGGCGATAAATATAGTAGAAAAAGTTTTAAGATACTGGTGTTGGGGGCAATGTGACACTTGTAAACTGGGTGTCACACTCAGTGAGATACTGTTTATCATTGCATTCACACTGAATATGATTTGGTTTGTAGTAATTACATCTGAGACCACATATTTTGGTGCTTGATAAAAGGGTTTTATTATTTTTCAAAATTAATAACCTTTCATTTTAATCAAGAGCCCCAGTGAGGAAAATCTATAAATTAAAACAAAGGGTTTTACACACTACTCTGATGATCAATAATTTGAAGCCCGAGGCCCTCTTGAGGAAATTCTTTCTGGCTTGCAAAAGCTGTAGGAGACCATTAACATCATGAAGCCAGTTATAAGAAAAATTAACCTCTAAAATGTCATGGTTTCACACCCTGTGGGGGCTTATGGATCTGACTTAATATGGCATGTGCAGGCCTGATTTTAGGACAAGTCAGCTCCAAGTGTTTCACACATTTATAAACACAGAAGCTGTTGTATCCACCATCCATAAAGCTTTTGGGTAGCCACCGAAATCAGGCAAATGGCAGAGTAATCCAAGGTGAATGGTGAGGTTAAGACCTCCACACCAAAAACTGTTGGATATGGTGCAATCATGAACATGGGAAAAATCTAAAAATTTGAACAGGTAAACAAAAGCCAGGACAGACTCAATTCAAGTAAGTGAAACTGCCAGACTTCTGAAAGGAGTTCTTCAAAGAAGACTTCCACAGAACTCGTTTGCTCTGCAGGAGTAAATAAATCTCAACTGATATATTTTTATCCAAGCCACAGCTGAGAGCTTGATTAACTGGGAAACAATACAGTTAAATGACATTACATTCTTTACAGTCACCACTCCAACTTCAATATCTGCATAGAGAAGTATAGAGGGTTACACTGAAATTGTGTATGCTGAGGGAGGCCACTAAATTAGCTCCCAGGAAAATTATTAACCTTTATAATTAATTTTCACTTTTTCTCTCAGGGATAGATTTCAACTTTCACTTTAACAGTGGTTGGGAACATTCCCTTTATTGCTTGGTTGTGCATTTTGAGAAAGCAAATCCATGGCACTTGCGAAGGCTTAGAACATAAACCAACGTTAGAAGTAACAGAAACACACAGCTAAAAGTTTTACTTTAATCACAAATTCACAACTAGAGATTTCATTTGCGTATCTTAGAAAGCTAAAAAGACATGTTAAATTTTTTAACCAATCAGCAAAAACATGTGCCACACAGATTTTTAATGTTCATAATTTAGAATTTATCACATAAATATATTATTTATAAATATATTCTTTATTTGTAAAATTATTATTATTAAAACATTTCTTTCCAACACAGTTGAAATTCTCATGTGTGTTTTAAGGAAAAAAACCCTACCCTATTTTAAAATGTATTACTAAACTTCAATGTGTGAATAAACCAGTGCCACCAAACTGAAAACGAAAAAAAAAAGAAAAGAAACATACTGCTGTGTTGGATATGCAGTTGTTACTACAAATAACACCACATGTCCTACACGGTGATCATATACATGCTCTTATTTCTTCTCAGTCATTATCAGAACCATTTGGAGGTAGGAAAACCAATGCATCATTGAAAATATGCCCAAATGCCCTAAGACGGTATACCCCGTACATCATTACATGCATCTGATTAGGCGTCAGTCCATTAAAAGTAACAGCCATATCTGAACAACATCCTTCTACTACCTGGTTGGGGTGATTAGTCATTGCCTCTTTAATAAAAAGCCCAACAGACTTGGTGTTAAATACATCTTTTCCTTCAGCATCTTCTGCATTTTCTGCAAATACTCCAGCGTATTTCAGGCAGACTGCTAGCTGCTTATCTTCAGATATCTTCCAAATCATCCCTCCCTGTTCAGGACACTTTTCAGGAATACTGAGAAGGCTGTTAAGTCTTTTCATTGATTCTACACTTAAGACAATTCCTCCTTCCATACTCACATACTCGAGGTCTCCAGATTTTATAGTGTGGCCTAGATAGAAAGGTTGTGATGGATCCTTTTTTAACAAAAAGTACTTTAAGTTTTCAATAATAGCAAACGTAGTGGGGCGTGCAAGGAAGAACCAGTTGTATTGGTCTCTATATTTATCAAAGGCGTATTTGTAAGCTTTTCTCATCATTAACCACATGTCATTTGTTTCCATGTTAATTGACTCAAACACTTTAACATTTTCAGAACTGAAGAACTCTGCTTTGTCACAGTGTTTGGTCCAAGTCTCCTTCACTGCAGCCCAGAGACTCACATCTTTGGGTTTGACAAGGATGATACAGTATACTCGAAAGCTCTTACTGAGCTCCATGCGTTCATCCTCTGAAATTTTCAAGATATCTTCTTTATTAGGAGCTTGTAGGTGATGATGCTCATGGTGGTGCATTCTATTTCCATGACCAATCCTAATGTGTCCTAGCATAGTGATCAAGGCACAGAAAATGCTTCCAAGCATTACACCCTTCAAAAATGAACTGCTTTCAGAAAGCATTTTTCCTATAAAGAAGAAAAAGATCCTTAGGATACTTAATAGAAAAGGAGTCTAGTGATTTGATTTGATATTCCCCCTATACTTACATTTTGCTCTTAATGTTAAAAAAAAAAAGGCTCCCAAGCTTGAAATCGAGTCAGTGCAAGTAGCACAAGAGAGTCTTAAGAATTTTTTGCTTCCAATGATACCTGATTACTGTTCAGTACAAAGTGGAACTTTGCAGCAACACCTTGCTGCCATAGAATTTTCTGGGAGGCTATTTTTGCACTTCATCTATAGGGATTTAATTAAGCAAGTACTAAACCAAAGCACTAACCCCAGAAACTGATATTACAGAGGTTGTCTGTCCATCATTCTCTTTAAAGGAATTTCATTTCACAAGCTTGCATTATATTATTTAAATACCTCTGTGGATATAAATGGACTTTTACAACAAAACCTTAAATTGAACAGATAAAACCACATACAATTGGTAAATCACCAATGGTATCTGTGCTGGCCTCTGTTCTCAACCTAGTGCTTTACTTAACTGATGGCTGCTGTCCTTAGGTGTTTTGAGTACATCTTGGAATTGATACCATATATGTTAATATTTACCCTTTTGTTCCTAAGACTAAATGGTTTCCAATACAGTATCTCAACTAACTGATGTATAATAATAAAAGCCCATAATGAAAATAGCTAAATTATTTGGATGAGAACTGAGTCAATATAGGCATATCTGGGGACTATTAATGAACATTTTTATTTCCTCCAAAGGCATTTTCTTATTCTTTGGGGAAGTAAAAAGGGAAAAGTCTACACTTTTATTTCAATTAGAAATTAAAAGAAAACCCAACATTAAATACAACTGTTGAGATTTTCCCAATCTCCCTTCTATCTCCACAAGGAATGTTCTACTGAGCTACTTAGATTTTCCCTTTGTTTCTTAAAGTTGAAAGTGGCCTTAGAAGCTATCTAATGTCACTTTTCTCATTTTACAGATAGGGAAACAGAGGGTCCACAGAGGTTAGGTAACTGACCCAAAGTCACAGTCAGCAATAGAACTGAACTAGAAATCAGATATCCTGGCATCAGTTTAATGGTTTTTCTATTACAGAATAAAGATTTCAACAGTGCTTCCACCCATATTATTGAGAATTTAATAAAAAGTTACTGAATAACCTTGTTTTCCTACAAATGTAAAAACATGTAGGATCTGTTAACCATAATTGATATTTTGCATCCAGCATCACCGTACTGCTACAAGGAAACCATCCCTTGGTTTTCTTCTAGAGGAAATGGACTTTGACCTCCATTACCTTAGAAGGACAACGTGTGGAACAACTTGACAGATGTAATTCCTAAGGAGGGGTGGGAAGTCGGGTGGGAAAGAGGCAGGACAGGTTTCCTGTGTCACTCACAGAACTTGGTCAACAAACACAGCTCTAATAAGGAAAAGAAAATTCACAGGAAACAAGCTCTGCTTGTTTTAGAATTGTCAGATGCACTCCAAAATGAATTATTTTATATAGGATTTTGGCATTTCATATTACACAATTTTCAATATGTCTGGCCATTATATAATAATTCACTAGTGTCTCTTAGATTGATAATGGTATATGTATGTCAGAATTCTTCCTGATGGGGATACTACTTATGAATCATTTGCACAAATTTTTCTAAGGAGTAGCATCTAGAGATGCACATGATAGGATATTTGGTGCAGAGGCAAGGGAAACTTAAAACCGCACACAAGCACAAGCGAGGCAGAAACGACCGGAGTGGTTTTTGAGATGAATCCTTTTAGATGAAGGCGGTTGGGGCGGAGTATGGAAAAAGGAAGAGAATGAAATGGAGAACAAAAGTGAGGGAGAGACATGGTCATCTCATCACCCCAAGGAGGGGCCGAGAGAGCGCCTCTAGGAAGCAGGCGCTCTAACTAGCCCCCTCACTGTTCCTCACACTGCACCTGCCCGGACACACCGCGTGGAGTACGCTGGGAGTGGGCCAGGGCCCAAGCCTTCCCCGGAGAGGGGCGGGGTCAGGCCGCTCCGGGGGCTGCTCCGCGGGCAGCTCCAGGTGCGAGCCGATGCCCCAGCACTCACCCGCATCTAGAGCGGCTCAGGGGCGGTAAAGCGCAGCCGCGCACGGCTTTCCTCTCACGTTCCCGCGCCACTCGGATACGTTCCTGGTCGGGCTGCTCTACATGCAGGCGGTTTCTTCTCGTTGGTTTCGCTAAAGGTGGTGAGGACCCGGAAGTAGACGCCACAACGGCGCGGGCAGCGGGGCGGGGCAAAGGAGCCCTAGGCCAGGCGGAGCCGCCCGCCCGCGCCGACGTCGGAAGGGCCCGCGCGCACGCAGCGCGCCCTTTCTCCCCGCCCCGTGCCGAGTTCAGAGAAGCGCGTCCTGCTGGCGTGACCCGCACGCTCACCCGTACCCAATGGGACGCCCAGAGAGGCGTGCGTGCGTACGACCTGCTGACACGTCCCACCGCTTCATTTTCCGGTTGTGGAAACTGCGAGAGCGAGGTAGTGTTTCACCTGACTGAGATCGTGTCAGGTCTCTCAATGGTTTCTCTGACAAGCACCTGAGGCACTGCACCCTCCCATTGACAAGAGGGCGCTCCACCCAGTACTGGGCTGGGATTAAATGCAGGCCAATAGTCGTTGAATTATGAGGGTAAGGATCACTAAGGTTGTTGGAACGGCATCTGAAGCCTCACTGTCCGGCTTCCAATCCTGTCTTCACCGCGTCCTTTGGTATGCTGGGAAAGTTACTTTACCTCGCTATGCCTCAGTTTCCTCCTTTGTAAAGTACAGAAAGTACACGGTAGTGCTATCATGGAAGATTAAATGAGATAGTGCCTTTGACTCCATTAGCAAAAGGCCAAGCATGCAGTAAGCATTCGTTAACTGTTAGCTGTTATATCACTCACCCCTGTATCACTAGCACTTAACCTAGTGCCGCACGCAGGGGACAGTACATAGTTTTGGAATTAATGAATGTTAGAGCAACAGATGAACCAGGACCAGAAAGGATAAGGAACTTTCTAAAGGCCACACAGTAATTAATGGCAGAGGTGGGACTAGAATTCAGCTCTAATTATAAGTGTAGAGCTCTCTTTCTGCTAAACATGTGCTCTGTCCTTTAAAATTCATTTTTTTTGTGGCAGAAAGGGTTTTTTGCTAAAAGGCACGAAGTCTTACAAATTTTTAAAATGTACTGTCACCAGTTTCCATCTAAATAACTTTGAGTAGTGATTTACTCAGGCCTGAGTTCCTAAAGACACGTACATTTGAGTATTGGCAATGACCCAGTTTAAGTAGACTGAAGGTTTCAAGAAGCACTGAAACAATGAACAAATAGATTTTATAAAGGCAATTACTGTCCTGGCAGCACTACCCTAAATTCTGGAGATATAGTGGTGAACAAAATTAGCCCCCTGCCTTCAAGGAGCTCTCAGTCTAGCAGGGAAGAAAGACATTAAACAATTCATTACAAATACATGGTTGTATGTTCTCCAAAGGAATACAAAAATGAATTCTAGAACTGGAAAAGAACTTATGACTGCAGAGTATCTCCACTATATTTTCTTAAATAACATATATTGTCTATTGTCACATATATATAAATATATGTGTGTGTATATATATATAGAGAGAGAGAGAGAGAGTTAAGTGAAACAAGTTGCAGAATAATGTGTATAGTATGATTATACTTTGGTGAAAACAAACAGAATTTTACATATGTGCACATATGTTTGATCTGTTTGTATGAGCAAGGGGAGTTGTGGAAGGCTGCTCAGCAGGCTATTAATATTGATCACATCAGGAGGTCGACGTGTGATGATTAGCTTTGTGTTTATACATCCTCCTATTGCCTTGTTTCACTGGTTATAACAAGCATTTGTTATTTTTGAATTTGAAGAACAGCAAATAAAAAGATCTTTAAAATTAGAGGGACAAAAAGAATAAGAGGAAAAGATACCAATAAAAATACCTTTTAAAGAGTGCGGACAGCCAGTCTCTCCTTGCAAAAAGGGACCAAGGAAAGACAGAAACGGCACTCAGAATTCAGAGACAGTGGCAAGGAGTCAGTTTAAGATGCTGCTTCCTTCTAGTACAGGAAGGAATACCAAACTGGAAGTACTGATACAAGATGCTCTGAAACAGAATAAACCATGGAATTTTCAACACCAAAAGTGCTGTCAATGAGAGATTGTCTAAGAACCCAGTTCTCTACTTAAATCAGAGCTTAAACATACTTTGCATTTGAAGTGAGGTTAGTGAGATGGTTGATTTGTAGTTAGGTGATTCATTTTTAAAATGCCATTCCACATCGTAGCCCTAATTTTAAAAATACATGCAATTAGTTTCTGCTAAAATTAAAAATATTTATAAATATTCTTTGGCCCAGCTAACCCATTTCTTGTAATCTCTCCCCCAGAAATTAAAGCACCAGAATGTAAGGCTAAATGTATAAGGTCAAATGCATTGTTGTTGATAATAGTGGGAAATATCCATCAATAAGAGAATGGTTGAATTAATTACGGTGCATCCATATAGTGTAACATTAAGCATAAAATAAACAGCTTATCTCACCTGCACTAAACACTTCAGTAAACACACTAACCTGCTCCTTGTGTGTGGGGGGCTGAGGGTTGCTTTTGAATTTGGTTGCCTTCATGTACCCAGCAGCTAAGGCAAGATTGCATTAAAAACTGACAACACTGCATTTTTGGTAAAGTCCTCCTGCCAAGTGCATGCATTATTCAGCATGAGAAGTCATTAATTTTTAGTAATTGGCGATCACTTGCATTTGAACATTCAAATTTTCGAAATCTGTCCAAAGGCCTTTGGGAAATTAACATGACTTTCTACAACAGTTCAGTGGAATAATAAATATTGAAGAAAATCTAAGGTGGATTGTTTTCTGCATAACATCTTTTTGAAGGGTTAAAAATGTCTTCTGTGTTTACCAAAATTAATAGCTATAATATATGAACCTCTTCTGCCCAGAATTTCACAACTGTTCATCTTTAATAAACAAATTCCCTTGTCTGAGCAAATTCATTATTGGTTCCATTTGAGTATAGTTTGGTCCCTAAATGAATCTCATTTGTGTTTTCAGGCATATTCATGCTTGCAATCTCATTTTAAAATGTTTTTCCATTTGATGACCATCTGGAAGCTTTCCTTTTTTAAAATTAAACCCATTTGCCTGCCAACAAATATGTATTAAGTGTTTACAGTAGGTCAGGCTCTGTTTTAGGTATTGTTTTTTTCAAAAGCCTTTTTTTATTATGGGGAACTTCAAACATATACCGAAATAGAAAAGTATAATGAAATCACGTGTACTTTTTAAGGAAGCTTCAACATCCTCAATTCAAAGCCAATCTTATTACATCTATACTCTTTCCACTTCCCTCCTTTCCATATTATTGTGAAGCACTTCTGGGACATGTCATTTCATCCATAAACATTTCAAAATGTATAAGAGATAAGGGCTTCTTAAAAAAACCCACAATACCACTAGAAAACTAAAAAATGAATAATTCCTTAATATACTTATGGAATTACTTGACAGTGATCAAATTACCAATAATATCACAAGTGTCGTGGTATTTTAATAATCTGAAGCAGAATCTAAATAGTCTACACATAGTGATGGAGTTTTGTGTCTTTTAAGTCTCTTTAGTCTATAGGTTTCTCTTTCTCTCTCGCTCTTGACATTTCTTTGTTAAAGAAGTCTGGTGGTTTGTCTTGTACATTTACCCAGTCTGGTGCAGATAGCCTTATTCTGGTTCCTTTAATGTGTTTCTCTGCCGTTTGTGTTCCTTATAAATGGGTAGTTGGATCTAAAGTAGGGTTGCCAGATTTAGCAAATAGAAATACAGAGTTCCCAGTTAAAATTGAATTTCAGATAAACAATGAATACTTTTTTAGTATAACTGTGTCCCAAATTTAGTGTATGGGACATACTAAATATTGCATGGGACATGCTTACACTAAAAATATTATTTGTTGTTTATCTGAAATTCAGTTTTAACTGGGCATCCTGAAATTCATCTGGCAACCATAACCCTAATCTAAAAGCTTTGTTTGATTCAGGTTCAATTTTTTGCGGGGGAGGGAGGGGGTGCAAAATTACCTCATAGGTGGTGGCATGTGCTTCCTTCAGGAACATTATGTCTGGTTGTCTTTTTTTTTATGTTTTATTTATTTTGTTTTGTTTATTTTTGGCTGCATTGGGTCTTTGTTGCTGTGCACGGGCTTCTAGTTGCGGCGAGTAGGGGCTGCTCTTCGTTTTAGTGCATGGGCTGTAGGTGCGCAGGCTTCAGTAGTTGTGGCACGCAGGCTCAGTAGTTGTGGCTCATGGGCTCTAGAGCACAGGCTCAGTAGTTGTGGCACATGGGCTTAGTTGCTCCGCGGCATGTGGGATCTTCTGGACCAGGGCTCGAACCCGTGTCCCCTGCATTGGCAGGTGGAGTCTTAACCACTGTGCCACCAGGGAAGCCCTGTCTGGTTGTCTTTGTGATGGTAGCTGCCATTGATGCCTAGATCCATAATTCATTAGGGTTGCAATATGGTGGTCTTCTAATTTTCCAAGGCATATTTTTAAGAGGAAGTTTGGTGTAGTGATTAAGAAGTCAGGCTCTGGCATAGGAAAGACTTGGCTTAAGCTCTGGCTCAGCTACTTTCCTAGTTGTGTGACCTAGGGCAAGTTAGGTCACTTCTCTCAGCCTTAGCTTCCTCATCTGTAAAACAAGGTTAATAGTAGTACCTATCTCATAAGATTTGTTTTTGAGGATCAAATGAGTTAAGGTATGTGGAGGATTTAGAACGGTGTCTAGCACACAATAGATGCTCCTAAGAGCCGGCTATTATATCTAATGAGACTCTTGAAGAATCATGGCCTTTCAAATTCAGGATTTCCTAATATTAAAAACTTTAAATCCTCCACTCAGCAGTTATATTTTCACATAATTAATAAAAATAACAATAAGGATGTATTGAACGAACAGCCTCTCCTATTTGTCCAGTGCTTTGCAGTTAACAAAGGCCTTCTTCACATGATTCCATTCTCATTTGATCCTCATAGCAGCCTGTTAATCAGGACTGGTCTTATCTGTTTTTAAATCTGAAGAATCTTGGACTTAGGGAGGTGACTTGCTCAACTTGTAACACAGCTAGAAAGTCACACAGTAGAGTAGGGACTGAGTCCTAGTACAAGGCTCTTTTGAGGGAAAACATTGAGTGAGGAAAATTGTGTGGTCCTCCCTCTGTGCAACACTTTCATTTCTTGGTTCCGGGGACAACACTATCTTGTTTTCTTTTTCAACTTTTCAGCTTCTTGTTTCTTTCCCAGACTAATCCCTCCTCGTCCCCATCCTCAGTCTCTTTCTTCTCTTCAAAATGTAGTTTTTCCCCAGGGTTCTATCCTTGGGCCATTTTTATTGTTATATTCTTCCCCTTTAATACATACTCAATAGCTTCATCTATTCAAATAGCTTCAACGATTCTCTTTGGGAAGATGATTTCCACATCTATATTTCTGGCCTCTACCTCTTGAATTTTGGACCCAAAATTTCAGTTGCCTGCTTGATATCTCCATATGGCTGTTTCAGACAGAATCTTACATTCAATGGGACTGTTTATCTGGATCCTGGTTTTAACCAATCAACTATATAAATCAAACAAACAAGGGGCCGATTGAGGAAGTTTGAATAATTACTGATGACATTAAGTATTTGATGACATTAAAGGCTTAATGTTACCTTTTTAGGTGAGATAATTATATGTGGCTATGTTAGGAATATCTTTCAGAAATACATACTGAAGTGTTTATGGATAATATCATATGATGTCCGGGATTTACTTCAAAATAATCCCGTTGGGGAGAGAAGGAATAGGTAAGGGTATTGATTGGCTGTGAGTTGATAATTGTTGAGTTAGGTAGTGGGTATATGGGACTTCAATATCCTATTCTCTCTTTTCGTCTATGTTTTGAAATTTGCATAACAAAAAATTTTAAAAGCTTAAATAGGCCCCAAACTGAATTGATTAACCTTGTCTAAATCCACCTCCTGACAATCATTTCCTCTTATCTTCCCAGTCACTTATTATGAAAACCAAAGCTCTTGGTTTCTTCCTTCTCCCTGACCTCTACACCCAATCAATTGCTAAGTCGGGCCGAGCCTCACTTCACAGTGAATCCTGCTTCTGTCCTCTCTTTCCCATTCAAACTGCCACCACTCTCTTAAGTCCCTAATTACTTCTTGCCTGCACTAGTTTAATAGCATTCATAAATTTCTCTCCATTTCCAGTCCCTCCTCACTTGGTATATGTGAAGCATCTAGCATAGTGCTTGGTACTTAGTCCCTTCTCCATTTCTCCTCAATAGTGAATTCCTCTTCCTTCCTGCTGCCTGCTTAACCCTCTGATGACATCTCCCTTCCCTGAGACTGCTCCTCACTCCCTTTCAGAATTGCTTTCTTCCCCATCCCTCCTGGATCCTGCACCCTCACTGCTGCCTCCAATGCACCCAGCTGCTATGCTTTGTGGAGGAAGCACGTGTCTGAATAAGAATGATTTCTCAGTTCCAAAGTTAGAGCGGGGTTTTTCATAGCTGTAGGTGAGTGGAGTCTTTATATACAGACGAAACAGGCATACTAAGTGTGAGTAAAAGAGAAGCAAGTTTTAAAGCTGCCTCTTGTCCCCTCAACTCATTGGAGAAGAAGAGGCACGATCTTTAGTCCAGAGGGATCAGCTTCTAGATCCAGGCAGGCTAGGGTAAATGCCAATGGCAAAGAAGGAGCTGGATGGATATTATTCCAGCAAGCTGGGGACTTCTTGACGAAATACCTCTTGCCTAGTCTGGTTAAGGGAGGAAGAGCAAGAACTGCCTCCGGTGGGTCTCATAGAGGCAGCATCAGCAGTATGGATTGGGCGAAGGTCCTGTTGCTCAGGGCTGTCCCAGAGAAATAGAACCCTTACTTTTGGTGGCCTGCCTAGGTGTAGTTCTGTCTGTTTTGGAGAGCAGCCAGGCATTCAGGAGCTGGGCTGGCCAAGCACAAAAAAACCCCTATCCTTTAAAAAAAATTCTGTAAATCAATCACATTCTTGCATTTTAAGCATAACACTTGCAACTAAAACCAAACTGCTGTATTATAATCAAGATGCATCTGCCTATTTTATATTTAAGGCCCACAGGCTTCAACTAATTTAGGGGACCATCTGGTGAGAAAGAGAGAAAGTCTTATTACAAAGTGGTATTTGTTTGCAGGCTCAAGCCTCAGAAAGGATTGTCCTGGGGATCCCAACCAATTTCCAGTGCTCCTGACTTAGAAAGGCATGGCTCTGGAGTCAAATAGATCAGATTCAGTTCCTCCTGCAACATTAACAAACTGGTGTCTTGAGCCATAGGACTTCTGAGGTTTGAATTTCCTCAGTTTCCTCATATGTAAAATGGGAATTAGATTATACCTGAAGTTGCTGGGAAGATAAAGGAGATAAAGTCTCCCAGAGGGAGCCTAGAAACATTACTTCCTTTCCCTTGATCCATAACTTAATCTTCCATCTTATTCCCTCTGAGCCTTGCTCTTCTTGCCTACTTTGTGTAATATCCACTTTCACATGGATAGACGTGGGCATACTTTTACACTGAGCTTTGAACAAAAGTTCTGAAAAATAAGCTTTATTCCAATGCTGTTATTTGTTCACTTCTACAGAAGTTAAAGAATTGAAATGGAATTGCCCTGGGATGCAGTGGTCAGAGGGCAATTTTGCCTCTTCTGCAGTATGCTAAGCAAATCTATTCTCAAAGTCCTCCTGTCCTACATTTAAGTAGTTGAAAGGATTAGACCAGTTAGCTGGGACAAGTGCCAGTTGCAGCTCAGGGGCAGGAGGAGAGGGAGTTAGAAAGCAGGTTGGTTAGAGATGGAAATGGGGATGCTCTTTGATTTTAACTAGATAACTGCTACTTAGGTGACAGCTTTATTTCAAGTGAGAATATGAATTTGGCTGTATTCCTAGTTAGAATCTAATGCTCAAAATTTCCTCTAAATCGAGAAACAAAATTTAAAAGTGATGATTGAGATAGGCAAATGTAATTGCTGAAGCTGAGTAGTAGCTACCTGGAACTTCATTGCACTATTTTCTATACTTTTGTGTGTGTTTGAAAATATCCATAATTAAAAGTTTTTTGTTTATGTGACAGTTATGGAACAATGGAGGTCACTCAAAAACTGGGGAGTTTGATGTCATGTCAGTAAAGCTAGTAGAGGATATTTGAACCAAAAGAACTCCTTAGAGGAAATGTGGTGATTTCTATAATTCTTATCTCGCTAAGTGGGTTTATTTGAAGGATTAAACAGCATGCAGATATGACATTTGATGGATATAATATAAATTGACCTCCAAAAGTTTTTGACAAGATCTTACGACCACTGTTTTTTAGGTTTTTGTTTGTTTGTTTTGGGGCCATGCCACACTTGCAGGATCTTAGTTCCCCAACCAGGGATTGAACCCGGGCCCACAGTAGTGAAAGCGCAGAGTCCTAACCACTGGACCACCAGGGAATTCCCATGACCACTGTTTGTAAGGGAATTGAGTCACTATAGGACCTTGACCCTCTTTCCTCTCAGTAGATATCACCTTAGAAATAAGAAACAGACGTAGAGTTAAAGGAGGTTAAGGACATTATTTTGACATTTTGAAAATACGATTTCTTAGGGATTGGTGGGGAGACTAGTTTAAAAAAAAATCTTTATAAAAGATCCAAAGGAAGGAATGCACAGTGAAATCTCCAGGTGGAGAATTACATAAAACTTCCTGACAATAAAAAGCTTAGTTGATGGGAATAAACTATAAGGAAATCTCATGAATATGGGCGTGGGTATATTCACTGATAGCTATGAAGATTGGCTTTAGTTGTTGCTCTGAGTTGTTGCTAAACTACTTAGGGATATTATGAAAACCTTGCTTGGCAAGGCTCTAGGCACGAAGGCTCATTATAGAATGACTTAACAATAATTCACATATGTAAATGTACACATATGCATTTGATGCTAGAGTAGTGGCTGGGATTGATTGTGGATCACAGGAGAACAGATTTTTCTCCTCCTAGAATTGGCATGTTGGAACGTAGGTACTCTATTATGGACACCTGCAATCCATCCTGTCAGGGGCTGGGAGAGAGCGTAAAACTAAAATCTAGTAGGGAAGAAAAAATAATCTGCCCTCAGAGGCTTTCCATTCCCTTCAGGGAGAGGATTGATGGTCTTGCTGACAGTGGAAAAAATAGGTGAAAAGCCTCCTTGTTGAGAGGTATCACCCTTCTACTTGAAGGAACAAAAATGAGAGTAGCAAGTTCTCACGTGGTGGTTGTAGAACAGCACATTTCCGGATGAGAGTTGAAGAGGCAAGCTATACTCCTGACAGGACCAGCAATGTAATTTGTAGGGCTCAGTGCAAAATGAAAATGTGGGGCCCCTTGTTCATGAATTACTCAGAATTTCAAAATAGTGACAGCAGAATATTAAACCAAACATGGGCTCTTCTAAGCATGGGACCCTGTGTGATAGCACAGGTTGTATGCTCATCAAGCTGACCTTACTCCTGGGCAGCAAGAATAGTGATAACAAAGACATAATAGAAAGGTATAAAGCAGAAAATCAAGATCATCTAAAACTCCCACCACGTAGAAACAACCCTTGTTATTTTGGTGTACATATCCAAGAGATGTTTCTGTATACATATACATATATAGACACATATTCATACAGTTTTTTATGCTATAGAAATTGTATGTTAAAAAGGAGATAAGGGGGCTTCCCTGGTGGCACAGTGGTTAAGAATCCGCCTGCCAATGCAGGAGACATGGGTTCGAGCTCCGGTCCAGGAAGATCCCATATGCCGTGGAGCAACTAAGCCCATGCGCCACAACTACTGAGCCTGTGCTCTAGAGCCCGCGAGCCACAACTACTGAGCCCACGTGCCACAACTACTGAAGCCCACACTCCTAGAGCCTGTGCTCCGTAACAAGAGAAGCCACCGGAATGAGAAACCCACGCACCTCAACGAAGAGTAGCCCCCACTCGCTGCAACCAGAGAAAGCCCATGTGCAGCAACGAAGACCCAACACAGCCAAAAATAAACAAATAAATTAATAAATTTATTTTTAAAAAAAGGAGATAAGGCCCAAAATGGAGTCACTTGTGCTAAGCCCATGTCACCAAATGGAGACTTAATACATAGGAAATCGAATTACAGTTTCAGCCTCTCCTAGGAATGTAATCTTAACCAGTCACTCTGGAATTTCCTGGTTAGCACTAAAGAGGTAATCTCCTTGATGGACCCCTGCTGTCCCCCAGAGGAAGGTAACCTTGCTTGAAACAACCAGCTCTTTGTTAGAATAACTTCCTTGTTCTGCCTCCTTCTACCTGTAAAAGTCTTCCATTTTGTACAGCTCCTCAGAGCTTTTTCCTATTTGGTAGACGGTATGCTGCCCAATTCATGAATTGTTTAATAAAGCCAATAAGATATTTAAAATTTACTCAGTTGAACTTTGTTCTTTAACAGATTCGGTGGCAGCAGTGGGACTGAAGGAGACTTCTGATGGCTTCAGGGACAATGAGAAACACAGGAGTGATACCTTGTGAACCCCTTGAGTTCTCTTTCTTGCCATTTCCGAGGGCCGTGGGTAAGTTCCTCTTGGTTCTGAGCTCCACTCTCTTTGCCTTGAGCTTCCAATCTAATTGGCTTTCTGCAGTTCCACATTGGGACCTTCTGGTAGTTAGACCACAATCCCCTATTTGACTGGAAAACCCCAGCCCTTAGTTTAGTCCCCAGATTCCACGTTGGGAACTGCTGGCGATTCTGTCAATAGTTCCCCATTTGTTTAGAATCCCAGTCTGTAGTCCCCACTTGCTGGGTCTGCTGGTTCAGTCCTTTCCCGAGTCCCAGGTTCCACATTGGGAATTGCTGGTGGTGTGTACAGGGCCTTCTCTTGTCCAGGCCACAGTAACATCTCTTGGTTACTGCTGGTGTGTTAAGGTGCACATGTTTGTCTTGTTTTGTGTAGATAAGGGCTATTGCTAATGGGATTCTTGGAAGCCAAAAGTCGCAAAATTGGTGGGCATGGGTCAAGTACTTAAAAACTGATGGAGCACTCACCACCTAACTCTAAGATTCCTGTGTTAGGATAAGTTGATCACCAACCTCAAGAAAATTTCCATGCAATGAGGTATGCTGTAAAACACCACACAATCCCCAATGCAGCAGCACAACCCTCTTAGGTATTACAGTAGTCCCACCATATCTGCAGTTTCACCTTCCATAGTTTCTGTTACCCCTAGTCAACCATGGTCTGAAAGTATTTTTTTTTTTTTTTTTGTGGTACGCGGGCCTCTCACTGCCGCGGCCTCCCCTGTTGCGGAGCACAGGCTCCGGACGCGCAGGCTCAGCGGCCGTGGCTCACGGGCCCAGCCGCTCCGCGGCATGTGGGATCCTCCCGGACCGGGGCACGAACCCGTGTCCCCCGCATCGGCAGGCGGACTCCCAACCACTGCGCCACCAGGGAAGCCCGTCTGAAAGTATTAAATGGAAAATTCTAGAATTAAACAATTCATAAATTTTAAATTGCACACAATTCTGAGTAGCTTGATGAAACCTTGAGCCCTCCAGCTCCATCCTGCCCAGGATCCCCAACCAGTGACATTGTCCACTCCTGACATCCAGCCATCAACATCATCATGGCTCGATGATCTAGGATCACCCAAAGCAGATGATCCTTCTGACATATCATAAGAAAGTCAATAGTAGCCTAACGCTACATCACAATGCCTACGTCATTCACCTCATTTCATGTCATCACATAGGCATTTATCATTTCACATCATCACAAGAAGGGTGAGTATAGTACAATAAAATATTTTGTGACAGAGACCACATTCACATAATTTTTATTACAGTATATTGTTATAATTGTTCTATTTTGTTATTAGTTATTATTGTAACTCTCTTACTGTGCCTAATTTATAAATTAAACTTTACAATATGTATGTATGTTCGTATAGGAAAAAATATATATAGGGTTTGGTACTATCCTTAGTTTCAGGCATCCACTAGGGGTCTTTCTTGGAATGTTTCCCCTGTGATTAAGGACAGACTACTGTAGTTTGGCTCCAAGAGACCAAAAAGGCTTAGCTAAAAGAAATGGGATCCTTAAATTCCAAAGAGTTGAATGCACCACCTTTTGGCACACCTGCTTATTTTATGTGTAAGAACTATGGTCCCGGAAGCTATAAATATCTACAAAAATGGCAGAATCTTGCTAAAAAAAATCCTAGAATTACAATGGCCATTATGGGGAATGTTCCAACTAGACAAGATCGTTCAGTTAAGAGGTTCACTAAAAAGCAAAGGTTCCCAAATCAAACAAACAGAATGGGATACCTATTTTAATTGATATGTAGAAGCTTCCAAAAGGCTTCTAGATTCCAAAATAGCTTCAGTGAAAATTTTGTTGTAAAAGGCTAATGGAAAATCAAAGACACAAAAGGTATCTAAAACAACACCAAGGCCTCCTGAATTACACCCTCCTAGGGGTCCATCATCAAAATGCTGTCCTAGAGATTGATATCTATTGTAATCAACTAGGATACTGGAAAAGAGATCCTCAAAGGTCCTATGCAAATTCTTCACATCAGCTTGAATGCCCCCAAATCTACCTTCTAAGGAGGGGCCAGAGTTGATGAGACTCTGAGGGATTTTTCTAGTAAACTGCTACTTTATTTCCTTAAGCAGCCAAGGGGAAACTAAAGTTAAAATCAATCAAAAACTTTACCAAATTCTGGTAGATACCAGAGCTTACACTCTCTACTTTAAACCCCACTCAGAGCTTGCAGATGGGATCCTGGGAAAACTGGCAGAAGCTGGCTAAGGGTAATAATTCTTGCTACAGTTGGCTCTCCCAGATCTCTGTCTGTTGTATCCTGTAGAGAAAGGAAAATAAAATACGTTTGCACCCTCTTTGGGGGCGCCTCTTTAGTCCAAGGAATTGTTCAATACTGCCAGAAATATTTACTGTTTTTCCCGGATGAAACCTGACAAGATATTTGAAAGGATTTTTTTTTTTTTTAAAGTAGCTCTGTGGTCAGAAGTTGGCCAAATTGAAGCTGATATTCAAAGCCTATTGGGAACTTTTTTTTTTTTTTTTGTGGTACGCGGGCCTCTCACTGTTGTGGCCTCTCCCGCTGCGGAGCACAGGCTCCGGACGCGCAGGCTCAGCAGCCATGGCTCACGGGCCCAGCCGCTCCACGGCACGTGGGATCTTTCCGGACCGGGGCACGAACACGTGTCCCCTGCATTGGCAGGCGGACTCTCAACCACTGCGCCACCAGGGAAGCCCTGGGAACTTTTTTAAAGGCCTTCTCCCCCAAGCTAAAATGAAAACTATACACCCAGAGGGAAAGAAAAACCTTCTGAAGCCTTTGTGGAAGGATTTACTAAAACATTCCAAAGACAAATATTTCTAAATCCAGAACATAGAAATATTTTGGTTTTCATCTTAGTTGGGAATCTTCTCCCTGATACAGAAAAGCAGATTGAAGATAATGTGGTTGGATGAGTGGAACAACCTATGATGCCATTTAAGTTGCAACCCAATTTCTTGAGAAATTAAAAGCAACTGTCCTTATCTTACAGATCTTTGCAAAACCAGAAATGTGGCTCCAGAAAAAATGCAAAGTCCACCTATCTTTTTTACCTATCCCAAAACCTCCCCTACTTATCTCAGAAAGCTTGTAAGTATTGTAAAAATTCTGGTCTTTAAAGAACAAAAGTCCTTCTTGGAGGAACTTGCATTCTTTCCCTGAGCCTTTGAGAAGTAAATGTTTTACCTAGTCTTTCTCTGGGAACTCTTATCTAGACCATTGCCAATTCCTGAGAATGAAAGAAAAAAGTGGGGGGAAGGCTTTTAAAAAATACAAACTGCTATAAAAGCTCTCTTGCCCCAAATCTGGTCTACAGCTTCTATAAGGTTACTTGTTAAGGACAAATACAAATCTTCAGTGTCTTCTCCACAAATATTAGAAGAAGCTTTAGCCATAGCCATTGGAGCAGGTATACTTATTTCAACTGTTCTTTTATAAGCTAGTGAGTTTTATATTATCATATCTGTCTCATGGTTAAAATTTTAGGACAAGAACTATAAAGTCTCAACTATAAAGTTTGCATCTGTATGTTTATGTGTGTCTCTATATATGTTGTAGATGTGTGGTATTTTTTTTTTACCTCCAGATGGTATTGCCAAAATTAATTTGTAAAAGAGTTCTGTTTAATTGGCTTAAAGAAAATGAATGCCTATATGAATTAAGTATTTATAAAATTCTCAAAAAATATAATAGAAACTAACCCAAATGCTTTTCAGGTTCGTGTGATCTAGGAAAATATTTGGTATTAAAGCTAATTTAAATCTGTTGGTTTAATTAAAATAGACATGTCTTTAGAGTTATCAACATTGAATATAATGCAGACATACAACTTTTATTCTACCTAGGTTTATTAGTCAAATAAGTTCATGATATCTCTGTTATAAAACTTGTCAGTAAGAAACATAACTTGGTATGATGAAGTAATCTAAGCATAATTGTTGAAAACAAGTGAATTAAATAGATGTAAGTGAGATAAGAGTTTTTAGGTGAACTTTTTAGCAATAATTATATTTTACAGTATATCTGCTTAAGCAGTTTCCCCAAATCTTTTTGGTAACCTGAAACCTTAAAGTTTTGCTAAGTTAAATTAAATGATAGTCATTAAATATCTAGATAATTTCCAAATAAGATGAAATACTGAAACACTAATTACTGAATGTAGGTTTATCCACTTTTGGTTTTGTTTTACAGAGCAGCTAAAGATATTTGGGTTTATTAGTAAACATGTTTTGTGCCACACTGAAAAAAAAATCACTATGAAAAAGCATATGTTTCTAGAAAATATAAAATGTTTATAAATTTGCCACAAAATGCTAATGTATAAAATAGTTCACAATTGTTTACTTATTTATTTTCAGTAGAAATTAAAGTTTTTAAGGGTTAAAAGTTATATGTAATTAAAACTACTAGAAATAATAAGGGAAAGTTTCCGTATGCAAGGAAAGTAGGATGTATGTTTTCAGTAAAAGAAGGTATGAGGAATGGAAATGCATTTTTGTTGAGGGAAAGGGAAGTAATTTTGTCCTAAGGCTGGTTATTTCAGAATGGAAAAGAAGGAAAACATAGGACAAAATCTAAATGTAAAAAAAGAAAGTTTTAAAAGGTTTATGGGAAAGGAATCTTGGGAAATAATTTTATGCATGGTTAAGCTGGCTAATATTAAAATGAACTTATTTGAGTGAAAAATGAGTTTTAATATCAAAAGTAGCTGGTGCAATATTAGAATTTGGTTTTCTCTCTGTTAAAAGGACAAAGATTTTGTGCACTATTGATCTGCTCTTGTAAGAGATTGTAAATGGTTTTTCTTTCTTTTAAGTAATTTGCCTAGAAGATAAAGATTTTGTGTCTTATCAAAATAATTTCCTGTTTCGGGCTTCCCTGGTGGCACAGTGGTTGAGGGTCCGCCTGCCGATGCAGGGGACGTGGGTTCGTACCCCAGTCCGGGAGGATCCCACATGCTGTGGAGCGGCTGGGCCCGTGGGCCATGGCCGCTGAGCCTGCGCATCCAGAGCCTGTGCTCCGCAACTGGAGAGGCCACAACAGTCAGAGGCCCGCGTACCGCAAAAAATAATAATAATAATTTCCTGTTTCACATTGTCTTTATCAAGTCTTTGATTACTTAAGAAAATTAAGTCTTCTCTATTAAAAGAGCTAAGGTATTTTGTTTGTTTGTTTGTTTACAAGTATTTAATTTTCTGTATTTGCCTGTGAAGTCTAATTGTCACTATGGCTAAATAGATAATTAAGTATTGTTTCAGTGACCTATGATCCTATTTGACCAAATATTTTTAAAGCCTTTTGATATTTTTGAAAACTACCCCCCCCACCAAAAAAAAATCAAATTCTAAATGAAGTCTTTTTGACCTGGAAGTAACTTTGAGATTTTTCCAGAAGCCCCTGGAAAATCACAACAGAATTACTCTCCTTAGAAAAAGAGAGATGTTAAACTTATTAGGCATATTTGATATGCTAAATTACATGGGAAGCATTGTCAAATAAGTAGTACTAAGCCTTCTTTATGTTGTATTTGTATAGATATATGTGATCCAGAAATTGTATGAAATTCCTGGGAATTTGAAGTGTCCTGGTATGTTATCAGTAATAATTCCAGTTATTATCTTAAAATGTTGTATGTCACAGAAATAACCAAATTTCTTCATCAATTCCATTGTAATTAATTCTCATCAGATCTTTAACAATGAGCATTTTTAAAGTCTTTTTACAGACAGTTACTCTTTTACTCTGATACTTTTGTAAAAATGTTCCTGCAAAGTACTTCCATCTTCAAGGAGATTCACGGAATGAACTTTGACAAGTACAGGTTTCTGATAACTTTAATATCATAAAGCTGAACTCAGTGAGAATTTCCAGAGCTAATGGAAAAATTGGATTCAAGCAGAACAAGTATTAATTACATGGGTCTGAATGAACTGAGGAGGATGATTATAATTTTTAATGACTCTTTGGTTGAAACATTGCTGGTTCCTTAATGTTTTGTTTTTCCAGATTTAAGGAAACTTTTTCTCTTAAGCTAGCTATGACATGCAGCAATTTGGTAAAGTATACCTTTGTAAGCAAAGATGAAACATGTACTTTTTCTCCCTACCCAATCCCTCCATAATTTAGAAACTCTTGAGTATTCTTTTCATGGCAATATAGTTAGTTTTTTTTTTTTTGCGGTACGTGGGCCTCCCACTGTTGTGGCCTCTCCCGTTGCGGAGCACAGGCTCCGGACGTGCAGGCTCAGCAACCATGGGCCACGGGCCCAGCCACTCCGCGGCATGCGGGATCTTCCCGGACCGGGGCACGAACCTGCGCCCCCTGCATCAGCAGGCGGACCCTCAACCACTGCACCACCAGGGAAGCCCTAATTAGTTATTTGAATAAGTTCAATAAGGATTTGTTTGTTCTCCTTGTAACAGAACAAATTAGAAACACTGGCTATATTACAATACCAAGGCTTTGACAGGAAAGTCATATTTGAGAGAGACATGCATAGACTCAGATATGACCAGACAGCTTTAAGGTACTAAGGTTGACTTCATGGAGCCAATAAAGCCTCTCAGAAACATCGACCTGGTACTTTGCTTACTGGATTCCCGGCAGCCTTACCAGGTAAGTAAGGAAGGTCACTTCCTGGCAGGCTTAGAAAGCTCAGGATATTTTGGGGATCTGAAGAAGAGAGGAATTCACACAACTATAGGCAAAATCTTGGCTAGGCTTCCTGTCCTCAGAGGCTTTTAAGAGTTCAAGCTGAGATTTCTTATGAAAAGTTCCAGCAAAGCTGTCTTAAAAAGAACTTATATGGTCAATCACTATTCTTGCTGCACTTATGTAAATAACAAGGCCAGTTTTAATGCAAACAAATTAGTTTTACTGTGATTATCTTGGTAAAAAAATGGGGGTGATTGTAGAGAGAAAAATTATGTTTGCACCTTTGTAGATACTAGATTTTAGTCCTGTTAACTGTCTTTGAAATTTTGTTATATACCTGTAAACTGGACTGGATCCTCAATTCTTTTAGTTTCCTCAAATATCTGGCTATAACTCTCCAAACTAACGTTTCCAATTTTCTCCCACCCTTCTGATTTGGAATCACTAAGAATAAAGGCTGCTGTTAAATTTTCTTGGAAGGGACTATACCAGGTCTTCCTCATTTATCCAGATGGCAGCCAAACTTCAGGGACTTGAACCTTGGGTACACATCTCACAGCTAAAGAAGGCTGCACCCGACAACTGGTCCTGTGTAGACACTGGAGACTCCAAATCAGAGGAAGAGAAGTAGCTAACATTGATGTAGACTGCCAAGATGCCAGATCAAGACTTCATACTTTAGCTAAACATGAAACTCTCTCTCCTTCTCTTTCTTTCCTTTACTCTTCCAGGCCATTTCTAATAGAGTTAACCTTTCAGACTGCTGGATTTGTCATCAAAAATGCCTATCTGTGTTGCCAGAAGACCCCCTGGTCCTCCCTGTGACCAATTTCTCTTCTATTCCCAATTGACGCCCCCCCCCGCCCCCACCAGGAGTCACTTAGAGTCTGACTTTCATGGCCAGAACATCCTGTGCCTTCTTTGACTTTTCTTCAATTATAACTGTACTTGCCCAGTTAGATACAAATACCTGTATAAATCATAGTACATATGCACCCCCATGTTCTTATGATTATCTAAATCAGATCTTCCCCCAATCATGAAAAGCTCTCACCAGCAGCACTCATCTTTGCAAGGAATTAGAACAACTTTTCATTTCAGGCTTAGAGGTTTACTTTCCAATTGTGCTGAAAACCTAACTGACCCCTGGCTTGAATGGACAAATGCAACAATCCATTAACAATACCACCTTGGTGGGAATGGTTTGTGCCCTGACAGGATTTATCTTTGTCTGTGGTGTTTGTCATTCTCCTTGAGCCCATGAATGCCTAGATGGCTGGTGCATAACTGAGCAATCAATGCCTCTTAGGTTATCTAACTGTGCCCCTAGCTGTCCACAATCAAACTGAGACACCTCATTGGTCAACTCCCCTGAATTTACATCGTCCAGTTAGAAAAGACCTCCCAGGAGGTGTTCATGATTCAGGATTCACTTCCTTTGGCAGGTCCCTACTTCCCTGGTTAGGAGTGAATACAAGTAAGGCTATGATCAGGAACCTCTCCTTAACTCTCGAAAATACTACAGAATCTACTGCAAAAGCCATAGCTGCCCAACAAAAATCCTTACACTCTCTGATCAAGATTGCTCTTGATAAAAAGATAACCCTTGATTATCTTTTAGCTGAGCAAGGAGTTGTTTGTGCTGTGGCCAGCACCATTTGCTGCACCTGGATTAGTACTGCTGAAGTTGAAACTCAGCTGTATAAGATCACTGAATAAGTCACTGGCTTAAGAAAGTAACTCCTTCAACGGGTTCTTTCTTTGATGTAGTTGATTGGTTTGGGTCTTGGGGACCATGACTCCAAAGTGCAGTCCAGACTTTGGGAATTATCCTGCTTACCACAGTCATAGTAGTCTCCCTGGTGTGCTGTGTTCTCTCAAAAGCTTTAAATGCATGGTTGCAGCTGCTCACCACCAAGCAAATGTTCTAAGACTGGAATGTCAGGAAAGAACGAAGAGAACGACCAGCTAAAAAATTGTGAACCTGAAGTTATGACCCGTGAATGACACAGAGGTTCAGCTAAAAAGTCATGACCTGTGAATACTACACAGAGGATCAGCAAAAACTGTGGGAACTTCAGAGTGGTAGCTGAAAGTGCCACTAATGCTTAAATTTTGATCACATCTCCCAGTTAAGCTGAGAGTCTCATCAGAAGGGGGGAATTGTTAAAAAAGAGACAATAGGCCCCAAATGGAGTCACTTGTGCTAAGCCCACATCACCAAACTGAGACTTAATACCTAACCTAATTGCAGTTTCAGCCTCTCCCAGGAATGTAATTCCAGTCAGTCTGGAATTGTCTGGTCAGCTGTAGTGAGGTAATCCACCTGATAGACCCCTGCTGTCCCCCAAAGGAAGGTGACCTTGCTTGAAACAATCCACTCGTTGCTAGTAATTTCCTTGTCCCTCCACCTTCTGCTTGTAAAAGTCTTCTATTTTGTACTGCTCTTCAGAGTTCCTTTCTATTTGCTAGATGAGATGCTGCCCAATTCATGAATTGTTGAATAAAGCCAATAAAATCTTTAAAGCTTACTCAGTTGAGGGACTTCCCTGGTGGTCCAGTGGTAAAGAACCCACCTTGCAATGTAGAGGACGTGGGTTTGATCCCTGGTGAGGGAACTAAGATCCCACGTGCCGAGGGGCAACTAAGCCCGCATGTCACAACTACTGAGCTTGCGTGCCTCAACTAGAGCCCATGTGCTGCAAACTACAGAGCCCACGTGCCCTGGAGCCTGTGCACCACAACTAGAGAAGAGAAAACCCACATGCCACAACTAGAGAGAAGCCCACGCACCACAACGAAGAGCCTGCACACTGCAACGAAGGATCCTGCATGCCTCAACAAAGATCCTGTGTGCCACAACTAAGACCTGACACAACCAAAAATAAATAAATAAATAAATAATAAATAAATCTTTAAAAAACAACTTAGTTGAATTTTGTTACTTAACAGGTATATTGTACATTCTCTTTTGTCGCCTTTTTAAAAACTTACTACATTTTACAGGGTTTTCCATGTTGGTAAATATAAATTATTTCAATCCATTGTATAGAGATTCCATGTTCTATTTAACCAAACCCTATTGTTCAGTGTCTGAGGAATCTCGAGTTTTTCGTTATTACACATGATGCACATTGAATGTCCATACAAATTGAGTGGGGATTGAATAGCTCAATCAGTATAAAGCACTTCACAGAGTACTTGGTAAATAGTAAGCTCTTTATAAATGTTAGTGTTATTTTTATATTGTCAAATTGCCCCATATAAAGGCGAACTAATTTACATTCCTGATAACAGGGTGAGAGGGCTTAGTTTCCCTAAATCTTGGCCAGTTCTTTCAACTTTTGCCTTTCTTCCTCTGTAAATGGCCTGTTCATGTTCTTTGATGGTTCTCCTGTTAGATTCCTCATGCTTTAAAATTTTTAATGGGTTTCTGTACTGGGGCTATTAAGCCTTTGTAATATGAATGACAGGTACTTTTTCTTCTAGTTTTTTTGTTTGATGTTTGATTTTGTTTACTTTAACCACACAGATGTTTTAAAGTTTAATACAGTTAAATCTGTCCATCTTTTCCTTTAGGATTTTGGTCTTTGCTGTCTTCTTCTTCTTCTTTTTTTTGGGAGGGGGGCACGCTGTGAAGCTTGTGGGATCTTAGTTCCCCGCCCAGGGATTGAACCTGCGCCCCCTGCAGTGGAAGCACAGAGTCCAAACCATTGGAGCTCCAGGGAATTCCCTTGTTGTCTTCCTTTAGAAAATCTTTTGCCACAGCATAGGTTTGAAGTTCAATGGGGGTGAAACCTCTCCTACCTTAAGTTAGGTCCACCAGCTTTCCTCTGAGGCTTCATTCTTCTGGGGTGTGGTGTTCCAAATTCTACAACAGAATTCACAACGCTAGAATACTTTCAAACGTACATGGGAAGGGAATACTTTTATTAACTTTGAATGATACAAGGTATATTAAGAATGAGTGTCTTCTACCTTCTTCCTACCCAGAAAACACTTCTGCCTTTTCATATTTTCTGCCTTGCTTTGCTTCTCTTTTTTTTTTGGCTGCACTGAGTGGCTTGTGGGATCTTAGTTCCCTGACCAGGGATTGAACTTGGGCCCTTGGCAGTGAAAGCATGGAGTCCTAACCATTGGACCACCAGGGAATTCCCTACCTTGCTTTGTTTTCTAGGGAGAGTTCTGTCTTCATCAGAGCTATTCTTTTGGGGATCAAACCAAAGAGAAATTGAATTGCATATACATTTATTTGGAGTTGGTGGGATATACTTATGTGGTTTGCTATCACTTCTGCATATAGTTAAGTTATTGCTGGCTGTACGAGTGTAGGAATGACTTGTGGAAACATTTCTGAAGTGGTAAATCTAAAGCTTATTTAAGATTAGTTATTACTTAAAAACCGTGACACATCGTAAAATCTTACAGCTTACGTATAAAAGAAATGACGGAGGATTTCCCAAATTTTATAACAATCCAAAAAATTTACATGACATTGACCAGTGGTGGTGACTTGTGAAGCTGCAAAATACTTTTCAAACTCTCAGAAAAAAACCGAGTTGTTTTTCTGTTCTCTCTATAGAAATTGTACTACAAAAGGTGTATTGGATGAAGAGGTGATCAAAAGACATGCAACCAAAAAATATAGGAAAAAAGTATATATTTAAAGTGATGAAAGGGAAGAACCTACAACCAAGATTACACTACCTGGCAAGGATCTCATTCAGATTTGATGGAGAAATCAAAAGCTTTACAGACAAGCAAAAGATAAGAGAACTCAGCACCACCAAACCAGTTCTACAACAAATGCTAAAGGAACTTCTCTAAGTGGGAAACACAAGAGAAGAAAAGGACCTACAAAAACAAACCCAAAACAATTAAGAAAATGGTCATAGGAACATACCTATCAATAATTACCTTAAACGTGAATGGAGTAAATGCCCCAACCAAAAGACACAGGCTTGCTGAATGGATACAAAAACAAGACCTATATATATGCTGTCTACAAGAGACCCACTTCAGACCTAGGGACACATACAGACTGAAAGTGAGGGGATGGAAAAAGATATTCGATGCAAATGGAAATCAAAGCTGGAGTAGCAACACTCATATCAGATAAAATAGACTTTAAAATAAAGAATGTTACAAGAGGCAAGGAACGACACTACATAATGTTCAAGGGATCAATCCAAGAAGAAGATATAACAATTATAAATATATATGCACCCAACATAGGAGCACCTCAATACATAAGGCAACTGCTAACAGCTCTAAAAGAGGAAATCGACAGCAACACAAAAATAGTGGGGGACTTTAATACCTCACTTACACCAATGGACAGATCATCCAAACAGAAAATTAATATGGAAACACAAGCTTTAAATGACACAATAGACCAGATAGATTTAATTGATATTTATAGGACATTCCATCCAAAAACAGCAGATTACACTTTCTTCTCAACTGAGCATGGAACACTCTCCAGGACAGATCACATCTATGGCCACAAATCAAACCTCAGTAAATTTAAGAAAATTGAAATGATATCAAGCATCTTTTCTGACCACAACACTATGAGATTAGAAATCAATTACAGGGAAAAAAACGTAAAAAACACGAACACATGCAGGCTAAACAATACGTTACTAAATAACCAAGAGATCACTGAAGAAATCAAAGAGGAAATCAAAAATACCTAGAGGCAAATGACAATGAAAAGACGACAATCCAAAACCTATGGGATGCAGCAAAAGTAGTTCTAAGAGGGAAGTTTATAGCTATACAAGCCTACCTCAAGAAACAAGAAAAATCTCAAATGAACTATCTAACCTTACACCTAAAGGAACTAGGGAAAGAAGAACAAACAAAACCCAAAGTTAGCAGAAGGAAAGAAATCATAAAGATCAGAGCAGAAATAAATGAAATAGAAACAAAGAAGACAATAGCAAAGATCAATAAAACTAAAAGCTGCTTCTTTGAGAAGATAAACAAAATTGATAAACCATTAGCCAGACTCATCAAGAAAAAGAGGGAGAGGACTTAAATCGATAAAATTAGAGACGAAAAAGGAGAAGTTACAAAAGACACCGTAGAAATACAAAGCATCCTAAGAGACTACTACAAGCAACTCTATGCCAATAAAATGGACAACCTGGAAGAAATGGACAAATTCTTAGAAAGGTATAACCTTCCAATACTGAACCAGGAAGAAATAGAAAATATGAACAGACCAATCACAAGTAATGAAATTGAAACTGTGATTAAAAATCTTTCAACAAACAAAAGTCCAGGACCAGATGGCTTCACAGGTGAATTCTATCAGAATTTAGAGAGGAGCTAACACCCATCCTTCTCAAACTCTTCCAAAAAATTGCAGAGGAAAGAACACTCCCAAACTCATTCTATGAGGCCACCATCACCCTGATACCAAAACCAGACAAAGATACTACAAAAAAAGAAAATTACAGACCAATATCACTGATGAATACAGATGCAAAAATCCTCAACAAAATACTAGCAAACAGAATCCAACAACACATTAAAAGGATCAGACACCATGATCAAGTGGGATTTATCCCAGGGATGCAAGGATTCTTCAATATATGCAAATCAATCAATGTGATACACCATATTAACAAATTGAAGAAGAAAAACCATATGATCATCTCAATAGATGCAGAAAAAGCCTTTGACAAAATTCAACACCCGTTTATGATAAAAACTCTCCAGAAAGTGGGCATTGAGGGAACTTACCTCAACATAATAAAGGCCATATACAACAAACCCACAGCAAACATCATTCTCAACAGTGAAAAACTGAAAGCATTTCCTCTAAGATCAGGAACGAGACAAGGATGTCCACTCTCACCACTATTATTCAGCATAGTTTTGGAAGTCCTAGCCACGTCAATCAGAGAAGAAAAAGAAATAAAAGGAATACAAATTGGAAAAGAAGAAGTAAAACTGTCACTGTTTGCAGATGACATGATACTATACATAGAGAATCCTAAAGATGCCACCAGAAAACTACTAGAACAAATAAATGAATTTGGTAAAGTTGCAGGATACAAAATTAATGCACAGAAATCTCTTGCGTTCCTATACACTAATGTTGAAAAATCTGAAAGAGAAATTAAGGAAACACTCCCATTTACCATTGCAACAAAAAGAATAAAATACCTAGGTATAAACCTACCTAGGGAGACAGAAGACCTGTATGCAGAAAACTGTAACACACTGATGAAAGAAATTAAAGATGATACCAACAGATGGAGAGATATACCATGTTCTTGGATTGAAAGAATCAATATTGTGAAAATGACTATACTACCCAAAGCAATCTACAGATTCAATGCAATCCCTATCAAATTACCAATGGCATTTTTTACAGAGCTAGAACAAAAACTCTTAAAATTTGTATGGAGACACAAAAGACCCCGAATAGCCAAAGCAGTCTTGAGGGAAAAAAACAGCTGGAGGAAGCAGACTGCCTGACTTCAGACTATACTACAAAGCTACAGTAATCAAGACAATATGGTACTGGCACAAAAACAGAAATATAGATCAATGGAACAGGATAGAAAGCCCAGAGATAAACCCATGCACCTATGGTCGACTAATGTACGACAAAAGAGGCAAGGGTATACCATGGAGAAAAGACAGTCTCTTCAATAAGTGGTGCTGGGAAAACTGGACAGCTACATGTAAAAGAATGAAATCAGAACACTCCCTAACACCATACACAAAAATAAACTCAAAATGGATTAGAGACCTAAATGTAAGGCCAGACACTATAAAACTCTTAGAGAAAAACATAGGAAGAACACTCTTTGACATAAATCACAGCAAGATCTTTTTTGATCCACCTCCTAGAGTAATGGAAATAAAAACAAAAGTAAACAAATGGGACCTAATGAAGCTTAAAAGCTTTTGCAAAGCAAAGGAAACTACAAACAAGAAGAAAAGACAACCCTCAGAATGGGAGAAAATATTTGCAAATGTATCAACAAACAAAGGATTAATCTCCAAAATATATAAACAGCTCATGCAGCTCAATATTAAAAAAACAAACAACCCAATCCAAAAATGGGAAGAAGACCTAAATAGACATTTCTCCAAAGAAGACATACAGATGGCCAAGAAGCACATGAAAAGCTGCTCAATATCACTAATTATTAGAGAAACGCAAATCAAAACTACAATGAGGTATCACCTCACACCATTTAGAATGGGCATCATCAGAACATCTACAAACAAATGCTGGAGAGGGTGTGGAGAAAAGGGACCCCTCTTGCACTGTTGGTGGGAATGTAAATTGATACAGCCGGTATGGAGAACAGTATGGAGGTTCCTTACTAAACTAGAAATAGAATTACCATGTGACCCAGCAATCCCACTACTGGGCATATACCCAGAGAAAGCCAGACACATGCACCCCAATGTTCCTTGCAGCACTATTTACAATAGCCAGGTCATGGAAGCAACCTAAATGCCATTGACAGAGGAATGGATAAAGAAGATGTGGTGTATATACACAATGGGATATTACTCAACCATAAAAAGGAACGAAATTGGGTCATTTATAGAGACGTGGATGGATCTAGAGACTGTCATATAGAGTGAAGTAAGTCAGAAAGAGAAAAACAAATATTGTGTATTAATGCATTTATGGGAACCTAGAAAAATGGTACAGTGCAGTGGCAGGCTGCACAGGCTCCCGGGAGGGGAGGTGTGGATAGTGACCTGTGCTTGCACACAGGCTTCTTGGTGGCTGCAGCAGGAGCGTTAGCCTTTCATGCCTGTCTCTGGGTTCCAAGCTGATAGCCACGGCTTGCGCCCATCTCTGTAGCTCTTTTAGGTGGTGCTCTGCCTTCTTTGGGCAGACAGGGAAGGAATCCCCTCTCCTCGCACACCCTGAAACAATGGTCTCTTGCTTCTTAGGCAGGTCCAGGCTTATTCCCGGACTCCCTCCCGGCTAGCTGTGGCGCACTAGCCCCCTTCAGGCTGTGTTCACGCAGGCAACCCCAGTCCTCTCCCTGGGATCTGACCTCCGATGTCCGAGCCTCAGCTCCCACCCCGACCCGCCCCCGCAGGTGAGCAGACAAGCCTCTTGGACTGGTGAGTGGTGGTCGCCCTGATCCTCTGTGCGGGAATCTCTCTGCTTTGCCCTCTGCAGCCCTGTTGCTGCGCTCTCCTCCATGGCTCTGAAGCTTCCCCCGTGCCCACCCCCTGCCTCTGCCAGTGAAGGGGCTTCCTAGTGTGTGGAAACTTTTCCTCCTTCACAGCTCCCTCCCAGAGGTGCAGGACCCGTCCCTATTCTTTTGTCTGTTTTTTCTTTTGCCCTACCCAGGTACGTGTAGATTTATTTGCCTTTTGGGAAGTCTGAGGTCTTCTGCCAGCGTTCAGTAGGTGTTCTGTAGGAGTTGTTCCACATGAAGATGTATTTTTCATGTATTTGTGGGGAGGAAGGTGATCTCCACGTGTTACTCCTCCACCATCTTGAAGGCCTCCCCCAGCAGCTTTACTCTGATATGCAACACAGTTGAGCCCCAAGAACAAGTCTTCCTGACTGACAGGCCCTGGTATTTTTACAAGCCTTCCCCTCCTTCTTCAGCTCTGTCTTCTGTTTCTGATCTCAGGAACCAACTCACTGAGGTGTTTTGCAATCTTTGAACAGTCCTTCAATCAGGTCCTGTAGTGTCTACAGAATCCCCCCAGTGTTTTTAAATGTTGGGCCCTGGACATTCAGTCATCTTTCCCCAGTCTGTGCCCAGCCCCTGTTGTGATTTTATATGTCCAATGTATTTTATTGAGGTCTGGCAGGACTGGCATTTGTCAAGGGACAATTTTAGGCTGTGTTTTCCAGGCGATCCAGTAATATAAGGAGCCATTGTTCCTCTCCTCCAAAGCTCTGCCAAATGTAATTATGCCATCTAAACAAATAAGCGCCTCCAGGTAATTCATATCACCAGTTGCTTTTTCCATCAAACTCCTCAAGGTGTCTGGGCCTCCAGAGATGAGTGGGGCAGCCTTTCAAATAGGGAAAACACCACAGGGAAGACAAAAGCTGGCTTTTCTTTGCCCTAGTCAGAGGTAGGAATTCAACAATAGCACTTCTCAAACACAGCACTGGAAATTACTGATCTCTACCATGCAGTCTAGAGGTTAATCTGGACACAGAACTCTCTCTTTAAGGTGGAGAAGGATAATAGAACATCATTATCCACACCTCTGTCCTGAGTCTGCCCTCTCCTATCATGAGCTTTCCTTCTTCTCCTTTATATATTAATTTATTCAGCTGAATAGTAGTTCTCAACCTTGACTGCCTATTATAATCTGTGGAGTTTCTCATAGAACATCTATCCCTGGGCCCCACCCACCCTAGAGATCCTAACATTTTCTAAACACCTACTCTGTGCTAGGTCCTGTGCCCTGCCTTAGGAGTAGAAGCAATTCAGTCATGATCCCTGCCTCCATATAGTTCATAGTCGAGGGACAGAGACAGATAAATTAAAAAATTCAGTGAGAAAATACAGTGTAACTCCATGTTCTTTTCTTAGTCTAACTTGTTTCTCATAAAATTGTGCCAGTATGGGTAAGGTAAACATGGATTTTTTCAACAAGTCCTAGTATACAGGAGAAGGAGGCTTTCTTGGGTTCTTGGGTGACATAAATTGAGAATTAAAAAATACTAAAATGTACATGAATGCCCATAGAAATTTTATTTGTAATAGCCAAAAACTGGAAACAGCCCACTGTCCTTCAGTGGATGAATGGTTGCACAAACTGGCACATCCATACCTTGGAATACTACTTAGCAAGAAAAAGTAACAAACTATGAATACATACGACAACCTGGATGAATCACCAAATTATGCTTAGTGAGAAAGGCTACTCCCAAAAGGTTGCATCTTGTGTGATTCCATTTATACAACATTTTTGAAGCAACAAAATTATAGAGATGGAAGAATGTTTAGTGGTTCCTAGGAGTTAGGGAATTGGAGAGGGAGGTGGGTAAGTGTGGCAACATGAAAGATCCTTGTGGTAATGAAAATATTCTATATCTTCATTGTTGTGGTGGTTACACAAGGCTATACATGTGATAAAATTATATAGAGCTAAACACCCACCCATACACATACTCAGACACAAATGAATACATGTATAACTAGTGAAATCTGAATAAGCACTGTGAATTGTACCAATGTCAATTTTTGGTTTTGATGTTGCATTATAGTTGTATAAGATGCTAATATTGGGGATACCAAGGAAACATTGCATGGGACTTCCCTATACATTTCTTGCAACTTTCTTTGAATGTATAGTGATTAAAAAATAATAAGAAGTTACTAACCAGAAATCAAAAGGATTAAAAGTGTTAGACACACTTATAAATGCAAAACCATAAATGGCTACATTAGGAGAAGCTGGGATTTTAGCTACTCTTTGATGTTATAAGGAAGACAAACAGTCCTCAGGGAATATTAAATTTAAAAAATAGATAAGTTTTATTGTTTTTTCCAATTAAAAAAGAATGTTTCTTCAGGAAAATTTAAAACATGTAGTTGAAAAAAAGGTCTTTAGTAATCCTATCATTTTGGGATAATCATTTTTTTCAACATTTAGGGTATATATCTTTTCAATCTTTTTTCTATGCATAAAATTAAAAGAAAAAATTTCACACTCAGCAATAAATAATTTTTTTCTCTTTTTAAAGAGTTTTGTATTAATATGACCTTAATGTATATACAGTATTCTATCGTGTGGATGCAGAATGAATTATTTACCCAGTCCTCTATTCTGGATAGATTGTTTTCAAGTTTTTGGTATTATAAATAATAATCCTGCAATACACATCATTGTGCTTGCATCTTTGTATATATCTCTGGTTACTTCCTTAGTAAAAATTCTTAGGAGCAAAATTACTGGGTCAAGGATTATATAAAAATTTAAAGCTTTTGCTTTGTTTGGCTAAATTGCCAGCCAGAAAGGTTTTATGAACGTTCCATCTCTGTTTTTTCCTGAGCATATTCTTTGTTGCTATTGTTAGCAGCTGGGTAGTAGCCTGGGTAGACCCACTGTGGCAAATCTTCTGTTCCTTGGTACAGTGTTAAAGGATCTAGCACAATGCTGGGTGCACACTAAGCCCTCAGAAATATTTGTTGATTTAATATCCTTCATAATGCATTCTTTGAAACTCTTATCTGCAGTTAGTGGAAACAAAATCATCAAAATATTAGTGTGCTTTAACCCCGAATTATATCCCTGACATCTGGTAAAGAGTAAGGACTTGAGGGAACAAATAGGTACATTTTGATAGAGGGGAACGACTTGGGAAAAGCCTGGAGTCTCCAAAGTGGGAAGCAGAAACCATCTGAGGTTTCTGGGAGCAGACTGAAGGGGTCTGAAAAACTGAGGTTTGAGGTTTGCTGGGAAGGGTAGTTGTTGGGAGGGTAGAAGAGAGGAAAGCTCTTGCCTGTTACCTGCTTCCCCCAACTCCACTCCTTTAAGCACTCAGGGTGTTAATAGACCTGGTGGCCTTTATGTAAAACAGTGGGCAAACTTCTCCCAGCAGAAGTCTGGGCATAATTTATTCTGAATTGTGCTTTTATTTTTCACTTGTAGTGAGGAAGGTATGGGTTTCATCTGTCTAAGTTTCCCTCTTTGTGTCTTGCATGTGGCTATTACCCATGCAGTGGGACCGGTGGCCAGAGAGAGGTCTGGGCTTCCCATCATTGCTGCTCCTTCCACCCTCTGCCTGAAATACAAAGAGGGTAGACCACCTCACAGGCCCCAGGGCTCTCTGGGAGGAGCCCACCATGGTTTCAGAAAAGACTAGGACACGGTCAGTTCTATTTAATCACCAGATGTGATTAAATAATAACAATATGTAAGCATTCAAAAAATTATACCTGGGACTTCCCTGGTGGCGCAGTGGTTGAGAGTCCGCCTGCCGATGCAGGGGACACGGGTTCGTGCCCCGGTCCGGGAAGATCCCACATGCCGCGGAGCGGCTGGGCCCGTTGGCCATGGCCGCTGAGCCTGTGCGTCCGGAGCCTGTGCTCCGCAGCGGGAGAGGCCGCAAAAGTGAGGGGCCCGCGTACCGCAAAAGAAACAAAAAAAACACACAAAAATACAAAAAAAACCCAGATTCTTCTTGGATAACTTTATGTCATCTTATTTAATCTTTCTAACCTGGTAAGATAGATCCTTATTATCCTCATTTTACAGTTCCGGAAATGGACTTAATTTATTTACCTGGATCACCCAGCTAGTATGTTGTAGATCTAGGACTTGAAATTGGATTTGAAATCCCATCTGTCTGATTCTAAACACCTGCTCCTGGCCACTGCCTGATTTGAAGCACACAGAGTGATGTGCTCTTCCTGAATCTATTTCCTCCATTGCATGTCTTATTTTCTTAGATTCCACCTTTGGAGATTCAATCCCTTGCCTCATGAAGGCTTTTCCTACCCAAAGATCCCTTTTAGAATGATATCTATTCAAAGGAGCAGCAGTGGCTTAAGCACATCAGATAACACTGGAGTGGAGGAAAATGGGCTGTTAGCTAATTCCCCCAAACAAAGGACATGGGAAATTAATTCAGTTTTCTCAAGGTAATCAGGGAGTTTTGGAGAATCAGGGACACAAAGATCCAAAGTAGGATAGATTAGATCAAGTATAAATTTTATATTGGTACCCTCAGAGGTTTGCTACCATTTCGAAAGTCAATCCTTTGGGGCCTACTCCATTGTTTCTGCATTCCAGATGATGTTATTAGCATATAAAGTAAACAATACATTTTAATTCTCGGAGGCCCCAATTCAACCTTCTGTAGTTTTTCTTGCCTCCTTCAAAGTTCCCTTTATTTCTCAAGGTTACAGGAAGATTCAATCATGTTTGTATATCATGAGGGAGTTTTTTCCCCAGCAGGCTGAGACAGCATACTGTCACAGGCCCTTTGATATTCTGGTTTTGCTGTACATTTTAATAGGTACTTGCTCAGACTAATCAATCATCTGTAAGATGTAACAGTAATATTGTTGAATGCATGTTATATTCCAGACACTGTACTAAGCACTTTCCATGTGTGATCTCATTAAAGTCTCATGAGTCTGAGAACAAACACTGTCCCAGAAAAGGCCAACTTGTTCAAAGTCACAAAGATAGTAGCAGAATGAGGACTTAGTTCTAGTCTGACTTCAGAGTCTCATAACTCTGCCTGTGGTAACTATAGTTACATAATAATAATAGATCTAAATACATAGGGGCTCTGAAAAAAGGTGGTAGGATATTTGGAAGGGCTGTTAGAGGTCATCTTGTCCAACCTGCACATTTCACAAACGACAGAACTGAAGCTAGACCAAATTGCCTGCCCAAAGGCTACGGTTATTGGCAGACTTAATAGACAATTTTAGCTTTTATGGTGAGCATCATTCTAGCAAAATCAATGGAGATCTAATTTATTTCAATCTTGTTTACCCAATATCCATTTGTTATAACCAGGTTAGTCTCATCACTGACCTGGGCACATGTTTTGCTCATTTCTACCTCAGTAGCATGACCCACACTGGTCCCTTTGCCTAGGATTTATTCTTTCTTTCCAACCTATCTATTTTATTAATCCTTCAAGCCCCAGCTCATTTTTCACCCCCTCCATGCAGACTTTCCTGCCCATTCTGGCTCATTGTAAAGTCATACAGCAGCCTGTATCATTCATTTGGCCTGTAATCACACATTAATGTGTATTTTCATTTAAATGTTCTCAGGTGTGTTTTTTCTTCCCCACAGACTGCCCTCCCCCAAGCTCATCAAGGACAGGAACCATATCACATAGTGTGCCTCTTTTGTAATCCTTTTGATTCCTAGAAAAGCACTAGACACATAGTGGACATTCGAAGAATAATTTTTGAATGAATGAATGAATGAATGATGTAAGCAAGAAAAAAATGAAATGGTAAACTCTGCCATCTTGTGGCTATTGGTCTTTAGTGTTGCCATTGTCACAGTGTTTTTCAGTGTTGAAATTAGAAAAGTGGCACATAGCAAGAAACTAAGGTGATGGTGGCGAAGTGGGGAAGGTGTCTTTTTTTTTTTCTCGATGTATCAGCAGCATGGTCACTGAAATGTTTTATATGAGAAAACAGAGATGGAGGGAAACCAAAAACTAAATAAACTGTGTACCTAAGGACTGAACACAGACCCAGGGAATAGTGATTGGATTTCCTCCCTGCTTTGAAAGGGACAAGTAATAGAAACTGTCCCAACATGTTCAACAGTCCAGAGCACTGATCAGATGACCAACCTACTTATTTAGGGGATCTATGAATAGACCTTTCATAACAGTCATCTGGTGAAGAGAGTCTCTGCCTTGGAGTTAACCGTTCTAGGATCCAGTTCTTAGTTCTGCTGAGCAACAACTTCTCTTGTCTCAGTTTTCTTATTAGTTAATTTACTGCCCAGTTTAATCCTAGGGCTGTTGTGAGGCTCTGTGAGACTACAGGCAGAAAAATTCTTAGAAAAGTTTCCAAAAAGTGATATATATGTTTAACATTTCCATAAAAGAAAAATAATGTTTATACTTTACATTTGTATAACACCTAAACATCTGTAAACTGCCTTTACAGCCATTATTTATTTTCAGTCTAGGAGGTAGGCAGGCAGGTGGGCATTATTGCCCTCAATTTAAGATGAAGTTCAGAGATTCATGTTCAGAGTAAATAAACACATATTGAGGACCTGTTACATGCCAGGCATGGTGATCGGTGCTTTCCAACTTCAGTTAGAGAACTTAAGTGAATTGCCCAAGATCACCTGGCTGGTTAGTGGCTGAGTCTGTGCTCCAACCCAGGTCATCTGACTTCAGAACCCAGCGCTCAAGCACTACTGTCTTTCGGTCCAGTCTAATTCATCTCTGGTGCCATTTGCATTTCATTGTTCTCTCTCTTTTGTGGAATGAAACATTTTGTTTCCTGTTAAAAATATTTAAGGTCTCAAAAGCAGGTGCACCCAAAAGCACTTGGTGTGGGTTACTGTCCTCTACTTCAGGCAGTGGTGCTCCACCCTGGTTGTACATTAACACTACCTGGAGAGTTAAAGCAATTACCCATGTCCTGGCCCCACAGCAGAGTAATTATTATACATCAGAGTCTAAGGGTGAAACCTGGGAAAAAGTTTCCTTTTTCTTCTCTTTTAAAGCTAATTCTAAGGTGCAGCCTGGGTTGAGAACCACACTGCTCTAACAGAAAGTCAGTGACTCAACATTCTAAGAGTCAGTCCAACTTTCTCAGAGACTGGTCTCAGGGCATTCAATGGGGAAGAGGGAAGGGGAGTAAAAAAACATCTTAGAAATGTCATTTGTTGAGTCTGATTTTAGTAGTGCAAGCAAACTGAATAGCAGTGACAGAGGTAAATCATTAGAGCTAAAGAAGAACCAGGAAAGAGAAGGACATGGATCCCACTTTGAGGTAGAGAGAGGGATGGCAGACATCTCCTCACTTCAGAAGAGCAGACATTATGTCCCTAGTAATTAATTAATTCATAAATCAAGTGTTTACTGAGCACCTCCTATATGTCAGGCACTATTCTGGGTAGTGGGGTTATAGCAGTGAACAAGCCAGATATAGAATTTAGAATCATGGAACTTTCACCCTAGTTGTGGGTGCAGGAGAATAGTTCCTCCACGGTGCCTTGGTGACCATGAATGTCTCCACACAGGCCACATAGCCAAGGCTCAACAATGGTCTGACTCAAGTCTTAGAGGAATGCCCTGTAATCCTCTCTGGAACATGGCAAGATAAGCAACATTGTGAGGAACTGTTACAAGACCATTTCTTATCCACCTCCCTATCCTGTGGGAGGCTACCATGAAACAGTTTCTCATCTGTCTCTCTGGTTCTGGTAAGGCATAGAGCTTTCCACCATCACGGACACAATCCCTTTCAGTATAGCTGCAGTATAAGCTGCTTGGCTGTAGTTTAGATTTGGCTCCTCTGCAACAGTGACCCACTGCTCATGTCATCTGTCATGTGGCCCCTCCAATTCAATGTCATCCTGTGGGACTAGGGACATGGGGTGCCGACACCATGATGATCTTGTTTTTGCTGCCTGTGTAAGTAATAAACTGTATCCATTTAGGCTCGTTGTCTTCCAATTGGCTGAATCCATGAAAGTGTAGTAAGTCAACCTAGCAGCTGCCAATGCATTGCTGCTTAGGGACTGCTTGACTACTTGATTGTAGGGACAGACCCATACCAATTACACAGAAAAACAAAGTTACAAGTTGTGATGAATACAATGACTCCTAAGTGAGCTTAGAAATCACCTAAATATTGGGGAGAAGGGACAAACCTTACAGATGAATTCCAAGTAAGAAATGTAGAAAAAATGAGAAAAATACAAAATCACCATTAGACAAATATCATAATAATAATTGTTGTGGATAAGATAGATGCTAACATCAGTGGGCAAAAGTTTGAGAAGAAATAGGATATTTGTGTAGTCTCAAAGTACCTCCCCCAAGATACTTACTGATTGCAAGGGGAAAAATAGTAACTTTACAGTGGAGAAACCCAGCGCCCTTAGTTCGTTCGAGAGGGAACATTTGGGGGTCAGATAACTAATGGAGTCCTGGCCCAGGAATGGTTCATCATGGGTCTGCTGGGTGTATGGACCTACCTGATGGTCATTTCCCTAGTTCCAGACTGTATAACTAGACTGGAGAAGTTCAACAGTTGGCAGAACTCTCACATTGGTTCCCTGACCAGTAGAGTAAGAACTATTGTGGTAGGAAAAGCCAAATAGAAGCCTCAGAAATTCCTCACTCCCGCATATCAAGATAGTAAGTTAAGTAAGTAAATAAAATTTAAAAACCATACTGCATCCCAGGGAGAATTGCAGAATTTAGTGCTCTCAACAACTTATACAGTGCAGTTCCCATCAGGTTCCTATTTAACTCACTGTGTGGCCCCTGAAAAAAAACCAGATGAATCACGGCAGGTGACAAAATGAAGTACCAAAAATTTTACTAAGTAGTAGTACCAACTGCTGTGTCAAATGTGGTATCATCACTAGAGCAGATTAACATATGTGGCTATTGATCTAATGAATGTGTTATTTTCTATACCCATTAGAAAGCAGATCAGAAAGTTTGCATTCACATGGTATGGCTATCAGCACATGTGCTGAATGCTCTAATGTGCTGCCTAGATCTCCTTTCAGCAATGAAGATGTTATTCCCTCAGCTGCTGGGAGCGCATCTAGAAGATGGCCCTCAGGTGTCAGCTTTCCTTAGGGATCACCTCAGCTAAAGAAAAGTGCCTCACCCAAGGGAAGCCTACATCTGATGACTAATCAATGCAGGGGTACAGAGGCCCAGGCCTCTTAACCCAGTTTGGGACAACCAGTTATTCTATTTCCAGAGCTTACCATGGGGTTGGCTGAGGCCTTTGTTAGGACTGCATTATAGCTTCACTGACCAATGCTGTTTCCTCCACTGCCTTTCCACAGGTGTTGATCCGAAGGGCACTCCCAAATTAACATCTCACGCACTAGTCCCTATCTCAGAGTCTGTTGCCTGGGGAACCCAGACTCTGTGATAGTTGGTGCCCAGAGTGGTCTGTGGAAGCACATGTTACAGGATTTTGGACCTGGATTACCCACTGCCTGGCTGGCACTGAAGATGCCATACTGGTGAGTGATGGAGCATGGATATTCCCTGACACAAGGTCACAGTGCAGTTAAAACTTTCGTTGGTGCAAGGGAATATATTAGCTATTGGCTTATATATATTTTAGAAATATGGGGAGACTAGTAATCTGTAAAATGATAGAATTTGGTGGTTATTCTAAGTTTGACTGACACTCTGGAAAAAGATTACAAAAAGCTGAAAGCGATTAGTTGGCAATTTAAAGTTAAGTGTGAAAGCCATAGAACCTCTTTGGTAGCATATAAAGAGGCTGTCACTCCTGCAGCAGGATGAGAGAGAAAGGGAAGGATCAGGCCCAAGACTTAGTCATAAGGGTAGTCAATCTCCAAAGGTAGTTAAAATCCCAACTAAGGCAGGTCTGCAATGCCAAGGTCAGGGCTCTGGTGGGGAAAGAATGAGACTGACATATGAGAAAGGGACTTCTGGGCCTTGAAAACCTTGAATTTCCAGATTGCCTTGACCCTCTGAGCCTGTAGAAGTGGCCCATTCCTCCTTATTAAGAGCTAGCATTCCTCATTTGCTTGAACACAGTACAGAGGCCTCTCCATTACAAGAAAATATGTGCCTTCCCCCCTCAGGGTTTGCCTCCCCACCTCTCCACCTTGCTCCTCCAATAACAAGGGTTAAATCACCATGTAATCCAACTGGGGATGTGCTATGCTGCTAAGATAGGAAAGGGACAATACCCTGATAAAACTGCAGCATCTGTCAAAATGTATCAGTGGGAGCTGGGACAGTAGGTATGTGCAAAGATTTTGCTAAACCATGGAGGGGTAGAACACAAGTTTGGATAAAAGATAGTTTATAAATATAGGAATATTCTCCTGTGATACAGGATTTAACACCCTGGCAAGGACCCTGTATAACGATACTAACACACTTAGAAGGTTGGATCCTAGAAGCATGGAAAACATGTTGGTTGATATTAACTTTGGGTAGAAATGCCTGAACTGCCATGACAGACAGTGGCTTAGAAGGCTCAGTGGACCCTGGGAGTGGATATGTTATGTGAGGCCAGAAGATCCACTGGAGGATTATGTTGCACATGAGGGCTCAGGGAACAAACACACTGTTCACCAAGGCCATGAGGAATGTGCTGGTGAGAGGGCACCAACATCACTAAGAAGTTCATGTGCAGGCCACATGCAGGCCAGGGTGGATAGCAGGAGAGGCAATCACAGAGTTAGGCTCATAACTAGCAAAGGGGGTGGTGGGGAAACTGAAGTAATAGAGGCCAGGTGGTTATGCTCAACTGCCAGAAGCTAGGTGGATGCAACAATCATAATAAGGAACTAGGTCAGAGTGGCAGCCAAGGGGGCCTGACCCAGTGGGAGTTGAGGAGGTGGTGCATATCATATGATATCCCTAGGGGCAAAATAGATGGGCAGGCAACAAGGACACTGCTCAATCTGCAAAATCAAAAGCAATCAAGCTTGAATAATCAGGATGCTGAGAGCAGTTGCTCCAATACAAAGTCATGCCCTCGTGCTGAGTTTCTGGATATGAGACAGTTTTCAGACCTGGAACCCATGTACTAAATGGGGGTCCAAGTTTCCAGGTAGAAAGGACCCTGCAATACCAGTGCAAGGTATACATAAACTGCAAGTATATGTAGTAATGATTCCTTCCGTCCTTTCCCAAAGGGACCCATGGCCATTTATTTGGTACACTGGAAAAAGGGAACTCAAACATTTTGAGAACTGTTGGACTGATGGGCATGGGGGTACAAAAGGCCCTTTCCTCGAGTTAGGGGAGGGGTGCTCTGTAGTGCAATGTATACTCCAGAGGATCTCTGTCATGTTGAAGCTAGTCTCCAGCTAAGACCAAATTCTTGCCTAGCTTTCCCCCCTGGTTCTCTCTTGACTGCCTTACTCCCTTCTGAGAGCACCTCTCCAATGAATCACGTGCACAAGAATCCTTGTCTCAGGCCCTGCTTCTAGCAAACCCAACTTAAGACAAACTGTGTCCATTCATACAGGAAAGATTCATAGTAATCCACAGGAGGGTTGTGCCCTGATACATTTAACCATTTTCCAAGTGATAGATTTATCTAGTCTTTTTCTATTACAAACAATTCTTCACTGAACATTCTTGCGTTTGACTCTATATGTCCCACATATTCTCAAACCTCTTTATGTAACTTGTCTTCAGAAATGCTCATCTAGGATTTCAGGTAGTCCCAAGAGAGCTATGAACATTAGTTTTGTGGACTATGGCTATATTCCAGGAAACTAATTACCTAAGGTAAATCATAAAAGAGTCCATGAATTATGGAGCTACACAAAGGTATTCGCAAAGCATCACAGATTAAGGAAATGAAAAGGAAGAAGGATGGCTGGAGAAATAAGTTGAGTTAGTGAGAATAGTCCAGATAAGCTTTGAGGAAGTGGTTAGATTTAAGTAACATTTAGGAGTACTCTTACTAAAGGAAAATTAGAATATTGAGGTTAGGTAATATTAAGTGGCAAACACATGGTTGAATGTTCTGGTTAATTAGGAGACTGAAGAGATGAGGCAAGGGACTAAAGTGAGGATCTTAAAGTGCAGTATTGGAAATTACAACCAAAATGGCTAAACTGAACAGGTGTACCTAGGAATGAACTATTAATGAATACAAATGCCTAAGAATCGTTTTTCTTGAACTTATTTCCTGTAGTGCTTTTCTGAAAGAACACCATGCTCTTTTCTAAGCTTATTTTTTCTTTGTTTTGATCATCGTTCCTCCCTTACTTCCTGCCGTCATTGCCAAGATCCAGGAGGCAAAGATAGGCAAGAGAGCATGTCATGGATCATAGGACAAGCTGTGTGACTCCAAACAAAGGTTGGAGTACAGAAACCCTGCCTTGGCTATGCTCTCACACAAATGGGTCACCTGGCCTATTTTTTAAAAACTGGATCCATTAATATGACAATGTCCATTTTGTGGTCGTTCCACGTCATGGTGTTCCTATGACATGCTGCTTTTACTCCCATAATATCACTGTTTTCATTCTGATTTGCATTATAGTTAAATTATTTACTATTCTGAGGTCACGAAGTGGTGGCATATGGGACACCTTTGACCCATAGATGTGCTGTATTAAGCTAACATGTGTTCACATTTAAAAAGATAGTTGCCAATATTTCAAAAATAGGAGGGTTCATACAAAAACATGGATTCCTTACTTCTGCAAAAACAGAATCTGGCACATAGAGCCCCCATTTCCTCATGACAACAACTGACTGGAACTGAGCAGTGGCTGCCCTTATTATCAACTTGACATTGAATCTGAAAGTCTGTTACTGTTTTTTATAGAACAGAACTGGCATTGTTTTTCTTCTAGCAACATTAAGAAAGTGAAATCTTTTTCTGTATCCAGTTTCTATAAAAATTGGGAAAACAATAGCTAGACTGAGAGGGGAGAGGACTGTTGATTCAAGAAATAAAGGACAGAAGTGGGCTGAAGACTAGGTTAGGCTAGGAATGGAGAACTTGGACAAAACTGCTGAGATGGCAGAGGGAGAAAGTGAAGAAGGTAGTTGAGTCACTTCTCTTACCAGGCTTCTCATGGGGAAACCACTCCTAGGGCATATTTTACTGTTTCTCTGCCTTCAACTGAAATTTTCATTGAGTGCCTGCATGCTACCAGGCACTGGGGATATGGTAATGAATAAAGGACACATAGCTCCTGCTCTCCTGGAGCTCACCGTCGACTTGGGGAGCCAGACGTTAATAAATATTATGAGGGAAAATAAGAGGGTGCTAAGAAAACAAACACTAAAGAAACTTTTCCTCAAGGTCCATCCATGTTGTTACAAATGTCCTTCTTTTTCATGGATGAATAATACTCCAGTGTGTGTGTGTGTGTGTGTGTGTGTGTGTGTGTGTATGCACACACTGTTGTATGTATGTATATATATGTGTGTGTGTGTGAGTGTGTATATATATATATATACACTCCATTGTATGTATGTATATATGTATGTATATATACACACATATGTGCATGTGTGTTTTTGTGTATATATAGCACATCTTCTTTATCCTTGAGGACATTATGCTAAGTGAGAGAATTCAGACAGAGATAGACAAATATTGTAGACAAATACTGTATGATCTCACTTATATGTGGAATCTAAAAAAGTCAAACTCTTTTTTTTTTTTGGCCACGCTGTGAGGCATGTGGGATCTTAGTTCCCTGACCAGGGATCAAACCCGGGCCCCCTGCATTGGGAGCTCAGAGTCTTAACCACTAGACCACCAGGGAAGCCCTTCTCTCTTTTTTTTTTTTGATTCAATTAATCAATTGTATGGCCGACCACAAGGGTGTGGATGTTCTTTTTTAATTGAAGTATAGTGTTGTACGATATATCCTTGTAGCTTATTTTATACCTAATTGTTTGCACCTCTTACTCCCCCACCCCTATATTGCCCCTCTCCTCTTCCTCTCCCCACTGGTAACCAGTAGTTTGTTCTCTATATTTGTGAGTCTGCTTCTTTTTTGTTATATTTACGAGTTTGTTGTATTTTTTAGATTCCACATATAAGTGATAACATATGGTATTTGTCTTTCTCTGTCTGACTTACTTCACTTAGTATGATAATCTCTAGGTGCATCCATGTTGTTGTAAATGGCAAAATTACATTCTTTTTAATGTCTGAGTAGTATTCCATTGTATGTATATGCCACATCTTCTTTATCTGTTCCTCTGTTAATGGAAACTTAGGTTGTTTCCATACCTTGGCAATTGTAAATAATGCTGCTATGAACACTGGGGTGCACGTATTGTTTCGAATTAGTGTTTGTGTTTTTAAAAAAGCCAAACTCTTAAAAACAGAGAGTAAAATGGTGGTTACCAGGGGCTAGGGTCAGGGTGGTAGGACAGGAAAGATGTTTAAGGATACAAACTTGCAACTAGTAGTAAATAAGGCCTGGAGATCTAATGCATAGTACAGTGAATATAGACAACAAGACTGTATTATAATCATTAAACATGCTAAGAGACTCGAACTTAATTATTCCAACCACTAAAAAGAAAGGATAATTATGTGACATGATAGAGGTACTAATTTTTGCTGCAATGGCAATCATACTACAATATATAAATGTATTAAATTAACATGTTGTACACCTTAAATTTACACAATGTTGTATGTCAAATATATTTCAATTACAAAAAGGAAAATTTTCCTAATCTAGGGGAAAGTTTCCCTGTGTAAGTGACACTTAAATTGGGGCCTGAAGTAAACAGGAGTTAGGCAAATAGGAGGGGATAGAGCTTTATAGACAGAGGAAACAGCATGTGCAAATACCACAAAACAGGCAGGAGTTTGGCACCACTGAAGACCTGACAGAAGGTCTTGTTTCAGAGAGGAGAGTGGCTGGCAATGAGGCTGGAAGTATCCATGAGGCCACTGCACAGCCTTGGACGCTGTGGGAAGGAGTCTGGATCTTGTCTTCAGAGCAGCAAGAGTCACCAACAGGTTTTAAGCAAAATGTGCCATGATACAAATTTTGTTTTAACACTAGCTTCAGCCACCCAGCAGTGAGTCCTTGTCCACAGAAAGCTTATCATTCTCACTGTTTTCTATGGTTGAAGCAGCTAAAGGTTTTTCCCACAGAGGATTTAAAAATTTTTTTCATCAGAAATAATAATTTCATCACAAATCTCTGACAACTGTGGACAATATGTCTTTCAGGAGATCTAAAATAAGTCTAGGAAAAAACTCCACTCTTCTCTGGCTCACTGGTCATATTGAAACCAATGGGAGTGAGGAGAGGTGTATTTTTCAATCATGCCAATTAATTTTAAAATTTAGAGGAGTACAAACAAAATCATTTTATTAATTAAGTCCTGCTCATTTACCCTTGGATGTGTTTTTCCTACATGTCTCTGCCATTCTAGTCTCACAGCTACTGGCCTTGTTTAGGCCCTTACTACCTACGTGTGAATCATGGTCCCCTCACTATGCTCCCTACCCATTTTCCAACCATTACGTGCTTGAGCTGGGACCCATCAGTCATTTTTCCCCTGCTGGCAGGCCTGCCAATCCCATCACCATGTCACCCTGCAGCTCAGAAAACCCTAACAGCTCTCCCACTGTCTACAGCAGGGTTTCTAAAGTGTGGCTCATGACTCTGCTCAAATATATGTATTTACTTTCATTTGCACAAAACATCTCTGGAAGGAAATGTAAGGAACTGATAACATTGATTGCCTTCAGGGAAGAGAATGAGTTGCTGGGGGCATGGTGGGAAGGAGACTTCTCTTTGTATAATCCTTTATAGTTTTTGAATTTTGAAACCTGTGATTTTTAGTATTTTTTTGAATTAAGAAGTATGATTCAGGAGTGTATTAGTTTGCTAGGGCTGCTATAACAAAATACCACAGATTGAATGGCTTAAACAATAGAAATTTGTTTTCTCATAGTTCTAGAGGCTAGAAGTCCAAGTTCAAGGTATCAGCAGGTTTGGTTTCTGCTGAGGCCTGGCTCCTTGGCTTGCAAATGGCCGTCCTCATATGGCCTTTCCTCTGTGTGTGCATATTCCTGGTATCTTTTTTGTGTGTCCAGATTTCCTCTTCTTATATGACACTAGTCAGATTGGATTAGGGCCCACTCTAGCAGCCTTATTTTATCTTAATCACTTCTTTAAAGGCCCTACCTCTAAATAACAGTTACATTCTGAGGTACTGGGTGTTAGGGTTTCAGCATATGGTTTTGGGGGGGGCCATTATTCAGCCCCTAACAATGAGCCATGTGCACTAGAAACATCTGTAGTGCTTGTTGAGAATGTTAAGAATCCTGTGCTCCATCCCAGATCCACTGATTCAGAATCTACTTATCATGAGTCTGAGGTCACGTGGGTTGTTTGACTCCAGAAGCCCTCAGTTTGGCAGGACTTCACATTCTCTCCTCACCGAAGTACTTGTGTCTGAGGGGAAGTCATGCTTCCTCCTTTGTTCCTATCAATCCTTGGACGGAGGAATTCCACTCTCTCATTCCACTTCTATTAACCACTTGGCCCAGGTCTTTGCTCCTGGTATGCACACTACCTCTGCTTTATAACCCTGGATGTATCATCTTGTCCAACTTCCACAAGATCAGAGGCATGTACTACTGTCCACTCTGTTTCAGTTGCTTTAAATGGAACTCACATTTTTACATGTGTGGGAACATCAATAATAATAGGAATAGGACTACTATCCAACATTTATTGAATGCTACTATGTTTCAGGAATTATGTTAAAATTTTATATTATCTCATTTAATCTTTACAACAAAGCTATGGAATTAGTTACAGTCATCTCCATTTTATGGATGAGAAACAAGATCAGAGAGGTTAAGTTGGTGAAGATGGTGTAGCTAGTAAATGGCAGACTCTGGACTCTAACCCAGGCCTGTGTACCTCTAAAGTCCATGTTTTTCTATTACCATGATGGAGATTTTTGCCTCTACGTTCATGAGAAATATTGGTCTGTAATTTTCTTTTTTCATACTGTTTTAGTCTGGTTTTGGTACCAAGGTAATGCTGGCCTCATAAAATGCACTGGCAATTGTTTGTTCCTCTACTATCTTTCTGATAGAGATTGTGTAGAATTGATGTTATTTATTCTTTAAATGTTTAGCAGTGCAACCATCTGGGCCTAGAGATTTCTTTTTTGGAAGGTTTTAAAAATATAACTTTAATGTCTTTAATAGTTATAGAAATATTCAGGTTATTTCATCTTGGATGAATTTCCATAGTTTGTGTTTTTTGTGGAATTTGCCTGTTATATCTAAGTTGTCAAATTTATGTACATAGAGCTGTTTGTAGTACTCCCTTATTTTCCTTTTAATGTGTGAGGCATTTCTACTGATAGTCATTCTCTGATTTTTAGTATTGGTAATTTGTCTTATCTTCCTTCCTTTATCAGTCTTTGTCAGGTTATTACTTCTATTAATATTTTAAATTAATTAGCTTTTTCATTTATCTTCTCTATTATTTTCTGTTTTTAATTTCATTAGTTTTTCCTCTTATCTTTATTATTTCCTTCCTTCTGTTTGCTTTGGATTTATTTCATTCTTCTTTTTCTAGTTTCTTCTTCCTTCTGTTTGCTTTGGATTTATTTCATTCTTTTTTTTTCTAGTTTCTTTTTCTAGTTTCATTTTATTTTTTCTAGTTTCTTGGGAGCTCATATTATTGATTTGAGACTTTTCCTCTTTTCTAATATAAGCGTTCAATGCTATAAATTTCCCTCTAAGGATTGCTTTAGCAGAATTTTGATGTTTTACTTTCATTTTTATTGTTTTATTATTTAGTAACCCTAGTTAAATTTTCCATCTGTTTTCTCTCAGTATACAGTTTTGAAAAAAATCTATTGCTATTTCTTCAAATTTACTCCTCTTCTGCAATGTCTTATTTGCTTTTAATCTGTCAAGTGTACTTTTCATTTCAGATGCTGTAATTTTTCATCTCTAGAAGCTCCTTTTGAGTCTTTTTTATATCTTCTATTCCTCTTCTTATTGTGCTCGTGTTTTTCTCTACCTTCTTAAACATATGCAGCATATTTATAATGCTGTTTTAATGTCCTTGTCTGCTATTTCCATCATCTTGGTCATATCTTGACCTCTTTCTATTGACTTTTTTCCTCATTAGCGGTCATATTTTCTTGCTTCTTTATATGCCTAGTAACTTTATATTGAACGCCAGACATTGTTAGACTTTAGCTGTTGGTTGCTGGATTTTGTTGCATTCCTTTAAATAGTGTTGGATTTATTTTTCTGACACACAGTTAAGCTACTCAGAATTAGTTTGATCCTTTCAAGTCTTGCTTTTAAACTTTGTCAGGACAGGTTCAGAACATCCTTTAGACTAGGGTTAATTTTGTCCCCCTACTAAGGTACCATCCTTCTGAGGATTCCACTGGATGATCTGTGTATTAGGAGATCTTTCTATTCTGGCTGGTTAGGACATGGAGTGTTACCAGCCTTATGTGAGCTCCAGGAATTATTCTAATTACTCTTTTCTGTGCGTTTCTTTCCCTGGCCCTGGGTATTTTTCTCTCACATCTGTGCAGATCAATACTCAGCCGAAGACTTAAGGGGACCCTTCTGCATATCTCTAGAGCTCTTTCTCTGTGTAGCTCCTTCTTTTCTGATAGTCTACCCTAAAAATTATAGCTGCCTTGGCCCCCCTGAACACCAGTCTCTCTGTCTACTCAACTCAGTGAGACTGCTGGGCTCTGTTTGGGTTCCTTCTCCTTGCACTGCATCCTGGAAACTGCCTCAGTGCAGTCAACTGGTGCAGTTGTAGGGCTCACTTTGTTTCTACACGCTTGGGACTTGCAGTCTTTCACTGCTTGTTGCCCAATGTCCGAAAAACATTCTTTCATGTGTTTATACAATTTCGTAGTTTTTAAGGTGGAAGGGTATCCAGTTCCTGTTAATCCATCTTGGCTGGAAGCAGAATTTAATTAACTCAACTTTAACTTTTGTTTTTCTTACCTTGCTATGCTTAGCTTTTAGGAGAACAAAGCAAAGAATACAAAAATAGGCTGTATCCGAAATTTATTTTAAAAATTAATTTGTACAGCATGTCCTAGGCTCAGTCCACACTCAGCTGATCTGAGAACTATATGCCCTAGATGTCCCTAATTTTTCATAATTGATAGCAATGACCCTTAGGCTCTTGGCCAGTAGAAAAATACTGTGTCTCACCCAGAGTCTGCTTACTAAGAAAGGATGAGCTCAGTTTTATAAAAAGCCTTTCTAAGGGGTGTGTGCTTGGTTGTGGAGAATAATCCAAAGGGGTTTCTGCTTAACACTTAGTTGCTAGAATATTCTATTGCCCAAAAGAATTGCTTCAAACTTTCCAGTTAGTACAGGCTTTTCCTGTACTTGACATTTATTACCTAGTTTATCATCTCCACATACAGTTGCTTCCTACCCTCTACTGTTCTTCCTCACCATCAGTGCCCCTTCCCTACAGACACCAACTTTTTCCTGGCCCCAACATGTCAGAAGCTGAGCTATGTATCCCCAACTCCTGTTAGGCATTAATCTTAATATAACCCTAGCTGTACTTTATGCTGCCCTCTGCCATGGTCCCTCTACAGGCTGGTTTTCTCACTGAGTTTCTTTTTTTTAATTAATTTTTATTGGAATATAGTTGCTTTACAATGTTGTGTTAGCTTCTACTGCATAGCAAAATGAATCAGCCATACATATACACATATTCCCTCCATCTAGGACACTACAGTGCATTAAGTAGAGTTCCCTGTGCTATACAGGATGCTCCCATCAGTTGTCTATTTTATACATAGTATCAATAGTATATATGTGTCAATCCCAATCTCCCAATTCCTCCCACCCCACCCCTTTTCCCCTTGGTATCCATACATTTGTTTTCTATGTCTCTGTCTCAGTTTCTGCTTGGGAGTTAAGGTCATCTATCCCATTTTTCTAGATTCCACATATGTGCATTAATATACAATATTTGCTTTTCTCTTTTGGACTTACTTCACTCTGTAGGACACTCTCTAGGTCCATCCACCTCTCTACAAATGACCCAATTTTGTTTCTTTTTATGGCTGAGTAATATTCCATTGTATATATGTGCCACATCTTCTTCATCCATTCATCTGTCGATGGACACTTAGGTTGCTTCCATATCCTGGGTATTGTAAATAGAGCTGCAATGAACATTGTGGTACATGACTCTTTTTTTTTTTTTGCGGTACACGGGCCTCTCACTGTTGTGGCCTCTCCTGTTGTGGAGCACAGGCTCCGGACGCACAGGCTCAGCGGCCATGGCTCACAGCCTAGCCGCTCCGCGGCATGTGGGATCTTCCTGGACCAGGGCACGAACCCGTGTCCCCTGCATCGGCAGGCGGACTCTCAACCACTGCGCCACCAGGGAAGCCCATGACTCTTTTTGAATTATGGTGTTCTCAGGGTATATGCCCAGTAGTGGGATTGCTGGGTCATATGGTAGTTCTATTTTTAGTTTTTTAAGGAACCTCCATACTGTTCTCCATAGTGGCTGTATCAATTAACACTCCCACCAACAGTGCAAGAGGGTTCCCTTTTCTCCACACCCTCTCCAGCATTTATTGTTTCTAGATTTTTTGATGATGGCCATTCTTACTGGTGTGAGGTGATACCTCATTGAAGTTTTGATTTGCATTTCTCTAATGATTACTGATGTTGAGCATCCTTTCATGTATTTGTTGGCAATCTGTATATCTTCTTTGGAGAAATGTCTGTTTAGATCTTCCACACATTTTTTGATTGGGTTGTTTGTTTTTTGATGTTGAGCTGCATGCTCCGGCTGCTGGCAGTGGCCGGGTATGGGCCCAATGCTCCAGCACCGTCCATTTTCAGGGCTAGTTGATTTGGCATGTGAGTTGTTACACACTCCTTAGCGGATTCCGACTTCCATGGCCACTGTCCTGCTTCTCACTGACTTTGGAATATGTTTTACTCATTTGGAATTTCAAGTCTATGCCCATGCTATTGCCACTTTCTGCAGTGTCCTTTGCCACCACAACTTTTGGCCATCCTTCAAAGGTCAACACAAGTTGCTCGCACCCATCTTTGCCTTCAACTCCATCAAGTGTACCCTTTCAATCTGAATCATTCACTTAGGGACTTAATGCCTTGCCAGGGTTCCTGACAGTATTGCTCATGCATACAGCTTGTCTCCACAATTACAATGTAAACTCCTGGCGAGTAGAAACTTTTTAGAGGTGTTCTTATCTTTCTTTGTACTCCAACTCCAGTATCTAGTATTTTGTTATGCTCATGGTAAAGTAAGCCCCCAAACAATAATTTTTTTGAATGAGCAAATGAATGGAGAAATAAAAGAGCACTCTGAAATCTTTAAAATGAATAATAACAAAAGCCAACATTTATTGAACACTTACTCTGTGCCAGGTTTTTGCTAAGGACCATACATAGACTATCTTATTGAATTTCTCTCTCTTTTTTAGAGGGATCAGCATTTCTTTCTTTTTTATTGAAGTATAATTGACATACAACATAATATTAGTTTCAGGTGTACAACATAATGATTTTATATTTGTATACATTTTGTTTTTATTTATTTTTATTTTTTTATTGTAGTTGATTTACAATGTTGTGGCAGTCTCTGCTGTACAGTAAAGTGACTCAGTTATACACATACAGACATTCTTTTTTTATATTCTTTTCCATATGGTTTATCACAGGATATTGAATATTGTTCCCTGTGCTATACAGTAGGACCTTGTCATTTATCCATTCTAAATGTAATAGTTTGCATCTACCAACCCCAAACTCCTAGTCCATCCCTCTTGGATACATTTTGAAATGATCACACAATAGATCTAGTTAACATCCATCACCATACAAAGTTACAAAAATTTTTTTATTGTAATGAGAACTTTTAATATTCTCTTAGCAACTTTTGAATATACAATACAGTATTATTAGTTATAATCACCATACTGTACATTACATCCTCTGACTTATTTATCTTATAACTGGAAGTTTGTACCTTTTAACTCCCTTCACCCACTTTGCCTGCCCCCACCCCCCACCACCAATCTGTTCTCTGTATCTATGAGCTTGGTTATTTATCTACTTATTTATTTATTTATTTATTTATTTAATTATTTGATTCCTAAAGGGATCAGCATTTATTTCTTTTAAAAATGTTACAGTAGGGCTTCCCTGGTGGCGCAGTGGTTGAGAGTCCGCCTGCCGATGCAGGGGACGTGGGTTCCTGTCCTGGTCTGGGAAGATCCCACATGTCGCGGAGCGGCTGGGCCCGTGAGCCATGGCCGCTGAGCCTGCGCGTCCGGAGCCTGTGCTCCGCAACGGGAGAGGCCACAACAGAGAGAGGCCCGCGTACCACAAAAAAAAAAAAAAAAAAAAAAAAAAAGTTACAGTAAAGTCAAGTGGGATAGAATGGTTTTAGCAATTAAATATCTATCTCTGTATCCATTTCTATCTGCACATCTACATCTTTCTAGCTATATCTGTACCATCTATTTCTGTATCTATCCAGGGTTTGCCATTATATGTTAATTGCAACAAGGGGGGAAAGAGATAACAAGAAGTTGTTTTACATTAGATACTTTCTTGCCCCTTCCCCAAAGCCTAACCATGTCCCTATCATGTCTAAAAGGAACACAGAGTTGATTTTCACAGTCTGGAGGCATAAACTTAGTGATGGCCAGTGCTCTAACTCAGACCCTGGGAATAGCACAAGAGGCTAAAAACTCAACATGGTGTGGAGCGTGTGGATGCTCAGAGTCTAGGCACTCTACTGGCTCAGGGGCTTAGTGGGCAGGGTAAACAAAACTTAACAGGAATAGAAGTAGGGAGGAGAATCAGAAATTGACCTCTGCAGGTGTAGAGCCAGAGAAGGAGGTGGGGACACAGACAGGAGAATTTTACCTCCCTAAACTCACTTGGGAAACTGGGAGAGACCATTTTCAACTGTCCTTGAGGAAGGAAGGCCAGATGGATAATGGGAGATGCCTCAGGAAGGAGAAGGGGGTAAACGTGGCTGGGAGGGGTCAGCAGTCTGTTCCTTTTTTAGCATGAGGAGAAAGCCAGAGCACCAGGTTTGGCCAGCGACTGTACAACTATAGGACAAATTGTTGCAGCTTAGAAATCAACTGTGTGCCCCCACCCAGCTCCCTGGCTCTTGGTGCCGGTGTTGGTCTCCGGCCTGGACAGCTCTTGGCCTAGATCACTGTCTCTTTTTTTGTGTCTCTGCCACTACTGGCAGAGGTCACCTCTGCCTGGGATTCCTGGGATGGGAGTGGTGGTGGTGGGCTTTTCTTCCTGGAAGACTGCTTAATACTACCAGCCTGACCTCCTCCTTCTTTTAATCCCCTTGGTGAGTGAGGCAGGAGACACAACATCTTCAACCCCTTTCTGGTTTCTTTTGAAGGATGGGCCTCTATTTGAAAGGCTCCTGTAAGGGAAATTATTTCTTCTTCTCTTCCTCCTCCTTTCCATCTCTCTTCCCTTCTTCTTCCCCTCATCCTCTTCCTTTCCTTCTTCTGAGTCTCTTATGGGCTCTCTGCTGGACTCAAGACTGGGAGATACTGACTCAGTGGCACCTCTGGTGGTCTGGGCTGCCTCCTCTGTCCTATTCAGAGTGAGGAGATTCCCCTTTGCCTATAGATGTTGATCTTTATTGCTTTTCAGGTGGCCATTCTCTTGTCCTTTGGCCTTGGTAGTGGGGTGGGGGTAGAGTAAGTGTTCACATTGCCCTAGGGCACCTAAGAGCTCTGGGTGCTCATACTGAGGCTCATGCCCCGGAAGGAGTCCATTGCTAGTGGAGTGGTGGGCCTGCATTCTGGGGGAGTGGCATGCCAGGGGAGGAGCTGCACCAAAATCTCTCATTTAATTCTTACAACAACTCTAGGAGATACATAACTATCGTTATCCCGATCATGAAACAGTCTCAGAGGAGTTAAGTAACTTGTCCAAGGTCCCACAGCTACTGAGTAAGAAGAGGTGTCTTAAATTAAAACTCACGTTTGTCTCCAGAGCCTGTGTTCTTGACCAGGATAGGTTAGGTTAATTTGATTTTAAATCAGTAAGCTATTTGAACGCTGCTACTGGCAAATAGGACTTTTTTTTTTTGTTTTGCTGCTGACTGTGGGCGTAAGGTTTATAAAAGGTATTATTGTCCCCTGCGAATCGTGTACCTTTGTGGACAGGGGCTGGACCACCTACTGTTCAGATGTCGTGGCAGATGTAACTAGGGCATCTGAAGGGAATTGGAGTTGTTGTTGGGTAAGTTCAAGTCACTGTGTCATAGTCAACAGAGCCACTGGAAGTGCTAAAGGAGGCACAGTTAGTAGCGAGTGAAGGAGAAGCAAGCACACATTGAAGCAGAGTTCCTCTCATTTGCCAAGCTTCTTACCAAAGGGTTTCCTGATGTAACTTGTCTGGACTTTGCTTCTTTTCTTGAATGAGTCAGAAGTTTAGAATGCGGGCACCTGGCTGCCAGCAGAGTCCTTCAGGCCCCTATTGGAAGGTATCAGTCAGAGCTCTCCTGTGAGCGCAATAATTACTAAGCTGTTATTGGAACAGGCTTTGGAAGAAAACATTTAAAGGGTTATATCCTGGGAATTTTTACTCCTCCAATGTTATTAAAACCCAGTTGCTGTTTTCCAAGTTAGGCAAATGTTAGAGGAAATGAAATATACACAGAAATTAATTTCTTCTCTCTGACATTTGATTTGCATTAGTTCCAAGTTATACTGTGTTCCTTTTAAAGCTCTGTTTTACAAAATTAAATATGTATGTTTTTCTTTTGAGATTGATAATAAACTTTAAAACTCATGTTTCTAGGAGAGAGCTTTCATGTGACCTGCCTTTTTGGATTTACCCAAGTGGTATATTCTTGAATTTGTTTTTGGGGGCAGAAAATAGCTACCATGTAGATCCCTCCATGCAGGGCTAGGCAGAGTTGTGAAGGAGGAGGCAAAAGCTGCTGTTGGTGGCTCCTCACCTTCTTCAGCCATTTTTCTCCACTCCCTCCATTCCTGCCTCAGCCAGCTTGTGCCCAGATACTGTTCAGCCCCACCTCCATTGTAGTGTGCCCACCCTCTTCTCCCTCTCTCTTTTAAGAACTTAAATCTCATCCAGATGTCCTCCCTCAAGACCTCTTACTCCATCCCTTGGCTTCATCCTACCATTCTCTGGCTTTTATTCTGGAATGGAACTGATGCCTCCTTAACTGTTTCTCCTGGTCTGACCCCTACGTGAGTCTGGTTTTAGCCTCTGTAGACTCTACACTGTGCCAGAGGTAACAATAAGTATTTATTGACTGAATAGGTAAATGAGTGAATTTCAGGAATTATGATACCAAACAGCATGTGAGATCCTCTATTTTATTTATTACTTTGAAATCATTTTAGTATGAAAAATTTCAAATATACAGAAAAGTGGAGGGAGTAGTATAAAGAACTCTGATGTACTCATCACCCAGTTTCTGTAGTTTTCAACACATAGCCACTCTTCTTTCATTTTCACCCCACCTACCTTTTGCCAGGCCCTTTAACTGAATGCAGTTCAGCCAAACAAGTGCAAGATGGGAACACTTAAAAAGCCACTATAGGTATCTGCTCTTCATCATCTGAATTCATTTAGAACTCCTTCTCGCCCCTTCTGTGACTCTTTGTTCTTAACTTTTCACCATTTCTTCTTTGGTCTCCTATTTTTCACTTCTCCTAAGGGTTCTTTTTTTTTTTTTTTTTTTTTTTGCGGTCCGCGGGCCTCTCACTGCTGTGGCCTCTCCTGTTGCGGAGCACAGGCTCTGGACACGCAGGCTCAGCGGCCATGGCTCACGGGCCCAGCCGCTCCGCGACATGTGGGATCCTCCCGGACCGGGGCACGAACCTGTGTCCCCTGCATCGACAGGCGGACTCTCAACCACTGTGCCACCAGGGAAGCCCCTCCTAAGGGTTCTTAATGTGGGTGCACAAGTTCCCAGGGAGTCCATGGATGAAAATCAAGGGGTCATTAAATTTGCATGGGGAAAAAGAATACAGTTTTGTTTTCACTAACCTCTAACTGATTTTTTTTTAAATCTTTTGGCCGCACCTCGTGGCATGTGGGAGGATCTTAGTTCCCTGACCAGAGATCGGACCTGCACCACACCCTGTGTTGGAAGCACGGAGGCTTAACCAGTGGACCACCAGGGAAGTCCCTCTGACTGATATTTAACGTTTTCTTCTGTCATGAATGTAAGCAATGAACCACAGTAGTATATTCACAGTACCTGCAACTTTGAAACCAGTAGGAATCCTTTTATATCATATGACAGAAGTTGTAGAGATTTCCAAATACCTTTTATGCCCATCACTGCTTTTGAAATTATGGTAGTGATTACACCCACCACTAGATCTTATTATTTAATGTGTTAATAAGAAAATGCACATATTACTATATCATGTATAAAATATACAATTGTATAGCGGCATATTTGGTTTCCTTTGTAATTCATTATGTTTTATTTCACGCATTTAAAAATATTATTCTGAAAAGAAATCCATAGGTTTCACCAAACTGTCACAGGTGTCTATGGGTCAAAAAAGGTTAAGAACCTCAGGTCTAAATACTTTGACTGACAGCATATTTGAACTCCCTATTTAACTTTGACTTGCTGTCTTCCTCCCCACCCCATCCCTCTCCCCTTGCCACCATACTGTTTATTTATTGTTTTATGCCTAATACAGGAAAGAAGAACCTCTCTTTCAAATCCTGCCCTCAGGGCTAACTGCCTAGGGCCTGCTCCTTTTACTGTCAGAAGAGGAGCTTGAGCAACCTTGGCTGGCAAGCCCAGAAAATGGATTCAGCCAATTATCATTTACTAGCAATAGCAGGGCCTGATGGATGACTTTAATATATTTCAGTTTTCTACTGCTCAAGTAATTCTCATAAATCAGCTAGTTTCACATTATAATCTATTTTAGCCTCTGACTGATGGGTAAATATTTAATCCTTGACTCTTCTGGGATTCTGGCAAGCCACCCCCACCCCCAGCCCCCAGCCCCAACCCAGCCCTTGAAATTGTAATGGAAGAAGCAGGCTGGGTTCTATACCCCACCACACTTTATTTTATCAATGCTTCCCCTCACTTTTCTATACCTTCTCTGCCTCCTCTCTACATTCAAAGACGTTTTCATTCCTTCTGGGCCCAGATCTCTGCTAGGTGGCAATAGAAGAATCTAGTGAGCCTCATGATTTGATAGTCCCTGCACTGAATTGATAAGCATGGGCTGTAGGAGCACTGCTGAGGTTGAAAGGGGCAGCCTTCCCAGTTGTGTAATAAGTCTCCTCTACCAGAGGTTTTGTCTCCCTCTTTGCCTCAGCTCCACTCAGCTGTCCTCATTTTCTCTACCTCTTACCACTCTTAGCCTTTAGCACACTGATCTGACTTGGACAACTAGCTTGTGGGTTTGGTCACTCTGGGGTAGGGCTTCCATAGCAGGTACTAACATCCCAGGAACATCTGTTTCATGTAGTATCCACTTTCCAATATCCAATTGTCATGCAATAGGCAATTGTTATCTCTTCCATTTTTAAAGTCCCTGTGCCTACAATGAAATGTCCTCTACGTTCTTTTATTGCATCTGAAGGATGCCGCTATTTCTATAGATCATTTGCAGAGGAGAAAAGATTTACATACCCTGATTCTTCTCTTCTCAGGCTAACAGCTCCTGTCAGTTTCCCAGGTAACTTCTCTTTTTAAAAGGGAATGTTCTTAAAAGAATCTAATAATTGTGGTTTATAATGTCAAAATACCTTCAACTTCCTGTTCTTTTAAGGCCTTTAAATGCAAAATCAGGCATGAGAATCCTCTAAAAACTCTGAGGCAGACAGCTCAGGATTAATTTAGGCCCACCCTAACTCACTTCCTGGGTTAGCTTCCTGGCATCTCTCCCATTTTTGCTTTCATATCATGATTCTACATTTCTGCTAGGCCCTCAGACTGGGTGATCTATGTTTTGGGCTCTATATCAACTTTCATCGTGGCATCCTCAGGACTCTACCTTTGGAATCTTCTCCTTGGTTCTGTGCCATGTAACCCTGGGCAGCAAACATGTTAGCTTCACCCACAGTTGTTGGAGCACCCCACCCCATCCCTGCGTAACACAAGTGTTGAGATCATTCAATTTCCAGGGCCTCCAGAGATCTCTTGTATAGAGTCATGGATCATGCATCCTACCTGAAGCTCAGCAAAGCAGCATCTGATGAGAATGGGGATGGTTGAACCAGCACACTGAACTACCATCATCCTTGTGCAAAAGCAAGGTTGGAATTGCTGGCACGGTCCTCTCAGGCCCCCTGTCAAGGTGCCCTTGAGCTGCTTCTGCTTCTGTTATGGCTTCTCATTTCAAATATAAACAGTGACATGAATAAAGCAATTGCTTTTATAAAATTGTCGTAAAATATATATGATATAAACATTGCCATTTAAACTTTTTTTTTAAGATTTTTTACCTTTTTAAAAAAATATTTATTTATTTATTCATTTTTGGCTGTGTTGGGTCTTCGTTTCTGTGCGAGGGCGTTCTCTAGTTGCGGCAAGCGGGGGCCACTCTTCATCGTGGTGCGCGGGCCTCTCACTATCGCGGCCTCTCTTGTTGCGGAGCACAGGCTCCAGACGCGCAGGCTCAGTAGTTGTGGCTCACGGGCCTAGTTGCTCCACGGCATGTGGGATCTTCCCAGACCAGGGCTCAAACCCGTGTCCCCTGCATTGGCAGGCAGATTCTCAACCACTGCACCACCAGGGAAGCCCTAAACTGTTTTAAGCGTACAATTTAGTGGCATTAATTACATTCACAATGTCGTGCAACCATCACCACTATTTCTAAAAAGTTTTGTCACCCCCCAAAAAATTCTGTACCCATTAAACAATAACTCCCCACTCTTTCATCCCTCCCATTCCTCGCCCCTGGTAACCTCTAATCTATTTTCTGTCCCTATGAATTTTCCTATTCAAGATATTTCATATAAATGGAATTACGTAAAATTTGTTCTTTGTGCCTGGCGTATTTTGCTCAGAATAATATTTTCTAGGTTCATCCACGTTGTAGCATGTATCAGTGTTTAATTCCTTTTTGTGGCTGAATAATATTCCATTGTATGGGTATACCACATTTTATTTATCCATTCATCTGTTGATGGACACTTGGGTTGTTTCCACCTCTTGGCTATTGTGAATAAGGTTGCTATGAACATTGGTATTCAGATATCTGTTTTTTGAGACCCTACTTTCAATTTAGAAGTGGAATTGCTGGATCATATAGTAATTCTATGTTTAACTTTTTGAAGAACTGCCACACTGTTTTCCACCATGACCTCACCATTTTACATTCCCATAAGCAATGCATGAGGGCTCCAGTTTCTCCAACTTCTCATCAATACTTGTTATTTTGTGATTTTTAAAAGATGATAGCTGTTCTAGTAGGAGTGAAGTAGTATCGTTTTTTGGTTTTGCTTTACATCTCCCTAATGACTAACGATGCATCTTGTGCTTATTGGCCATTTGTATATCTTCTTTGGCAAATGTCTTTTCAAATCCTTTGCCCATTTTTAAATTGGGTTGTTTGTCTTTCTGTTATTGAGTTGTAGGAGTTCTTTATATATTTTGGATATTAAACCCTTATCAGATATATGATTTGCGAGTAGTTTTCTACCATTCTGTGGCTTGTCTTTTCACTCTCTTGGTGTCCTTTGATGCACAAAAGCTTTCAGTTTTAATGAAGTGCATTTAATTAATTTTTTTCTTTTGTTACCTGTGCTTTTGGTGTGATATTTAAGGAAACATGCTTCAAACCATGGTAATGAAGATTTGCCCTTATGTTTTCTTCTATGAATTTAGGGCTTTGATCCATTTTGAGTTAATTTTTGTATATGGTATATATTAAGGTCTCTACTGCTTTTGACAGTCTTGATTCATAAACTCTTTTGGCTCCTTCTCCAAATTTGGCTTCATACCATTGTTCCTACCATTTAAAAAAATCTGGGGCTTCCCTGGTGGCACAGTGGTTGAGAATCTGCCTGCCAATGCAGGGGACACGGGTTTGAGCCCTGGTCTGGGAAGATCCCACATGCCGCGGAGCAACTAGGCCCGTGAGCCACAACTACTGAGCCTGCGCGTCTGGAGCCTGTGCTCCGCAACAGGAGAGGCCGCGAAGAGGCCTGCACATCACAATGAAGAGTGGCCTCCACTTACCGCAACTAGAGAAAGCCCTTGCACAGAAACGAAGACCCAACACAACCAAAAATAAATAAATTTTAAAAAAATCTGCACTGTTGGATTGGTTACGCAGCTAGGACATTGGCCCCGTCAAGTCTCTGCAAGTAAGAGTCACTTAACCTATGTGCTCTATGCCACTGTGTCAGAGAAAGATATCAGATATAAACATAGAGTACCAGAAGACTGGTCACCAACTCTAGGAGAAGGATGCTTTCTTACATTATTATGCAGGAGAACCATGTACCTACCACATGCCTAATCAAATATAAAAGAATAAAAGTATAAAGAGTATAATATATATAATTGTGTAATAATATCATTTATTAAAAGTATAGAAGGATATTATAATACAGAATTCAGAAGGCTTGAAGAATCATAGGTTGCCCGCAAAAGAGCTATAAGAGCTGAGATCTGGCTCTCTCCATGTTAATCAGATGGCCCAATCTCTGCTGCGTTTTTTAGAAAAACATTATTTATTTATTTGGCCATGTGGCATGTGAGATCTTAGTTCCCTGACCAGGGATAGACCCATGCCCCCTGCAGTGGAAGCTCAGAGTCTTTTTTTTTTTTTTTAGAATTTTATTTTATTTTATTATTTATTTATTTATTGGCTGCATTGGGTCTTCGTTTCTGTGCATGGGCTTTCTCTAGTTGCGACGAGCGGGGGCTGCTCTTTGTTGCAGTGCGTGGGCTTCTCATTGCTGTGGCTTCTCTTGTTGCGGAGCATGGCTCTAGGCACCTGGGCTTCAGTAGTTGTGGCTCGGGGGCTCTAGAGTGCAGGCTCAGTAGTTGGGGCCACATGTGCTCCGCGGCATGTGGGATCTTCCCAGACCAGGGATCGAACCCGTGTCCCCTTCATTGGCAGGCGGATTCTTAACCACTGGACCTCCAGGGAAGTCCCTCTGCTGCATGTTAATCCTTGATAGTATAAAGTATATACCCTACAGTATAGGAGAAAAGATAGTATAAAGTATACATCTTAACCCTTTAAAGAGTGAAGACTGTACTGAGAAGATAAGGCAGCATGACAGGCCAGTGTGCGGGATCACTTTGGTTAGGAAGCACTTTCAGAGCTGCACTTTCTGTTCACAACACCATGCTGCTAGTGGTTGATGGTGACAACACAGGAGGCTAAGGCCATCTCGAAAGTGTAATGAATTTGCATCTAATGTAAAAGAAAGTGACTCTGGAATGAAGGTCTTGCCATGTCCCCACTCATGCTGTGGGTGACAGTATCTCCCTCTCAGTTCGTCTACTGCCTAATGCTGTGATACCTGCTAGGGAAGGTTGAGAACTGCTTCTTCCTTCTCTTCTCGTGCAATTCAATGAAATTTCACTGAGCATCTACTCCGGACCAGGCTCTGCACTGGACTGAGGATTGACAGATGAAAAAGACTTGGTTCTTATTCTTGGGAGCATTCTCATCACAGTCGTGTTTCATTGCTGCCTTGCCATATTACTTTATGGAAACTTGAGTGCTTTGGTCTATATTGGTAAATGAGGACATTTGAAGGGGCCTACATGGCAAAGAAACTCAAGATTTCACACTCAGGTTTCCACAGAGGAAATGGGCTTTGAGGATGCATGTGAGAAAGGTATAGATTTGAATGAAGGAAATAGGGCATGCTCCTATAAGAAAATCTTCCATCTGCCAACCACTGTATGGTTGGATCTTGATAGATTGTTGGGCTTTGATAATATATTCCATTAACAACAAAAACAACAATAATAATGGTAAAAATAGTCAACAGTGAGCACTTACTGTTGTCAGGCATTGTACTAAGCATTTTACATATATGAACCCATTAAATCTTTGCCTCAATCACATGAAGTAGGTGCTGTTATTATCGCCATTTTATAGATGAAGAAACAGAGGCACAGACTGATATGCTGGTTTTGCTGTGTATAGGTTTTTAAAAAAATTAATGAATTAATTTTAAACATCTTTATTGGAGTATAATTGCTTTGCAATGCTGTGTTAGTTTCTGCTGTATAACAAAGTGAATCAGCTATATGTATACATATATCCCCATATCCCATCCCTCTCATGTCTCCCTCCCACTCTCCCTATCCCGCCCCTCTAGGTGGTCACAAAGCACCGATCTGATCTCCCTGTGCTAGGCAGCTGCTTCCCACTAGCTATCTATTTTCCGTTTGGCAGTGTACATACGTCAATGCTGCTCTCTCACTTCGTCCCAGCTTACCCTTTTCCCTCCCCATGTCCTCAAGTCCATTCTCTACGTCTGCATCTTTATTCCTGTCCTGCCCCTAGGTTCATCAGAACCTTTTTTTTTTTTAGATTCCATATATATGTGTTAACATACGGTATTTGTTTTTCTCTTTCTGACTTCCTTCACTCTGTATGATGCTCTCTAGGTCCATCCACCTCGCCACAAATAACTCAATTTCGTTTCTTTTTTTTTTTTTTAATTTCGTTTCTTTTTATGGCGAGTAATATTCCATTGTATATATGTGCCACATCTTCTTCATCCATTCATCTGTCGAAGGACACTTAGGTTGCTTCCATGTCCTGGCTATTGTAAATACTGCTGCAGTGAACATTGTGGTACATGACTCATTTTTTTTTTTTTTTTTTTGCGGTACGCGGGCCTCTCACTGTTGTGGCCTCTCCCGTTGCGGAGCACAGGCTCCGGATGCGCAGGCTCAGTGGCCATGGCTCATGGGCCTAGCCGCTCCGCGGCATGAGGGATCTTCCCGGACCAGGGCACGAACCCATGTACCCTGCATTGGCAGGTGGACTTTCAACCACTGTGCCACCAGGGAAGCCCCATGACTCTTTTTGAATTATGGTTTTCTCAGGGTATATGCCCAGTAGTGGGATTGCTGGGTCGTATGGTAGTTCTATTTTTAGTTTTTTAAGGAACCTCCATACTGTTCTCCATAGTAGCTGTATCAGTTAACACTCCCACCAACAGTGCAAGAGGGTTCCCTTTTCTCCACACCCTCTCCAGCATTTATTGTTTCTAGATTTTTTGATGATGGCCATTCTGACTGGTGTGAGGTGATACCTCACTGTAGTTTTGATTTGCATTTCTCTAATGATTACTGATGTTGAGCATCCTTTCATGTATTTGTTGGCAATCTGTATATCTTCTTTGGAGAAATGTCTATTTAGGTCTTCTGCCCATTTTTGGATTGGGTTGTTTGTTTTTTTGATGTTGAGCTGCATGAGCTGCTTGTAAATTTTGGAGATTAATCCTTTGTCAGTTGCTTCATTTACAAATATTTTCTCCCATTCTGAGGGTTTATTCATCTTGTTTATGGTTTCCTTTGCTGTGCCAAAGCTTTGAAGTTTCATTAGGTCCCATTTGTTTATTTTTGTTTTTATTTCCATTTCTCTAGGAGGTGGGTCAGAAAGGATCTTACTGTGATTTATGTCATAGAGTGTTCTGCCTATGTTTTCCTCTAAGAGTTTGGTAATGTCTGACCTTACATTTAGGTCTTTAATCCATTTTGAGTTTATTTTTGTGTATTGTGTTAGGAAGTGTTCTGCTTTCATTCTTTTACATGTAGCTGTCCAGTTTTCCCAGCACCACTTATTGAAGAGGCTGTCTTTTCTCCATTGTATATTCTTGCCTCCTTTATCAAAGATCAGGTGACCATATGTGCATAGGTTTAACTCTGGGCTTTCTATCCTGTTCCATTGACCTATATTTCTGTTTTTGTGCCAGTACCATACTGTCTTGATTCCTATAGCTTTGTAGTATAGTCTGACGTCAGGGAGCCTGATTCCTCCAGCTCCGTTTTTCTTTCTCAAGATTGCTTTGGCTATTCAGGGTCTTTTATGTTTCCATACAAATTGTGAAACTTTTTGTTCTAGTTCTGTGAAAAATGCCATTGGTAGTTTGATATGGATTTCATTGAATCTGTAGATTGCTTTGGGTAGTAGAGTCATTTTCACAAAGCTGATTCTTCCAATCCAAGAACATGGTATATCTCTCCATCTGTTTGTATCATCTTTAATTTCTTTCATCAGTGTCTTATAGTTTTCTGCATACAGGTCTTTTGTCTCCTTAGGTAGGTTTATTCCTAGGTATTTTATTCTGTTTGTTGCAGTGGTAATTGGGAGTGTTTCCTTAATTTATCTTTCAGATTTTTCATCATTAGTGTATAGGAATCCAAGAGATTTCTGTGCATTAATTTTATATCCTGCTACTTTACCAAATTCATCGATTAGCTCTAGTAGTTTTCTGGTAGCATCTTTAGGATTCTCTGTGTATAGTATCATGTCATCTGCAAACAGTGATAGCTTTGCTTCTTCTTTTCCAATTTGGATTCCTTTTATTTCCTTTTCTTCTCTGATTGCTGTGGCTAAAACTTCCAAAACTATGTTGAATAAGAGTGGTGAGAGTGGACATCCTTGTCTTGTTCCTGATTTTAGAGGAAATGGTTTCAATTTTCCACCATTGAAATGATGTTGGCTCTGGGTTTGTCATATATGGCCTTTATTATGTTGAGGTAAGTTCCCTCTATGCCCACTTTCTGGAGAGTTTTTATCATAAATGGGTGTTGAATTTTGTCAAAAGCTTTTTCTTCATCTATTGAGATTATCATATTGTTTTTATCTTTCAATTTGTTAATATGGTGGATCATATTGATTTGTGTATATTGAAGAATCCTTGTATTCCTGGGATAAACCCCACTTGATCATGGTGTATGATCCTTTTATGTGCTGTTGGATTCTGTTTGCTAGCGTTTTGTTGAGGACTTTTACATCTATGTTCATCAGCGCTATTGGTCTGTAGTTTTCTTTTCTTGGTGACATCTTTGTCTGGTTTTGGCATCAGGGTGATGGTGGCCTCGTAGAATGAGTTTGGGAGTGTTCCTCCCTTTGCTATATTTTGGAAGAGGTGTTAGCTCTTCTCTAAATGTTTGATAGAATTTGCCTGTGAAGCCATCTGGTCCTGGGCTTTTGTCTGTTGGAAGATTTTAAATCACAGTTTCAATTTCAGTGCTTGTGATTGGTCTGTTTATATTTTCTATTTCTTCCTGATTTAGTCTCGGTAGGTTGTGCTTTTCCAGGAATTTGTCCATTTCTTCCAGGTTGTCCATATTATTGGCATATAGTTTCTTGTAGTAATCTCTCATGATATTTCATATTTCTGCAGTGTCAGTTGTTACTTCTCCTTTTTCATTTCTAATTCTAATGATTTGAGTCTTCTACCTTTGTTTCTTGATGAGTCTGGCTGATGGTTTATCAATTGTGTTTCTCTTCTCAAAGAACCAGCTTTTAGTATTATTGATCTTTCCTATCATTTCCTTTATTTCTTCTTCATTTATTTCTGATCTGATCTTGATGATTTCTTTCCTTCTGCTAACTTTGGGGTTCTTCTGTTCTTCTTTCTCTAATTGCTTTAGATGTAAGGTTAGGTTTTTTATTTGAACTGTTTCTTGTTTCTTGAGGTAGGATTGTATTGCCATTAACTTCCCTCTTAGAACTGCCTTTGCTGCATCCCACAGGTTTGGGGTTGTCTTGTTTTCATTGTCATTTGTTTCTAGGTATTATTTGATTTCTGTTTTGAATTCTTCAGTGATCTCTTGTTTATTTAGTAGTGTACTGTTTAGCCTCCATGTGTTTGTATTTTTTACAGATCTTTTCCTATAATTGAAATCTAGTCTCATAGCATTGTGGTTGGAAAAGATACTTGATATGGTTTCAATTTTCTTAAATTTACCAAGGCTTGATTTGTGACCCAAGATATGATGTATCCTGGAGAATGTTCCATGAGCACTTGATAAGAAAGTGTAATCTGCTGTTTTTGGATGGAATATCCTATAAATATCAATTAAGTCCATCTTGTTTAATGTGTCATTTAAAGCTTGTGTTTCCTTATTTATTTTCATTTTGGATGATCTGTCCATTGGTGAAAGTGGGGTGTTAAAGTTCCATACTATTATTATGTTACTGTCGATTTCCCCTTTTATGGCTGTTAGCATTTGCCTTATGTATTGAGGTGCTCCTATGTTGGGTGCATAAATATTTACAATTGTTATATCTTCTTCTCAGATTTATCCCTTGATCATTATGTAGTGTCCTTCTCTGTCTCTTGTAATACTCTTTATTTTAATGTCTATTTTGTCTGATATGAGAATTGCTACTCCAGCCTTCTTTTGATTTCCATTTGCATGGAATATCTTTTTGCATCGCCTCACTTTCTTTCTGTATGTGTCCCTAGGTCTGAAGTCGGTCTCTTATAGACAGCATATATATGGGTCTTGTTTTTGTATCCTTTCAGCCAGTCTGTGTCTTTTGGTGGGAGCATTTAATCCATTTACATTTAAGGTAATTATCAATATGTATGTTCCTATTACCATTTTCTTAATTGTTTTGGGTTGTTTTTGTAGGCCTTTTCCTTCTCTTGTGTTTCCTGCTTAGAGAAGTTCATTTAGCATTTGTTGTAAAGCTGGTTTGCTGGTACTGACTTCTCTTAACTTTTGCTTGTCTGTAACGGTTTTAATTTCTCCATCAAACCTGAATGAGATCCTTGCTGGGTAGAGTAATCTTGGTTGTAGGTTTTTTCCTTTCATCACTTTAAATATGTCCTGCCACTCCCTTCTGGCTTGCAGAGTTTCTAGTGAAAGATCAGCTGTTAACCTTATGGGGATTCCCTTGTGTGTTATTTGTTTTTTTCCCTTGCTGCTTTTAATATTTTTTCTTTGTATTTAATTATTGATAGTTTGATTAATATGTGTCTTGGCGTATTTCTCCTTGGAATTATCCTATATGGGACTCTCTGCACTTCCTGGACTTGATTGACTATTTCCTTTCCCATGTTAGGGAAGTTTTCAACTATAATCTCTTCAAATATTTTTTCAGACCATTTCTTTTTCTCTTCTTCTTCTGGGACCCCTATAATTAGAATGTTGGTGCGTTTAACGTTGTCCCAGAGGTCTCTGAGACTGTCCTCAATTCTTTTCATTCTTTTTTCTTTATTCTGCTGTGGTAGTTATTTCCACTATTTTATCTTCCAGGTCACTTATCTGTTCTTCTGCCTCAGTTATTCTGCTATTCATTCATTCTAGAGAATTTTTAATTTCATTTATTGTGTTGTTCATCATTGTTTGTTTGCTCTTTAGTTCTTATAGGTCCTTATTAAACATTTCTTGTATTTTCTCCATTCTATTTCCAAGATTTTGGATCATCTTTACTATTATTACTCTGAATTCTTTTTCAGGTAGATTGCCTATTTCCATTTCATATGTTTGGTCTGGTGGGTTTTTTTTTTTTTTTTTTTTTTTTTGCGTTATGCGGGCCTCTTGCTGTTGTGGCCTCTCCCGTTGCGGAGCACAGGTTCCAGACGCGCAGGCCCAGCAGCCATGGCTCACAGGCCCAGCTGCTCCGCAACATGTGGGATCTTCCCGTACCGGGGCACGAACCCATGTCCCCTGCATCGGCAGGCGGACTCTCAACCACTGTGCCACCAGGGAAGCCCGGTCTGGTGGGTTTTTATGTTGCTCCTTCATTTACTGCATATTTCTCTGCCTTCTCGTTTTGTTTAACTTACTGTGTTTGAGGTTCTTTTCGCAGGCTGCAGGTTCATAGTTCCCATTGTTTTTGGTGTCTGCCCCCAGTGGGTGAGTTTGGTTCAGTGGCTTGTGTAGGCTTCCTGGTGGAGGGGACTGGTGCCTGTGTTCTGGTGGGTGAGGCTGGATCTTGTCTTTCTGGTGTGCAGGGCTGTGTCCAGTGGTGCATTTTGGGGTGTCTGTGAACTTATTATGATTTGGGGCAGCCTCTCTGCTAATGGGTGTGGTTGTGTTCCTGTCTTGCTAGTTGTTTAGCATGGGGCGTCCAGCCCTGGAGCTTGCTGGCCATTGAGTGGAGCTGGGTCTTAGCGTTGAGACAGAGATCTTTGGGAGAGCTCTTGCTGATTGATATTATATGGAGCCGGGAGGTCTCTGGTGGTCCAATGTCCTGAGCTCAGCTCTCTCACCTCAGAGGCTCAGGCCTGACACGAGGCCGGAGCACCAAGACCCTGTCAGCCACATGGCTCAGAAGAAAAGGGAGAAAAATAAGAAAGAAAATAAAATTTAAAAATAATAAAAATAAAAAAATTATTTTAAAAAAAGTAATAAGAAAAAAAGAAGAGAGCAACCAAACCAATCAAGAAATCCACCAGTGACAACAAGTGCTAAAAACTATACTAAGATAAACATAAAAATCAGAAAGAAGTCACTCTCAGATGGCAAACCCCCCTACAGTTGTTCCCAAAGTCCACTGCCTCAATTTTGGGTTGATTCATTGTCTATTCAGGTATTCTATAGGTGCAGGGTACATCAAGTTGATTGTGGGGATTTAATCCGCTGCTCCTGAGGCTGCTGGGAGAAATTTCCCTTTCTCTTCTTTGTTCACCCAGCTCCTTGGGTTCAGCTTTGGTTTTGGCCCCACCTCTGCATGTAGGTTGCCCTCAGACTTCTGTTCCCACCCAGACAGGATGGCGTTAAAGCAGCGGCTGATTAGGGGGCTCTGGCTCACTCAGGCCAGGGGCAGGGAGGGGTATGGTAGTTATAATTGGAATGCCGGGCGAGCTTGCGGCGGCAGAGGCCGGCGTGACGGTCCACCAGCATGAGGTGCGTTGTGTGTTCTCCTGGGGAAGTTGCCCCTGGATCACGGCATTCTGGCAGTGGCGGGCTGCACAGGCTCCCAGGGGTGTGTGGAGAGTGACCTGTGCTTGCACACAGGCTTCTTGGTGGCTGCAGCAGCAGTGTTAGCGTTTCATGCCCGTCTCTAGTGTCTGAGCTGATAGCTATGGCTGGCGCCTGTCTCTGGAGCTCGTTTAGGTGGTGCCCTAAATCCCCTCTCCTCGTGCACCCCGAAACAATGGTCTCTTTCCTCTTTGGCAGGTCCAGACTTTTCCCCGGACTCCCTCCCGGCCAGCCGTGGCGCACTAACCCCCTGCAGGCTGTGTTCACGCCGCCAACCCCAGTCCTCTCCCTGCGCTCCGACCGAAGCCCGAGCCTCAGCTCCCAGCCCCGCTCTCCCTGTCGGGTGAGTAAACAAACCTCTCGGGCTGGTGAATGCCGGTCGGCACTGATCCTCTGTGCGGGAATCTCTCCGCTTTGCTCTCTGCACCCCTGTTGCTGTGCTCTCCTCTGCGGCCCCGAAGCTCCCCAACTCCGCCACCCGCAGTCTCCGCCCGCGAAGGGGCTTCCTGGTGTGTGGGAACCTTTCCTCCTTCACAGCTCCCTCCCACTGGTGCAGGTCCCGTCCCTATTCTTTTGTCTCTGTTTATTCTTTTTTCTTTTGCCCTACCCAGGTACGTGGGGAGTTTCTTGCCTTTGCGGAAGTCTGAGGTCTTCAGCCAGCGTTCAATAGGTGTTCTGTAGGAGTTGTTCCACATGTAGATGTATTTTTGATGTATTTGTGGGGAGGAAGGTGATCTCCACGTCTTACTCCTCTGCCATCTTGAAGGTCCCCCCCCACCCCTGTGTATAGGTTTATATAGAAAGTGCAGCAGCCTTGGGGATAGCTGTTTCCTTTCAAGGGGGTGGTAGTACAGTCAAGCTCCACCGGAATTGGGGCTGTATTTATTGCCTAAGAATCTCTGGCTACCATGTTGATACTGTTGGCATGGATGATGTCCTGAAGGCTGCTGGAACCCTCTTGGGAAACCACGTTCTTCTGCCATCACCAGGGACTGCTTCTGCTAAAAGGGGCTATGAAAAGTCAGAAACATGTTGGTTAATTTTAAAATGTGACCAAAAAGGTGATGTTAATGTCAAATCTTGGGAGAACAATCTGAACTCCACAACTTGTTGTAACTGACTTAACATCAACTGAGAGATCCATGACATGAGGATTTTTTTATACATCTTTATTGGAGTATAATTGCTTTACAGTGTTGTGTTAGTTTCTGCTGTACAACAAAGTGAATCAGCTATATGTATACATATATCTCCATATTCCCTCTCTCTTGAGCCTCCCTCCCACTCTCCCTATCCCACTCCTCTAGGTGGTCACAAAGCACCGAGCTGATCTCCCTGTGCTTTGCAGCAGCTTCCCACTAGCTATCTATTTCACATTTGCATGACATGAGGATTTTAAAATCATGGGGACTGAATTCCCTGGCGGTCCAGTGGTTAGGTCTCCACGCTTTCACTGCCGAGGGCGCAGGTTCAATCCCTGGTCGGAGAACTAAGATCCCACAAGCTGTGTGGCCAAAGGAAAAATAAATTATGTGGACTAACTCTGTAAACTTTGATTAACCAAGCAAAATTTCCCCTAATTGTGCTTTGGAATTTCTTACCTCAGTCAGATTTCTCTGGCTAGTGAACTTGTTAACTGTTAATGTTGTGTCTTTTTCGTGTAACCATAACACTGTAAACTATATAGATACCATGAAAGCTTTGGGGAGGTGGGCTGAGTAACAAATCAAAAGATCCCTGGGATAGAGTATTCTTTCTTTATCTTCTTCCTCCCTCTTCTCTTTCATACAAAAGCTCTCAGTCCAACACTCTCACCAAAATATACAATCTGTCTTGCAAGTAGATAAAAAGAAACTCTGTTTAGATAACCCCAATCCCCTCTTCAGTTGCAATGTGAACAGTAAATTAGTTTTGCAAATTGTGCTAATTATATTTAAAAACACCAGGTAAACTACTTTTAAAGTGGAACAGAAAAAAGTAATTTTATTAAATCTCTAGTGTTTGGAATATAGTAATGGTCAGCAAGTATGTATATTTCCCTCATATGCAAAGCTCTTTGGTAGATGCTAAAGTGTAGGTGATAAAACAGGAATAAGACACAGTTTCTGCCTTCCTCCAGAAGCTTAACCCCAATCCCCCCTGTTCTTCTTCACATAGTCTCTTGATTCGCCAGTTCCACTTAATTCTCACTGCCCAGGTGGTAGTGTGGGCTGCTATTCCACTAGACCTGCTTTGCTGCCCATAGTCTCCCAGCCCACTTTCATCTCACTTCCGCCTCACCTGTACACCGTTGCCAGATTAACAGGACTTCCTAAAGTCGTGTTTCCCAAATTGTGCTTTGAGGAACGTTAGCCCCCATTAAAAAGAGGATTTTGTGCTAACGCAAGTTTAGAAACCAGGGAATGTTCAAATTTGAAAATTCACGATGTACATGATTAGCATGTTAAAGGGTCTGAGAAGTTCTGTGATAAACATTTTTAACTTTCTTTAACCCAGCATTTCCCATGCTTAGTTGACCACAAAACTTCTTTTTCATGAAACATCAGTTAATATTACATACAAAACTTCTTCAGAAATGTTGCCCTGAAGCATTGCTTTGATCATGCCATTTTCCCAGTTTAGAAATCTCCAGTGGTTCCCCATTTTCTCCTTGGGGAGGGATGTCCACCTTGCCAGCCTTCTTTCAAGGACCTTTGCAACCTGGTCCTAAGTTAACTGAGCCTGATTTCATTTTCCACTGCTTCTCTACGTGGCCCATTTCCCCCTAACTATATTCCCCCTAACAATAGATTGCTCTGCTCATCATTCTGTGCTCCTCAGCTATTAAGGACCAAGGGAGGAAGTAGGCCAAGAATGGGTGGGGACCAAGATCTGAGGCTTCAGATAGTGATCATTTGTGAGCAGGGAAGGCCCAACAGCAGGAACCTGGGAGTGGGGCAACTCAAGCAGGATGAAGTGGAGGTAGAGTTCAGGATGAGTATGTGTGGGAATACTAATGGCTGAAAATGGCTTACAACTTGAGATATAACCCTGAGCATGCAGTGCAAGGCCTGATAGCCAGAGAAATGAACACCAGGACAGGGCAGATTCTAAAAGTAAGTGCCAAAAAAAAAGAAAAAAGAAAGAAAGAAAAGAAAGGAAGCAATGGTGAGATCAGGTCAGCTATTTTTCATATGCAGAAATAGCTATGGGGTCTGCCGGCATGGGATCAAAAACTAAAACATCCCTAAAGACAGGATGTGTGTGTGAATGTGTGTGTGTGTGTGTGTGTGCGCGCATACGTGCACACGTGCACACCTTTGTTTAAGATAGTGATTGTTAGTATTCTTTGAGAATCTGATGGAAGTTATGAGACTTCTTAGAAAAATGCACACACACAAAGCATTTTGCATAGAATTTTAGGGGTTTCATAGACTCTGAAATCCATGGGCCTAAGTTTACTGAAACCATCTTATCTAATGTTTAAGAGGAGAGATAGAGATAGACAGAGAACTTTCCAAACAACAGAGATGCTACCCAGGCTGATCTCTTAGGTGTGTTTTTCTTCTTTATTTCTCCAAAGCAGCCCCAATTTAAAAGCTAGCCGTGTGGCATCAACCAAATTGTACTTTGCTTCTGCTTATTGACTTACTGATACCACTTCTGGAATTGATTCAGTGACCTGTTGTTCTCTTGTTCTCTGTTACAGTTTTCTATGTCCCTGGGAAATCTATTCTCTGTGACCTTTCGATCTGTGAAACACACATACACACATGCTCACACAGAGTTGCTTAGATACCTCCATGTCCATTTAGTATCCTGGAGAGAAGGAGACACATGAAAGAGGACAAGGGGGTGTATAAATCAAGATCTCCAGAGGCTTTAAGACAGGGAGATTTAGATGTATGTGAGGATAGGGCAGGGTGTGAATGAAGCTGTTGTGCTGGGTGAGTGATTATAGTGGTGGTACTTGCTTCAAGGAACAAGTGGACTTTGAGTGCTGTTCACACTAAAGTGTGAGCCTTGTCTTTCTTATTACAATTCTCCCAAAGCAATGGTTGTCAACCCTGGCTATATACTAGAATCACTTGAGAAGCTTTAAAAATATGCCCATGTCCAGGCCCCAAACCCCAGGGATTCTGATTTAATTGTTCTGAGGTGTGGACAGAGCATACTTATATTTTATAAACTGCAAAACATTTAATTTAAAAGTGCTACTCTACAATATATTAAAAATAGCTCTTATATAAACACCTATAATGTTTTCTTCAGCTACCAGATTTCCTTTGCTTAAAAATATTTTATCTATCAATCTATCTATCATCATCATCATCATCATCATCATCTATCTATCTAAGGAAACTGTAAATTTCACCTATGGAAAAGCCCACATTCTATCACAAATGTGTATGGCCAGATTTCTCAGATTCCATTTTTTGGGGTCGGTATATTATAGATTTTGATACAGTAGTAGACAGAACAGTATAAATAACCCCTATGTTTCCATCAGACATTTTAAATAATTAATAACCCATGGTCAATTTTGTAACATCTATATCCCCATTACTCCCTCTATACTTGTGTCTTAGTCTGTTTGGGCTGCTATAACCCAAATACCATATAGACTGAGTGGCTTGAACAAGAAATATTTGTTCCTCACAGTTCTAGAGGCTGGGGAGTCCAAGATCAAGGTGTTGCTAATAGATTCTGTGTCTGGTGAGAGCTGGCTGCTTCCTGGTTCATAGATGGCCATCTTCTCACTCTGGCCTCACGTGGCAGAAGGGCCGAGGGAACACTTTGAGTTCTTTTATAAGGGCACTAATCCCGTTCACGAAGGCTCCTTCCTCATGACCTAATCACCTCCCAAAGGCCCCACCTCCAAATACCATCACATTGGGGATTATATTTCAATGTATGAATTATGAATTTTGGGGGGACACAAGCATTCAATCTATAGAAACTTGGCAATTCTATTCCTTTAAAATATATATTTATTGAGGGACTTCCCTGGTGGTCCAGTGGTTAAGACTCCATGCTCCCAATTCAGAGGGCACAGGTTTGATCCCTGGTCAGGGAACTAGATCCTGCATGCCACAACTAAAGATCCTGCATGCTGCAACTAAAGATCCTGCATGCTGCAACTAAGACCCAGCACAGCCAAATAAATAAATATTTAAAAATACATTTATTGAGGGATAATTTACCTTCTTTTATTGTGCAGGTCTATGAGTTTTGAAAAACTCATACAGTTGTATAAGCATCACTGTGATCAAGATATAGGACATTTGCATCACCCTAAAATGTTCCTTTATGACACTTTATAGTATATAGTATCACATGGTATGGATGTACCACAATTTGTCCATTCACCCATTGAAGGACTTTGGGGTTGTTGCCAAATTTGACTGTTATGAAAAAAGCTGATATGAACATTTGTGTACAGGTTTCTGTGGAAACGAATTTCAATTTCCTCTTTGGTGAAATGTCTGTTCATACCTTTTGCCCATTTTTTTTCACTGGAATGTTTTTTTCTTACTGTTGAGTTTTGAGGTATAGACAGATAGGTAGAATACAAATCCTTTATCAGATATACAGTTTGCAAATATTTTCTCCCAGTCTATGGATTGTGTTTTCATTTCAATACAGTGTCTTTTCAAGAGCAGAATTTAAAATTTTTGATGTTCTAATTAATCATTTTTTTCTTTTATGAATCATGTTTTTTATGTCATGTCTAAGAATTCTTTACTGAGTACCAGATCAAGAAGATTTTCTTCTATGTTTTCTAAGATTCATTTTGAGTTAATTTTGTATAGTGTGTGAGATTTAGGTCAATATTTTGTTTTGTTTTTCTTTGCATATGGATGTTTATTTGATCCAATTTCATTTGTTGAGACAACTATACTTTCTCCTTTGGATTGCCTCTGCACCTTTGTCAAAAATCAATTGAGCACTTATGTGTTGGTCTATTTCTAGGCTATATTCTGTCCCATTCATCTGTCTGTTTATCTTGACACTTCTCTTGATTACTGTTGCTTTATAGAAAGCCCTGAGAGCATGTATCATGAGTCCTATGACTTTGTTCTTTTTCAAAATTGTTTTGGCTCTTCTATTTCTTGTGCTTTTTCATATAAGTTTTTGATTAGCTTGTTGAGCTCTACAAAATATCCTGCTGGGCTTTTGATTGGAATTATGTTTAAAGTGTAGATCGATTTGGAGAGAATTGACATATTAACAAATTATTTATTTATTTATGGCTGCATCAGATCTTAGTTGCAGCACACAGGATCTTTCATTGCGGCATGAGGTCTCTTCGTTGTGGCACACAGGCTTCTCTCTAGTTGTGGCACGCAGATTTTTTCTCTTCTCTAGTTGTGGTGCACGGGATTTTTTCTCTTCTCTAGTTGTGGTGCATGCAGCCTCTCTAGTTGAGGCGCATGAGCTCAGTAGTTGTGGTGCATGGGCTTAGTTGCCCCGTGACATGTGGGATCCTAGTTCCCTGACCAGGGATCGAACCCATGTCCCCTGCATTGGAAGGTGGATGCTTTACCACTGAACCACCAGGGAATTCCCACGAATTAAGTATTTCAACACATTAACATGGTATCTCTCTCCATTTATTTAGCTTCTCTTTAATTTAGCACTATCAACACAATGTTGAATAGGAGTGGTGAGAGCAGATCCATTCCTGTATTGTTTTGAGTCAAATAAAAGATATTGTATAATTTCATCTGTAACTATGACTGTGTATATTTGTAAAAGAAAAAGGATAAAAACCCACAAAATATTCATAATACATCTAAATTAATGTCTTTAATTATAATAAAATATTCGTTCATGTATAAATTTTCAGTTGTCTCATAAATGTCTTGTTTTTCCTGTTTATTTGAATCAGGATGCAAATAAGGGCCATACACTGTAATTGGTTGATATGTCTTTTACATTTCTTTTAATTTATAGGTTCCTCTCATACCTTTCTATTCTTTGCAATTTAGTTATTGAAGAAACTGGGTTGTTTGTTCAGTAGAATTTTCCACAGCCTGGATTTTGCTGAAAGCTATCCCACGGTGTTTAACATGTTCCTCTGTCTTCTGTATTTCCTATAACTTAGTAGTTGGATCTAGATGCTTACTCAGGTTCAAGTTCAATTTCTTTTTTTTTAGGAATAAGAAAATTATTTTATTTTAGTATATTAATAATTTACACATTATTATTTTATGGTAATAATGTCATACATTCCTCCAATAATATTAATTTGAATTAATATGATTTTAAGCTATTACATGGAGTTGTTCTGAGTTCCTGTAGAATTGTCTTTTTTTTTTTTCCCCAGAAGGGAGTTAATAGAATTGAGACATAGCAAGAGCAGAAATACTAGGTTTTGGACATCCGTTGTTGTACAAAATAAAAAATTAGCAGTCATTGACTCCTTGTTAGAAATTTGACTCCCAGTCAAAGATTTATAAACTTTACCTTGTGTAAATAAGTCTGTAGTCATAATCATTTATGATGCTCAGAATTCAAGTTCAATTTTTAAAAAACAGTTTCAACTATTAACTACTTGGATCAAATCATAAGCAATATTATTGCAAAAGAGCCCACTACATGTTCTAGTATTGTAATTGCTACCCAACAACTCATTAATATACAGAAACATTCATCATTAGGAGAAAGAACTACCACGCATCCATTCTATAGATTAGCAGTTTGCCACCATTGAGCCATAGTGCTCCCTTCATTAATCTGGATAGTCACTCTTCACACTCATCTTGAGTGAATGATGGGATGATGTAAGCTCAAATAAAACGTATAAACATTTCTTTGTAAGAAAAGTCATAAGTTGAAAACAAAATATCTTGCATAATTTACTATTAAACACATAAAAACTGCCTTAACTTAAGGTCTTTCTCACTCTATCCAGCAGGCTAACAGGGCATCTTAGGGCCTGACAGAGACTCTCTTATCACAGATGACTCACAGGTTAAAATCTTCAAATAAAACCACCCTGTATGCTTCACTGGCTTTCCGAAGTACACTAAGGCTGTATTCTGGAAACTCAAACCTATTTCGACGTCCTGGACAATTTCCCTTACCACCTTCTGAAAAGAAAGCTTTTGGTTCAGGAGCTCAATTGATTTCCAGCTGGTAAGACAAGACTTTTAAGCCATTGGCAGCCTTAGTAGCCAGCTAATTTCGTGGGGGCCTTCCAGTCAGTGGGTTTGCAAGCAGAGTGCTTTGTGTCACCCATTTCCTTTAACCCAATATCAAAGTCTTTAGTTGCTTCTGTGTCTGTCTCTGCTGTTATGACACTAATGTGCTCTAGCAATCAAGCGAAGAAAAAAAAAAGCTGCTCTTTCAACCAATACTTAACCTTTCTACTCTTAGAGTCAAAGTCTTTTTAAAAAGTTACATATATATATGTATACACACACACATGTGTGTGTATGTGTGTGTATGTATACACACAGATACATATATAATTTACCCCACTTTTTAAAAACTAAGGACTTATTTAATATATAACCGCAATGATATTATTACTTCTAACAAAATTAACAGTAATTTATTAATACCCAGCTCATATTCGAATTTCCCTGTTTATCTTAAGAAATGGTTAATTTGAATCAGGATCCAAACAAGGGCCACACATTACATTTTGTGGCTGTATTTCTTGAGTCTTTTTTATTCTGTAACAATTTCCCCTCCTCATTTTCTTCCCATGTGTTATGTGCTGAATGTTTGTGTCCCCACCCTCCCCAAATTCATATGATGCAAATGTCCTATATCTTGATCACAGTGATGCTTATACAACTGTATGAGTTCTTTTCAAAACTCATAGACCTGCACAATAAAAGAAGGTAAATTATCCCTCAATAAATGTATTTTTAAATATTTATTTATTTGGCTGCGCTGGGTCTTAGTTGCAGCATGCAGGATCTTTAGTTGCAGCATGCAGGATCTTTAGTTGCAGCATGCAGGATCTAGTTCCCTGACCAGGGATCAAACCTGTGCCCTCTGAATTGGGAGCATGGAGTCTTAACCACTGGACCACCAGGGAAGTCCCTCAATAAATATATATTTTAAAGGAATAGAATTGCCAAGTTTCTATAGATTGAATGCTTGTGTCCCCCCAAAATTCATAATTCATACATTGAAATATAATCCCCAATGTGATGGTCTTTGCAGGTTGGGCCTTTGGGAGGTGATTAGGTCATGAGGGTGGAGCCCTCATGAATAGGAGTAGTGCTTTTATAGAAGCACTTTTATAGAAGCCCCACAGAGCTCTCTTACCCCTCCCACCATGCGAGGGCACAGCAAGAAGACAACTGTCTGCAACCAGGGAGCAGGCCTTCACCAAGAACCCAACCATGCTTTCACCCTGATCTTGAATGTCCAGGCCCCAGAAATGTGAGAAACAAGTATCTGTTGTTTATAAGCCATCCAGTCTGTTACATATTCTGTTACAGCAGCCTGAATCGGCTAAGACACTATACTATTGGAGAAATTGGGTCATTTGTTCCTTAAAATGCTCTACTTTCTGCATTTGGCTGATTACCTCCTGGTACCATTTAACTTGTTACTCTATCTCTTTTATTTCCTATATACTGGTATTTAGATCTAGACTAGAGGATTGATTTGTTTCAGGTTCATTTCTTTTGGCAAAATACTTTGTAGGTAATTCTGTGTACATTTAATTGCATCAGTCAGAAGGCACATTGTGTCTGTCCCAGTTTTAGCCATGAGATTGATTTCATTATGAGGTGTGTTTGGCCTGTTCCTTGTTAAGCTTTCACCTAATAGGTTTAGAATTCATTGATGATCTTTGTCTAAATCCATTATTTCGTTTGAAGTTGTGAAATGGTGATTTTATCATCCTATCATTCCTTTTGCATTGATTAGTGGCATTCTCCATGATGAAGAACTTTCCTTCTCAACTATTTTAGTGACCCTGAAATACTGTTTGACCAGGAAATGCAGAATCAATGCTTAATTCTTTACCTTTATTAATTTTTAGCTAATGAGTTGTTGCTCTAGAAACCTCCAATGATAATCAATGGGTTTTTTTCTTAAGTATAATAATGAAGTTGTAGAATTTTATATATTTGATGTGCTTGAATCAACCTCAGTCATTTTTTTAATGCTCAATTAATTTGACAATCTTTGGTCGGTAGAAGGCCTTTCAAGTTGGCTCCTCTGTCTTTTTGACATGTCTTCAGCAGTCTTTGATAGCGTCCTTGCTTTCTGGTATGACAAGATGCCCCAGTCTCATCTTGAACATTTTCTACTTTAGATCTGGAAACAGCCATTTCTCCAGGGAGCCATGGATCCTTTTTTTTTTTAAATTTACTTATTTTATTTATTTATTTTTGGCTGCATTGGGGCTTTGTTGCTGAGCGCGGGCTTTCTTTAGTTGTGGCGAGTGGGGGCTACTCTTTGTTGTGGTGCGTGAGCTTCTCATTGCGGTGGCTTCTCTTGTTGCAGAGCATGGGCTCTAGGCACATGGGCTTCAGTAGTTGTGGCTCGCGGGCTCTAGAGTGCAGGCTCAGTAGTTGTGGCACACGGGCTTAGTTGCTCCACAGCATGTGGGATCTTCCTGGACCAGGGCTTGAACCTGTGTCCCCTGCATTGGCAGGCGGATTCTTAACCACTGCGCCACCAGGGAAGCCCCCATGGATCCTTTTTAATGAGAAATGCAATCAGCATAAGTAATTTTTTTTTGTTTTTTAAACAGACTATTTTGTAGGGAACTTTGGGGTTTACGGAAAAACTGAGTCCAAGGTACAGAGTTCCCATATGTCTCCTTTCCCCGTCTTTCAGAGTTTCCCCTTTTATTATCATCTTGCATTACTCCAGTACATTTATTACAATTAACTAACCGATATTGATACATATTATTAACTAAAGTTCATTAGTTAATGTTCATTGCCAAGTTCATTGCCAACTACTTAACAGGCTGCTGCCATCAACCAGAAAGTGGTAGCTTCCTCCCTCAGCTCCTGTGATAACTAGGATTAAGAATGATACAGTTGCTGTGAACTCTTCCAGGAGGTGTCTCTAGGACAAGTGGCTCATAGACTGATGTCTAGGTCTGGCCAGTGAAAGTTGGGTAGGCTGGGTAGGAGAACCATTTTGGAAGGAAGCATCTGAGTAGAAGCACATTGAACTCCAGGTCAGGCTGGGATGAGAGATGTTCAAAGTGTTAGTGAGATGGGGATCTAAAGTTAACCCTGGGATATCAGTCTGCAAACTTAGGTTAGGACTCCATTACAGGCCTCAGAGTGATGGTCTTCTAGTCTTAGGTCTTCATTGCTCTCTAGACTAGAGACTTTGTGTTGCCTCAGACTAGAGAGGGGTCAGAGCTGAAGGTCAAGGGACCAGGCTACCAGGATTTAGAAATCTATAGGGAGGAAGCCAGGTAGGCTTGAACCTAATCTCTTTGGGCATGCTTCAAGAAGCATTTAAGTGGCCCAACTGGTATCCTGAAATCTAGACCCCCTTCTGTTACCATCTCTCCCCACTTTTCTGGACTAGTTATCTTGCAATTAACAACAGGTTAATTGATGATTGGAAATGTTTACTTGACTGAGCTAAGATTTAAACTTGCTTCAGGGAAACTATCTTGGAAGGGTCAGAAGCCTGCAATGGGTAGTTGGTTGCAAAATGGGAATTAGATGGAGAGAGGATCCATCTCTATTAATCTCCACTTAGGTAGTGATTAGATTTCTGAAGAGAGCTGAGAACTTAATTGTTCAGTGTCATCGGGAAGTCAATTATTTTAATCTTTCTTCAATAGTTAGCTATTAACTGGGAATAAAGAGGAGAGTAATTGGAGATGGATTTGCTCAGACTAGCTTGTGCCTTGTAGAGTCAATATTCTTGGCTGTTAATGAGATCTTGGATAAAATGAAGTCGGCACAAAGGGAGGCAACCAGCTAGAGGTGATGCTTGGCTAAGAGCAATATGACGGACTAGATGGATTCAGAGTATCCTGCACCTTCTCCCAACTTTTTCAGCAATCTTTTCCCCAAGGCTGTACACAGCAGTCCCAACCCTGGGTCTATGCCACTATAGACAGAACCCCAAGGTTTCACATGTAATGATTAAGAGTTTGGGTTTGGAGTTGGATCTGATCTAGAATCCCATCATGGCCCCTTATCACCTATGTGACCTTGATTGAGTTACTTAATCTCCTTCTGTTTCCTCAGCTACAAAATGGCAGTAATAATAATACCACATGATTGTTCAGAGAATTATATGAAATTAATGCACATAAAGCACTTAGTGTAATGCCTGAAAAAAAGGTACTCAACAATGAATATTTGTTTCCTTTCATGCTTTTCCAGACCACAAATCTTTTGTGGTCGAAAATCCCAAGAGCTCTGTTATTTTACACATACTTCTTCCTATAAGGCAGCTACCAGTGAAGGCTTGATAAACCCTTGGTCTCTGCTCAGGGCTGTGGCCTGGCAGCCCCTCTGTCTTTGACAAGCCCACCTCTTACCCTTTCCAATGTGGTATAATGGTTTTGAGTGTGGGCTCTGGAGTGTGGACAGATCTGTGCTGGAATCTACAACTCAACTACTCCCTGACTGTACAACTTTGGACAAATCATTTAACCCTTCTGTGCCACGCACGCTTTCCTTATCTATAAAATAGCAATAATAATATTGTTATCTCATGAGATTGCTGGGAGGATTCAATGAGCTGATATATGTATGGTGCTCAGAACAATGTCTGACACATGGTAAGTGCTCAAAAAGTGGTAGCTCTATTATTATCTATATTGTTCTCTCCATCCTGGCTACCATTCTCTCAGGAACCTGAGGGGTATCAAGAGTTCACCTGACAAAATCATATAAGTGGACACTTAATGGCTTAAGTGTCCCCTACTCCACCACCATGAAACCAAAGACACCATTACCTAGTGGCAGCTTATGGGTTCTAAGCTGTGTCGTTTTAAAACATGGCCCCCAAATTTTTGACACTCCTCCCATTGAGAAGTGATGTCTAATCCCCTCCCCTTGAATCTGCATTCTGTGAATGATTGACCAATAGAATATGGCAGAAGTGGCACTGTACCAGTTTCTGGGCCTATGCCTCAAGAAACTGGCAGCTTCCACTTCCTATCTCTGGGGGTGTTCACTCTTGGAACTCGGACACATTCTGTGACAAAAACCAACCAGCCCATTTAAAGGTCCTTGTGGAGAGGAAATGAGGCTCCTGGCCCTCAGCCCTGGTTGAGCTCTCAGTTGACAGCCAGCATGAACTTGCCAATCAGTGTGAGTGAGCCATCTGGGATGTAGTTCCTCTAGCTCCCCATTGATCCACCCCAGCTGATGTCACATGAAGCAAAGATCAGCCTGCTTTGCCAAACCTTGTCCATTGTTGTGACCAGCATAAATGTTGTCATTTTAAGCCACTAAGTTTGAGATGATTTGTCACACAGCGATAGATAATCAGAACATATATTGCGGGCAGCTGGCCAATAGGTGGGGGAGATCTTCTGGGGCAGGTGGGTCCATGTATTCCCAACTACATCATGCAAGTTGTGACTGGTCCTATCCATGTGTAGGGCTGGCCTTTGAATTATGGAATGGAATTGTCCTGGGATGTGGTTGTTAAGTCTAATGCTTCAGTTTTAAAAAATAAACACAAAATGTTTTTGATCAAAATGTCGACAGTATTACACTAAATATCACTCCCCTCCCTGACAAATCTACTCCTCCATATTCCATATCTCAGAGATGATATCTTGTACTATCCAGTTATTCAAGTAAAACATGTAAGCGTCATCCATGAATCCTTCCTTACCCTGACCCTTCACATCCAGTTCATTAGAAAGTACTGTTGACTCTATCTTCAAAATGTACCCTAAATCTGTCCTCTTTTCTCCATCCCCAATGTCACTACTCTAGTCCAGACTATCCTTTGGTCTTACTTGGGCTAACCTGTATTGGACACAAGCTTATGTGCCTTCTTGGATTCTTTTCTGAGATGCTGCCCACTTTCCAAATTGTGCTGCCGTCATTCCATTTTGGGAGCATCCCTCCTGAACTTTCAGAGCTACAAGGTAGTCTAAGTTGATGCCCTACACCTGCATGACCCTCATGTTCTACCCATTTACCTGTGAGTGCCAAGTTATCACTCCACTTCCATACCTGGGGAAAATGCCATACCATGGGAATGGGATCTGGCTTCGTGAGAAACTGCCAAGGGACCAGATGATGCAACTGGAAGTGAAGGGGAATGAGTACCCTGGGGTAGGGGACTGACTAGTGGAAATGAGGAGGCAGGAGGGAGCCAGGCAGATCAATTTCTCCTAATTTCTCCCGTTGTGTACAACTCTGAAACGTGTATGCGTGTTTTCCTTTCAACCATTGTGAGCAAACACACCTGGCAAGTGACCTGCAGTTTCTGACATGATGGCCAGTGAAGTAATGCATTGTGTCACATTGTTTTACATCTTTCCTTGCCTCACTTGCCTTTTTTCCTCATCCTTGTTGCCTTAGGCTTGCACAACTCCCATATGGTTAGTACTTGATTTTCTGACTGAGGCTCTGTTTTTTCTTTTAAAAAAAATAATAAATTTATTTATTTATTTTTGGCTGAGTTGGGTCTTTGTTGCTGCGCACGGGCTTTCTCTAGTTGTGGCGAACAGGGGCTACTCTTCGTTGCAGTGCGCGGGCTTCTCACTGTGGTGGCTTCTCTTGTTGTGGAGCACGGGCTCTAGGCATGCACCCTTCAGTAGTTGCGGCACTTGGGCTCTAGGCGTGCGGGCTTCAGTAGTTGTGGCTCGTGGGCTTAGGTGCTCCGCGGCATGTGGGATCTTCCCAGACCAGGGCTCGAACCCTTGTCCCCTGCATTGGCAGGCGGATTCTGTTTTTTTTTTTTTTTTAACATCTTTATTGGAGTATAATTGCTTTACAATGGTGTGTTAGTTTCTGCTTTATAACAAAGTGAATCAGCTATACATATACATATATCCCCATATCTCTTCCCTCTTGCATCTCCCTCCCTCCCACCCCCCCATCCCACCCCTCTAGGTGGTCACAAAGCACCGGGCTGATCTCCCTGTGCTATGTGGCTGCTTCCCACTAGCTATCGGTTTTACGTTTGGTGGTGTATATATGTCCATGCCACTCTGTCACTTTGTCCCAGCTTACCCTTCCCCCTCCCTGTGTCCTCAAGTCCATTCTCTAGTAGGTCTGCGTCTTTATTCCCGTCTTGCCCCTAGGTTCTTCATGAACTTTTTTTTTCTTAGATTCCATATATATGTGTTAATACATGTGTTAGCATACGGTATTTGTTTTTCTCTTTCTGACTTACTTCACTCTGTATGACAGACTCTAGGTCCATCCACCTCACTACAAATAATTCAATTTCGTTTCTTTTTATGGTTGAGTAGGCACACGGATTCTTAACCACTGTGCCACCAGGGAAGCCCTCAGGTTCTGTTTTATAAGACCCTGGCTAAGACATTTGATATTAGAAATGGTTCTAGAAAACAGACTATCAGGATGGGGTTTGGGAGCTGTGTTGTTCTCCTGTCTAAAAGCAGTAGGTATCATTTCTTTTTTTTAGATTCTGCATATAAGTGATATCATATGATATTTGTCGTTTTCTGTCTGACCTACTTCACTTAGTATGATAATCTCCATGTCCAATCCATGTTACTGCAAATGGCATTATTTAATTCTTTTTTTTTTTTCCCATCGGGACGCTCGTGCCAGGGGAAGGCCCACCTAATTCTTTTTAATGGCTGAGTAATATTCCATTGTATATATGTACCACATCTTCTTTATCTGTTAATGGGCATTTAGGTTGCTTCCATGTCTTGACTATTGTAAACAATGCTGCAATGAATATTGTGGTACATGTATCCTTTCGAACCATGTTTTCCTCCCCATATATGCCCAGGAGTGGGATCTCTGGATCATGTGGTAGCTCTATTTTTAGTTTTTTTTTTTAACATCTTTATTGGAGTATAATTGTTTTGCAATGGTGTGTTAGTTTCTGCTTTATAACAAAGTGAGTCAGTTATACATATACATATGTTCCCATATCTCTTCCCTCTTGTGTCTCCCTCCCTCCCACCCTCCCTATCCCACCCCCTCTAAGTGGTCACAAAGCACCGAGCTGATTTCCCTGTGCTATGCGGCTGCTTCCCACTAGCTTTAGTTTTTTAAGGAACCTCCATACTGTTCTTCATAGTGGTTGTACCAATTTACATTCCCACCAACAGTGTAGGAGGGTTCCCTTTTCTCCACACCCTCTCCAGCATTTGTTATTTATAGACTTTTTAATGATGGCCATTCTGCCCAGTGTGAATTGGTACATCATTGTAATTTTGATTTGCATTTCTCTAATAATTAGCGATGTTGAGCATCTTTTCACATGCCTCTTGGCTATCTGTATGTCTTCTTTGGAGAAATGTCTATTTAAGTCTTCTGCCCACTTTTTTGACTGGGTTGTTTGTTTTGGGGATATTGAGTCACATGAGCTGTAAAAATGATACAAATGAACTTATTTACAAAACAGAAACAGACTTACAGATTTAGAGAAGGAACTTATGGTTACCAGGGGGAACGGTTGGGGGGAGGGGTAGACTGGGAGTTTGGGATCGACATGTACACACTTCTATATTTAAAATAGATAACCAACAAGGACCTACTGTATAGCACAGGGAACGCTGCTCAATATTCTGTAATAATCTAAATGACAAAAGAATTTGAAAAAGAATTGATGCATCTATATGTATAACTGAATCACCTTGCTGTACACCTGAAACTAACACAACATTGTTAATCAATTATGCTCTAATATAAAATAAAAATTAAAAAATAAATAAAAACAAAGGATAAATTATCAAAAAAAAAACCCCCAAAGGATAAATTAAAAAAAAAATAAAAGCAGTAGGGACCCTATTGCTGGTGTTAAGTGTGTGAAGATAACCCCTGCCATGAAATGGCATTGCAATCTCTCGGGCTTTCACCTGTGCTATGTGGTATTTTATTGGTATGATATGTAGGCACAAGGCAAGATATGCGGAGGTCAAGTGACTGTGGCACTTAATCGATATATGGACAATGTTATTTATAAGGATCTTGGAGTAGAATTGTTGCTTTTGACTGCAGGAGGAACTCTGCCTCTGTGGAAGATTTAAAGGAGATCCTTATCTCCTGCAGCTGCAGGACAGACTATACTAAAAATCAGGCTCAGGATCCGATAATAAGGGTAGCAGAGGTGCAAAAAAGACTAAATATACAACCTTGTCAGGGCATTTTTTCAAGATCAGATAGGGAAAAATTGGAACATGGAGATCTGGAGTGGTTATTTGGATAGATGAATCCAAGTATTATGAACCTCCAGTTTCCCCGAGCTTTTCTTGCTGGCAGAAGCAGCTGCTTTTCCCTTGCCAGAGGAGAGTAAGTTTCCTTTTCATGGAGATTATGTAATGATTTCACCTGAAGCAGCTGCCTTGTGAGATGACCTTTTTTCTCAAGATGCATCTCACCATCCTCACTACCTCCAGTTAATAACCAGAATTACATCTTGACACAGCTTTGAAAGAAAAGTACACACCCTGCTCTAGAAATTTTTTATGCTCATTCATAGGGAGAATTGAAAGCAGTTCACAATCTCAAAAACATTATTTGCATGCAAGAAGTCAGATATACCCCAAAATACATACTGCATGATTCCATTTAAACGACTTCCAAGAACAGACAATACAAATCTATGGAGAAAGAAAATCAGAAAGTGGTTGCCTCTGGATGGGTGTCGGGATTAACTGGAAAGGGCAGGAGGGAACTTTCCAAGGTGATGGAAATGTTGCATATCTTATTTTGAGTGGTGGTTACATCAGTATATACAGCTGTCAAAACTAAGAACTGTATAGTTTTTGTATGTAAATCATACATCAATAAAGAATTAACAATCAGTTCACCTTTATATGGCAAGGACATGCTCACTGTCTTACCTCAGGCCTATTTTAGCTCTCATACTTTCTATAATAATATTGTATTCAGGGCTTATACATCTTGACACTGAAGAATATCACACTAGCCCACTATATTGATGAATATATTTACATCATGAATTTCTGCAGGTTTGAGGGTCTGGGGCAGAATATACTCTCAAAGGCAAAGGACAAAACCCTGTACTTTATACCTCCTACCACTAAGAAAGAGGCACAGCACTGATAGATCTTTTGGGATTTTGGATACAACACATGGAACACACCTCTGACTCATTTATTTGGTAATCTAGAAGGCTGCTGGGTTCACGTGAGGCCCAGAGCAAGAGAGGGCTCTGCAGGAGGACTAGACCACCTGACAAGCTGATCTGCCTTCTGGGCCTTATGATGTATCAGATCCAGTGGTGCTAGATTAAGCCTTTGGCAAACCCTAGGAAAGTCACAGTGCAGATCTCTAAGGTTCTGGAGCAGGGTCATGCCCTTGGTGGTTGGCGTACAATATTATGTTAGTTTCAGGTATACTACATGGTGATTTGACATTTGCATGCATTATGAAATAATCACCATGATAATAGTAGTATCCATCTGTCCCCATATAAAATTATTACAATGTAATTGACCATATTCCTTATGCTGTATATTATAGCCCCATGGTTTATTTATTTTATAACTGGAGGTTTATACCTTTTAACCCCTTCACCTATTTTGCCCCACTCCCACCCCCTCACCTCTGGCAACCACTTGTTTGTTCTCTGTATCTATGAGTCTGTTTTCATTTTGTTTTTGTTTGCTTTGTTTTTCAGATTCCACATATAAGTGAGATCATACGATATTTTTCTTTGTGTCTTATTTTGCTTAGCATAATACCCTCTAGACCCATCCATGTTGTCACAAATGGTAAGATTTCATTTTTTATGGCTAAGTAATATTCCTCTGTGTGTGTGTGTGTGTGTGTGTGTGTGTGTATGCCACATCTCCTTTATCCATTTATCTACCAATGGACATTTAGGTTGTTTCCATATCTTGGCTATTGTAAATAATGCTGCAATGAACATTGGGGTACATATATCTTTTTGAATTAGTGTTTTCATTTTCTTTGGATAAATACCCAGGAGTGGAACTGCTATATTGTGTGGTAATTCTAATTTTTAATTTTTTGAGTACCCTCCATACTGTTTTCCATAGTGGCTCTACCAATTTGCATTCCCACCAGAAAACTGTTCTTTTAAAAACATCATCTAGTGTGCTAGTAAGACTGAGCAGCTCATCATGGGGCACTGTATTAGTTATCTCTTGCTGAGTTACACAATTGTCAAAAACTTAGCAACTTAAAACACCACACATTTATTATCTGGTAGTTTCCATGTGTTGGGAGTCTGGTCTTGGCTTAGCTGAATCCTCTGCTCAGGGTCTCACAAGGCTGCAATCAAGGTATTGGCCAGGCTGCATTCCTTTCTGGAGCTCAGGGTCCTCTTTCAAGCTCATGTGGTTGTTGACAGAATTAAGCTCCTTTCAGCTGTAGGACTGAGGTCTCTGTTTGCTTGCTGGTTGTTGACCAGGCACCTCTCTTAGTCTCAGGGACTGCCCGTGGTTTCTTGTCACATGGCCCTCACACAGGTCCTCCTACAACATTGCCGTTTCGTCCTTCCTCTTCTTCCTCTTTCTCTTCTTCTTCTTCTCCTCCTCCCTCTCCGTCTCTTTCTCCTTCTTCTTCATATACATTGTAGAATGATTGCCAAGATCAAGATAATTAACACATCCATTACCTTACATAGTTAACTTTTTTTCTTTTTTTTGGTGAGAATGTTTAAGATCTACTCTCAGCAACTTTCAAGTATACAATACCATATTATTAACTGTAGTTGCCATGCAGTTTAGTTCTTAGAGGCCAGGAGGAGAAGCACTCCAGTCTGCCAAGGTGGAGTTTATATAATGTAACATAATCACTGCAGTGATTGTCCTGTCACCTTGGCCATCTTCTGTTGGCTAGAAGCAAGTCACAGGTTCTGCCTACACATAAGGGGAAAGCATTATATAAGCATGTGACTCATTGGGAGTCACCTTAGGTATGTCCACCACAGACACCGACTGTGAAAACGAGCTCCTCATAGTAAAATGGGTGTTAACTGACATACCGAGTTGTAAGGTTGGGCATGAACAGCAACAGTCTATTGTGGATGGAAGTGATACAGTTGGGACTGGGCTCAAGCAGGTCCAGCAGGCATGAACAAAGCATCAGAGCAGATGGTCCAGACAGGTGTCACCTGTTTCTGTGGCACCACCCCTCTTTCAAGCCACACCTGTGTTGCCTGATGTTGTTGTTGTTGTTGGTGGTGGTGTGCTGTCTGCTGCTATTAACTGACAGAGGAGGAACGGATTCTGGCCTGATTAGCAGATGGGTCAGGGCAATATGTTGGCACCGTGTGGAAATGGATTGCTGTCCCATTCTAGCTCCAATCAGCAGGGGCTCTGAAGGACAGTGGAGAAGGAAATACACCCAGTGGGTAGACTTCCTTTCACTAAAGCTGATCTAGCATCTGCCACAGCGAGGTGCCCAAACGTGTGGCAGCCCTCATACAGCACCGTTCTTCAGGGAGACCAGCCAGCTACCTGGTGTCAGATCAATTACTTGGATCTCATCTGTCCTGAAGAGGGCAGTGATCCTTCCTCAGCTGAATGGTTTTTTACTCTAGACTCACCTTCTCTGCCCACATTGCCCACACTGGCACCACTGTCTGAGGGCTTACAGAATAGCTGATAGAACAATAGAACGGGCTGTTGAAGGCTCTGCTAAGGGTCCAGAAAGAGGGTTGGCTGCTGTATATTATATGGATGTAGTATATGCCTTGATACTCTGATTGATATAGAGTACTACATCCCTTATAGTTAGAATACACAGATCCAGGAATCTGAGTCAGGATGCTTGGAAAAAATCCTGTAAATACTGCAAGAGGTGGGAGTCTCCTTCTCACCTTGCTGGCATAACAGCGGTGATAGCATTGTTTGTGCTGATGGCAGCCATAGCTACTGCCAAAGAAAACCAAGGGTTTTAAACAAAGAATGCCATGGTCAGAAGCAGCTGGAAAAGCTCAATGACAGATAAGGAAAGTGGAAGAATCAGGTAAATGAAAAGAATTTTGGAGTTTTGGCTGTGGTGAAACAAGTTAGAGTTCTGGGATCATAGAGACCTAACTTTAAATCCTGCCTCTACAACTTATCTACATGACCTTGGGCAAATAGTTTTATCTTCTGAACCTCACTTCCTATATCTGTAAAAGAGATAATAATAGTATCTGCCCACAGAGTTATGGTGAGAATTAATTCATGCTTGTAGTAGTATTTGTAAAATTCCTAGAACAGTGTCTGGCAAAGATCAAGTGTTCAATAAAATTATGTGTGCAAAGAACATACTTCTCATTTTAAGACAGACATGGTATGACTCTAAAAACAATGAGGTGGAACTGTCCCAAAAGCTACTTGAAGGAGCTTCTTTGATGGTACCCTCAGAAAAGTGCCAATGCCTGTGCTAAAGATAGATTTGCCTTGACACCAATGAAGCTTGAGCTACAGGGTCCTGTATTTCCACCAGCCCCTTCTGAAGCTCTGAGTGTGGCCCTAGGAATGTGTTCATATAATCATGTGAACTGTATTTAAACTATATATAGTTAACTACATTTAACTATATTCTAAAGTTCCTTTAAATACATTTTCTCCAGAAATTCCCTTAAAATAACCACTGATCTTTTTCTTTTCTGCATTTTGTTTCTGGTGTTCAATAGGAAAGGATCTTTCAGTGAGCTATCTGCAACACTTTTCTGCAAATGATATATTGGTTTTATTTCCACGTTTCAAGTAGCCCTGCTCTGGCCTCATGCACAATTGCATTCTGGGATCTCTCTCTGCATCTCTTCTACGTTCCGTTCACTGTTTCCTGGATTTCATACGTTCCTCTCAAGATGTTTCCTAAGAAAAGATGCATCGGAAGTAAATTGAGAATTTGAATATCTGAAAATGTCTTTATTCTTTTCTAGAACTTCTTGTTGTTTGGCTGGGTGTGTATTTCTAAGTTGGAAAAAAAAAATCCCCAGTGTTTAATTTCCAGTGTTGCTATTGAGGAATTGAATGTGATTCTGATTCCAATTCGGTTTCTTTATTCTTTTTTTTTTTTTTTTCCAATCAGTATTCTTGATCTCTGTTTGTGTCCTGTTATGATTATTCCCCCTCTGGAAGCTTAGAATAACTTATCTTTAGCACTGATTTTTCCAAAATGTAATGATGATAAGCCTTACTGGGGCTATTTTTTTCATTCATCGTGCTGGACACTCAGTGGGCTTTTCTAGCTGGAGACTCATCTGGAGTCTCATGTCCTTTAGTTCTGGGGAATAATCTTGTATTCTTTCTTTAATATTTCCTTCTCTCCTTTATACTGTTGTCTCTTTCTAGTACACCTAATAGTCAGATATTGGATATCATGGACTGGTGCATTGATTTTATTTTTTTATCTCTTTCTTCTCCATGTTTGATGAAACCAGGCTTCATCAGTAACTCCTAACCTCAGTATATGAGGAGGAAAAGCATATGAATGACTGGTAAATGACTGAACAGAATGGAGGAAGGTCTCATCCCAAGTGCTCACAAAAGAAGACCAATGAAAAGTAAGTTGATTCTCCCTTCAAAATTTCAGATAGGCTTGGGAATTGGAGGAACCATGTAACTTTGACAGTGAGTACAGGGTTGAGAACTTGGAGGTAATTTAAAAGTCTGTTTATGACTACCAAATGTAAAATAGATAGCTAGTGGGAAGCTGCCGCATAGCACAGGGAGATCAGCCCGGTGCTTTGTGACCATCTAGAGGGGTGGGCTAGGGAGGGTGGGAGGGAGACGCAAGAGGGAGGGGATATGGGGATATATGTATACATATAGCTGATTCACTTTGTTATACAGCAGCAACTAACACAACATTGTAAAGCAATTATACTCCAATAAAGATGTTAAAAAAATAAAAAGTCTGTTTATGGAACAGTTTTCATGTGCCTAATGCACAGTGAGGCCAAACAAACTGGAACATCAGAGTTTGGAGCAGAGAAAGGTTTATTGCAGGGCAAAGCAAGGAGAATGGGTGGCTCATGCTCAAAACGCCCAAACTCCCCGGCGGGTTTCAGGGAAGCATTTTTAAAGGCCAGGTGAGGGAGGGGAGTCGCAGGGTGTATGACCAGCTTGTGTACAATTCTCTGATTGGTTGATGGTGAGGTAACAGGTTGGTGTCACAGGGGTTAACATTATCAATCCTTAGGCTCCAGTAGGTCTGGGGGCTTGTGCTCATGGTCATCATGTAGTTAACTTCTTCCATTTGGTGAGGATTTTAGCATCTGTAAAACAACTTAGGAAATGTGCATCAGATACTGTTATCTAGGTATTTCAGGGAGGAACTTAAGATTCTGTGACTGCCGTATGTCTGATTTACCATTTAAATTCTTATCCATTCTCCTGGCCCAACTGCTACTTTTGTCACTACATGTTCACATCCTTTCAATCATTAATTCTCGATCCAGGCTTTTGTGACTCAGGAGAGGCCTGGGAGACTTCAGCTTTTCTACAAACAAGAGGCAGGCAGAGGACTTGGTGGTGGTGGTGATGGGGGGTCCTGTCTCCAGAAGGCCCCATACAGTCCTGCTCGGTTACAAGGCGACTTCGGAACTCATTCTAGAAGACAATTTTGGTTTTGTCTTCCAGTTGTACATATCATGATGGAAGGTAAGAGTGCACAGTTGTGAGCCTGAGTAGCATACTAAAAATAGGGGAGGTGAGTGGCCAAAATGTATACTGAATGTGATATGAAAATACATTTCTATGTTTTCTCATGTCACAAACAATACATGTTGTTTAATTTTCTTTACGTTATATAAGAAAATGTATACATTGGGGGACTTCTCTAGTGGTTCTGTGGTTAAGACTCTGCACTTCCAATGCAGGGGGTGTGGGTTCGATCCCTGGTCGGGGAACAAAGATCCCACAGGCCACGTGGTGCGGCCAAAAGATTAAAAAAAAAAGAAGAAAAGTATACACTGTCAATCAGATATAGCACTTAGGGCCTTCTCAGCTGTCTTCTGAGTATGCGCCCGGTCCTGGGCATGCGTGTGGCCTTCTAGATTCCCAGGAATATGTGGAAGCTTTTCAAAGCCCTTATTCCCCAAAGCATCTCATTGCCCAGCCTTTCCTCCCCAGATTTTTGCTTAGTCTATTGTTTCCCCAACTGTTATGCGTTACCCCAGGTGGCAGCTACTAATGTTTGCCTTCAGATGATTTTAACAATTGCCCCCCTGGGTAGTCACCTCAGCCCTGGGAGAGTTCTGAGTTAGTCTAAATAAAGGTAGGCCCTTTGAGTTGGTCTTTCAGGAAGTCTCCAGGCACATTAAAATAAACAGACACAATTCTTTGAGAATAAAGTCTGTTCTGCTGTCCTGGGTACTGGGTACTTATACCAGGAATGTGGGCTGCTGTTGTCTTCAAGGTCACTGCCGAGCTGGGGAGCAAGGAATGGGTCCAAGGTAAATTAAAATGCCACAAATCTCTCTTAGCAAGATCCAGCTGCTTTCTCTTGATTGAATATACCCCTGTTTCTGCAAGCTTTTGATTAGTATCCAGAGTTCTGAAAAAGTTAATTCTGATGGTTTTTGGCAGTTTATTCATAGCTTTTGTGGAGGGATGAACTTTTGGAGTTCCCTACTCTACCATTTTCACAGATGTCACCTGGATTCTTCCTTGTTTTTGATGGCCTTGACTGTTCTGAGGAATACTGGTCAGGTATTTTTTCAAACGCCCCTCCAATGATATCTGTCTGATGTTTCTGCTCAAGATTTGCTGGGGCTATGGATTTTGGGAGAAACAACACAGCAGTAAAGTGCAGGTCTCACCACATTATATCACAGGTATATACTATCAGAGTGACTTATTACTGGTAAGAAGAGTGTAAGTAGAGTGTAGTGCTTTCGAGGTTTGGGCTCTCAAGTCAAACACAACTGAATTCAAATTCTGGCTCCTCCAGTTGCCTGAGTAAGTGACGGAATTTTTCTAGGCCTCAGTTTTCTCATATGTAAAGCAGGAGTAATAATAGTAGCTACCTCATAAGGTTACTGTGGGGAATTGAATGAGAAAATTCATGTGAAGTAATTAACATGATGTCTGGCACAAAGTGAATGCTCAATATATGTGAACTAGTACAATGAGAAGATGTGTGTGTGTGTGGGGGGGGTATACACAAGAGCAATTTTAGAGATAATACCAAGAGAATCCGAAGTGCTTTTCATTATATAAAGTGCCATAGTTTTTCTTAAAGATTTGATGGGAAACCCAGAGTTCAATGGGGTTAGATATATTTGGATAAATGGGAAATTTCATGCATGAGGCATTAGTCCTGAAGGCAGGCCAGATAGCTACGGTAGCTAGAGCTCCTAGGTAGCCAGGAGCTAGTATAAAGCCTGGCACTTGTGGTCAGGGACGGACCCTAGAAGAAAAGGAAGGGGTGAAAACTATGTAGTCATTAAAAGCACTACTGTTGGAATCATACAAACCATGGATCAAATCCTGGCTCTCTTTTCACAGGCTCTGTGACCTTGGGTAAAGTGATTAAACTTCCCTTGGCTAAAGTTTCCTTATCTGTAAAATGGGTATGATAAATTGAGGTTAAATGAAATAACCCAAGCAAATGGCCCAGAACATTCCCTGTCATGTAGTTAGCTGCTCTTTACTACCTACCAATGGTGACTTGGTCGGGAGACACACCATAGCAGTTATAAGTCTTTGAGTCAGGGAGGACATTTTGTGCCAAGAGGAGGCTTTAGGAAGCTTTACCTTTCAATATGGAGCTTGTTTTGGGCTCCTCCCCTTCGTAGTGGGCTCAGTTCCTTGCTCAGGCCTGCTGCAAGCCGCCCTAGGAGCAGGGTGCCTTTGTGATATTTGTGGTGTCTAAAAAACTCTTTAAAAAAGAGATTTTCAGTGTACAATCAAAAAGAAAATGAAAACCACATGGAAAATTCAGCTCCTTCCAATGTGTTCTTAGTCTCCCATTCTACATCCTGCTAGGCCCTCTTCTGCAGATGATGACTGAGAATATCCTCTTTAGAGTAATAAATCACAGGAACATTAAATGCGTCCTTGCAGCTGCACGAGGGCTAGTTAGAGGCCTATTCAAGAAAAGGGCTTATGTGGAGGAGTTTTTCCCCCCGCCTTTTAAAAAGCCACCTGTACCATTTTTGTCTTGGTTTTTAAGTGGAAATGATTTTAAGATGTAATTTTCTTCCTCTACTTGTGTTTATGATGTACAAATAGTTCTTTGTTAATAGGGAAAGAAAAAAAGAAAAACCCAAACCCAAATGCTAAACCTAATTAAGTCTCTTTAGAGAAAGTGTGCCTCTTTAACTTTCCAACTTCCTTTCTGAGTTAGTAATTTCAGGGCTGGACAAGATGCAGGTGGAAGGAATTTCTTCACTGACAGCTGGCCCTGAATCTCTCACATTCCTGGAAGTGCACCAGTTCAGGGTACAGAGCTATCTGGGAGAACTAGGGCTAGTCTGCAAAAAGCACGTACTGTAATCTAAATCCTTTTCCTGTTCATTGGCAAAATCCCAAAAGTTCTTTGAGGCTAGGAGAGATAGCTGTGAGAAGAAAATTGGGACCAGATCATCTAATCCAGATGTGGAAAACCAGGCCTTGAGGAGGGAAGAAACCTTTTATTATAAACTAGGCCTTGAGGGAAAAAAAAATCTCTTCTTTATAAACTAGACCTTGAGGAGGGGAAAATCTTTTCATTGTAATCATATCAATTCTAGTTAGTTTCACATAATGAGGTTAGCCATGCAGTTTGGCAAAGATGATGATCAGCCATGTAGAATGATTTAAAGAGTTCCAGAAAGGCTCCCACTCCCATAAAAATCATCCCTAGTCAGGTTCATAATGCCTGATAGCCTTTCATCAGTGATTCTTAGCCCTTTTTTGGTCAAGGACTTGCTTTAGGATCTGGTGAAAGACCTTTCCCTGCAGAAACGCACATGTGTGTGCACATGTCAGCCTACATTTTTATAGGCGTTCACAGACTCCTGTGAACTACTGTGGGGAGTCTTTGGATGGTCAGTGTTTCTCATTGTTGATTTTCAAGAGCCACGTAATGGGCAGCCCCCCTACACATAGACCACTGTTGAGGTAAATTGAAAAGAAACCCTATCGCATTTTTATCACCATTATATTAAAATATTATTTAGAATAATATATTTAATAATAACTTAATATAAGGGAGAGGGATGAGATTTAGGGGCAATATTTCACCAAGGTGTATAGGTCTACCTTGGTGATGCACAGCTTGACCACAGATCAACTTCTATATTGAACTGGTTTCTTTCCTTCCTATTTCTACTAAATTAAAAAAAAAATCCAAACTTTAAAATACTTTAAATGCTTTAAAATACCCCAGGATAGATGAAATAAAAATCGTATAATTTGATAACTTATTTGTCTTAGTTAGGTTTCCCCAAAGCAGAGTCTGAGGCAAGGACTTGGGAGTAGTTGGGTATATTTGGGGTGTTGTCCCAGGAAGCAGGAGTGAGGTATTTGGGAGAATTAGAGAAGGAGGAAAAGTCAACGTGAGGGTGCATTGTGAGGTTGCTACATTGCGCCACAAGGGCTTGATTCTGGTTGGGCTTCCTGAGAAGGATACCAAACATCTCCCAGAACTGTCCCCCTGATGGATGAGCGGTGGTAGTTCTCATCCACTTGTTCCTATCCCCGCCCCTCCCCCCATTCAAGGTTATCCCCAAAGGGATTAGCATTCCCACTCTTCCAGGCTGTGCTTTGATGTGGACTGGCTTTGGAGAAGGCACTGGGGCAGAAGCAGAAAGAGAGAAGCTTGATCTTGAGGTGTGATGCTCTTGGGGTGATATGAGTCTGAGCTTGCACAGAACTGTCCATCACAGCTCTGGCTGAAATCAGAGGTGGATGGAGGGACTGTGATGTAGGGCCCCAGAGGCATTTGCACTAATACTGAAGCTGAGTAGTGGGTACATGGAAGCTCATAGTCCTATCCACCCTACTTTTGTATATGTTCGAGAATTTTCATAATAAAAAGTTAGAAATCCTAACTCAGAATCATAGGTCATTGGGAACTGCCTTAAGTATTTAGTGGCTTCCTTGTATAGTTTTGGGTGTTTGGAACAAACATGGGCCCAGAAATTACAATGAAAGCTCCCTGCTGACACTTTGAAGCACTCCATCAGATGCTAAAGTCCCTGAACAAATCATACTCAAAGGCTGGAAGGCTGAATAGTTAAACCAGGAAGTAGATGGGTGTGGATTCACTGATCACTTCTTTGATTGATTCTGTTCTACAAAGTGTGGTAGCAAGTTCTACTGAAAGACTTGGATGTGATGTTTAAATGTCCCCAACAATATGTAGTCTATTTCTTTCTGTGAGAAGTGAAGAAATCTCCACATGTTGGGGCAGAGTCAAATTCTTAGTGATAAAACTGCCCCATAGTTTCGTCTTTTTAAAGAAATCCTGCTCATTTCATCTTTAACATTAAGCACAGTGATATTTCATCACTGAAGTAATTACTTGCAGCCTCTTCGAGATTCTGAATATATGGCTATGAAATACCTCTTGAGCAAGGCATTTAAAATCTGAGAAATTATCCTTAGTGTCATTATCAATGTCAGAGTCTTCCCCCCTGCCACCATCCCTTGTTTTAATAACTTGCAGGAAAGTAATTTCTCTCAACAGCTGGCATGCTTAGAGTAGAAAAGTGGAGTTGGTATTTGCTGCATTTCTTTGTACAGCATGCTGGGAAGACATACCCTTAGGGGCCACAATTTGATTATATTCACAATTTTTATGGTTTTTTTCAATACTGAATGTGATCAAGGGACATGTTACTGATTGCTAACTGTTATCAGCGTATCAAGCAGTGAGTGGCTTGGCATTTGGGTGCCACCTCTTTTATTTGCTTAGCAACATATTTCTGGACTGTGCTTATGGCTAATGCTCTTCAGAATTGATCCCAGTGTCCTTTTTCCAGTCTACTTTGTGATTCACAAAAAACACTTGATAACTGAATTAAAAATCTTTCTTCTTAAAAAAAATGCTGTATAATTGACATTTAACATTATACTAGTTTCAGGTGTACAGCATAATGATTCAAAATTTGTATACACTGCAAAATGATCACCACTATGAGTTTAGTTAACATCTGTCACCATACAAAGTTAAAACATTTTTTCTTGTGATGAGAAATTTTTAAGATTTATTCTCAACAACTTTCAAATATGCAATACAATATTATTGACTATAGTCACCATGCTGTACATTACATCCCCATGACTTATTTATTTGATAACTGGAAGTTTGAACCTCTTGACCCCCTTCACCCATTTCATCTACCCCCAAACTCCCTCCCCTCTGGTAACCACCCATCTGTTCTCTGTATCTACGAGTGTGGTTTTGTATTGTTTTGAAAACCTTTCCTCTTATGTGGAGAAACTGGATCACTCTTACATTGCTGGCGGAAATGTAAAATGGTACAGATTCTGGAAGAGAGTTGGACAGTTTCTTATAAAACTAAATATGCAACTACTCTACAAGCCAGCAATTGTACTCATGGGTGTTTATCCCAAAGAAGTGAAAACTTATGTTCACACAAAAACCTCTACACAAATGTTCACAGCAGCATTATTTGTGATAGCCCCAAAATGGAAACAATCCAGATGTCCTTCAACAGGTGAATGGTTAAACAAACTGTGGTATATCCATGTCATGGAATAGTATTCAGCAGTAAAAAGGAACAAATTATTGCTTCACACATACATCTTGGGTAGATCTATAAAGAATTACACTGAATGAAGAAAAACAATGCCTAAAGGCTACATACTGTATGATTCCAAATGTATAACATCCTTGAAATGACAGACTTACAGAAATGGAAAACAGATTAGTAGTTGCCAGGATTAAGGTGGGGGTAGTGGGTGTGGCTATTAAAGGAGCACATGAGGGATCCCTGAGGCGATGGAAATGTTCTGTGTTGTGACTCTATCAATGTCAGTATCCTGGTTGTGATATGGCACTACAGTTTTACAGATAATCTTATTGGGGAAACTGGGTAAAGGATACCTGGGTTTCTCTCTGTATTATTCTTCTTTTATAGAATTTTTTTAAAAAAATTATCTATTTCATTTATTTATTTTTGGCTGCATTGGGTCTTTGTTGCTGCGCGCGGGCTTTCTCTAGTTGCAGTGAGCGGGGGCTACTCTTTATTGCAGTGCGTAGGCTTCTCATTGCAGTGGCTTCTCTTGTTGCGCAGCATGGGCTCTAGGTGAGCAGGCTTCAGTAGTTGTGGCTCATGGGCTCTAGAGCGCAAGCTCAGTAGTTGTGGCCCACAGGCTTAGTTGCTCCACGGCATGTGGGATCTTCCCGGACCAGGGCTCGAACCTGTGTCCTCTGCATTGGCAGGTGGATTCTTAACCACTGCACCACCAGGGAAGCTCTCTCTCTGTATTATTCTTAAACTGCATGTAAATCTACAATTATCTCAAAATTACAAGCTTAATTTCAAAATACTCCTTTCCCCTTATGGCGTGGGATTTCAGGGTCAAAAATGCAAAAGCGTCGTGGAGCACTTCTCCCTGTATATATACCACTGCTATGCCAAGAGTCTGCATATCAGTGGTTTTGTCGGACTCCATAGTAAAAAAAAAAAAAAAAAAAAAAAAATCTGCTAGCACCCACATGTGTTAGTAATTGCCCTTCTCCATTGTGTGCTATAGCTATTATGGATGTCCGCTGATGTTGTTTGTTACAGGAATTTTGCCAATAGCTCATTCTGCTTTCTCTAAGTCATTTGTCATTAAAGTTGTGCCTGGTTTTACAAGCTTCTTGACAATAAAGTGACTTGTACTTGTTTTGCCAAGAGGCCTAACAACTTTGAAAGATACTCCTATCACTTCAGTATCTTCTCTGCCTTAGTCACAATATTCATCAATTTCATACAACAAGGAATTACTTCATGCTTGTTCTCAAAAAATTCAGTTGGTTTATCACAGGGTTCACTGTACTTTGTTTAATAATTATGTAAAAGCTTTGATGACTTCATGCTTCAATTTGATAGATTTTATTACAAACAGCATGCTGGAAACTAGGGGCAAAGGTAACAAAATCAGATATTCAGATATTTATCTTCTTACTTCACATTTGCATTTTTGGCTGCTTGTGTGCTATTGTCACATGCACAGATTTATTTGTCCCAGCACATACAGATTCATATTTTGTATTCATACTGGAGTCCTGTTCACTATTTATGTTCATGATGTTAACTGAGTTGTAGCATTTAATTGACTATTTTTATTGCTACTTTAATATTCAGTGAACCTCTTTTGAGTGGTTGATTAGGTTGGGGATGTAATGGTACACAAGAGCTATAACATAAAATGCAAATTTAACAAGCATAAGCAATAACATGCAAAAGGCACAAATATATGTTAACAGAGATGAATTGTACCCTGACAAATGAGTGTTGACAAATACAGCTCTTATTCATGCCCAATCTTGAAGAACATAAAGATTGTTAAGAATGTAATGTGATTGCTGTGAAAAATCATAATTAGCCTTACATCTCAAATAAGTGGAAGGTATGTGAAGAAATAATCTCATTGCTTTTTCCTCTGCCACTTGCTAGATTTCTGGGGAAATTAGTGACCTTGGACCACCCAGAGTCTATGCACCATACTTTAAGAAACCATGCCTAAGGGAAAGGTGTATGGTACATATTAAACACATTTATTAATACATTAAGTTTTAATTCTATTTAAGTTGGTTGAACTTGATTGAACTGAATTGTCAAGTTTCTACTCTGGGTAGGAAATTGTGACAAAACAGATGCTTTTTCCTGACAGGAAAGAAGGTATGGCATCTTCTATAATAATGGAATTGTAGCTGGGATGAGGCCGTCCAGCTGGGAACTACATTTCCCAGCCTCCCTTGTGGTCAGGTGTGTCTGTGTGAGCAATGGAATGTGAGCAGAAGTGATGTGTGCTTATTCTCAGACCAGCCCTTTACACATGTTCTCCTCTATGCTTTCTTCCTGTTTCTGTGAGCAGAAACATGGTTGTTATCGGAACACAGCTTCAATTGGGCAGATGACACTGTTGCCCTAGAGGAGGGTGGAGAAACATGATGGGATGGAATGAACCCAAGTCCACGAATGACTGAATGGAGCCAAGTAGCTCACTTATGTGCCTTGGACTGTCATGTGGAGAGAAACTTCATTGTTCTTTTTTTGCTGCATTGTTGGGTCTTTATGTTATAGCAGCTTAGCCCTTTAACCCTGATAAAGAAGGGGAAACCCTGGCGGTCTGAAAGCCCTAGTTGGTAGGTTGTGGAGAAGAGTGGCTCTTGGTGGTACAGGGCAGGTAGGAGAACATGAGAGCCAGGACTTGGCACAAGACTAGTCACTATGGTAGGTGGGTATTGGCAGGTGAGTGCCCCCCTGATTTCTAATTCCAATTCTGATGGTACTGCCAGGTTGGAGAGATGAGAAGGAAGGAATAAGCTTGGTCATGAGTCATGCAGAAATGTAGTAGTGTTCCTATAGTAAAGATTAACTGACTCGGGAACCGGTGGCACTCAGAGTCACCCCGTTTAGGATTAGAAGGAAATGAAACCAAGGGAGCCGTGTTAGGCCTAGGTCATCCCTGGGCCATGTGATGCTAGATCCAGGAGAGTGGCAGTTCTAAACTCCCCAAAGGGTGACTGGGAATCTTGATTTACTTCAGTCATGGTTATTATAAGAACTGCTGCAGATCTTAGTCTACAGGTGTGGCTTCGTTTGTGGCTTCAGCTCTAAAGATTTGGAGCTAGGAGAAATCAGAGCAAAATCTCATTTACCTCACAATTTGACCTACAGCTGATATAGTGCATTGGCTACAGCTAGGGCACTTTTGTGTAAACTAGAAAAAGTGCCCTCTTTTCTGGGCACATGGCCTGGCAAACACACAATGTACCAAATTAGGAAAGAAAGCATGGCTTGGTGAGTCCAGTACATTTTGGATTTCAGCTCCCATTTGCCTCCATGACTGGGCATCTTTGTGCAGTGAACAACATGCACAACTGTACATAACGGCCTTGCAGACTACCAGAAGTACAATGAGAGTGAAATTGGAGAATGAAGGACCAATTCAAATGTGACCCACTGACTTGGAAATGCAAAAGGAAACTATTTTGGAAAAGTGCTACCAAGTGAATGTAAGTTTGTGTGCCCAATGCACAGTGAGGCCAAACAATACCAAAACGTTGGAGTTTGGAGCAGAGAAAGATTTATTGCAGGGCCAAGCAAGGAGACGGGTGGCTCATGACCCCCCAAACTGCCCGAAGGGTTTCAGGAAAGCATTTTTAAAGGCCAGGAGAGGGAGGGGAGTCACAGGATATGTGATCAGCTCATGCACAATTCTGTGATTGGTTGATGGTGAGGTAACAGGGCAGTGTCACAGGGGTCAACATTATCAGTCCTCAGGCTCCAGCAGGCCTGGGGGCTATACTCAGATTCATCAAGTAGTTAACATCTTCCATTCAGTGGTGGGCTTTCATATCTGTAAAACAACTCAGGAAATGTGCATCAGATACTGTTATCTAGGTATTTCAGAGAGGAGCTAAAGCAGAGGACGTGGGGGAAGGGCCTGCCTGGGGAAGGCCACACAGGGTCCTGCTCGGTTACAGAACCAAAAGGCGAAGGGTGATTTAACAAGTTTTAAACTTGATATGCAAAGGGCTATACTCAAATATACAATGTATTTTCTTGTATCAATACCTTTTGCTCATGCTGTTTCCCATCTGAAGCATCCGCTCTGGTTATATAATTCTTATACATGCTTGAAGGCTCAGCTCTAGCCTTAACTCTCCAAAAAGCCTTTCATGACCTCTGTAGAGATCCCTCCCTCCCTCTTGCTGCATAATCAAATGGGTAAGCCATGCTCAAAAAGACGTCTATTTGTTTGAGTGACTGAGAGTCTGGAAAACTTCTTCTCCAGTCCAAAACAATGTTAAATTCCACGTAGGAAACCTCCAACAAGCTCCCCATGGTAGGGTATGGGAGCGTGGGACCAATCAACTTAAAGTCTTTCCCCTGTTCAAACAGTATTTTAACAAATTCTTGTAGTGAAAATAGCACTAGGCTCATTGCCTAGTTCTAGTTCTAGTCCAGTTTTGTTATTAATAGCCACGTGACTTTGAGCAAGGTGAACCACCTCTCTGGCCAGCCTTAGTTCCCTACCCTATAAAATGAAGAAAGAGCTTTATTGGTCTACCATGTTGTAAAGCAATGCGATAAACAATGTGGTAATTGAGCTGAACTGTGAAGATGTATTAATATCTATGTTAATACCTCACTTCTAGCTCAGCCTGAAGAGACTTTTCTTTGTTGGTGAAAGGTCATAAGGTGTTTTACGTGTCTGATGACCAACAAACAACTATACAAAACTCAAGGAAAATATAACTCTCCCTCTTAGCATGTGTAATTTTACTTACCTTGTTGTTATTAATGGGCTGCCACCACATCTTTCTCCTGTAGGAAGTTCATTCATCCATTCTATTTAGGGTTGCTAGATTTATCAAATAAAAGTACAATAAGATTCCTCCATATTTGTTTAGTACTTCACAGGTTATGTAGAGGCAGGGCAATGGAATGGAATGGAATGCACTATAGCAGCAGGAATAGCCTTGCTATCTAAAGCGTGTCTCTCCACTGGCTGCTCCAGGATTACCTGGGAGCTGGTTAGAAATGCAAACTCTACGCCCCACCGCAAACCTATTGAATCCAAATTTGCATTTTAACAAGGTCCCCAGGTGATAAATTGTATGTTAAAACTTGAGAAGCCCTGGGCTAGCTGCTAATTTCCTCCCACATCTGCTCCACAGCTGTCCCTAAACTCTGGAATAGGGAAAGGGGAGGAGGGTTGCCTAAAATGGGAACTTTCCATTGGCTCCTGCATCATAGGGACTGTAGCAGATTCAGTGGTTTTGTAGGGCAGGGCTGCATAAATAGCAGGTAACGTTGAGTTTTCTGTCTGGGCCATGTGCTAAAATGAAGTCAGAAACCACATCCACAGTATGATGAGAGCACCATGTCTAGGCAAGCCTTGACCTGGGTCAGGCTGTCATCTCTGCCTGGTTGTGACATCTATGCCTGTGAGTACTCTTGGCTCCCCTTCTGGCTCCATTTCCTCACCTATGAGGCCCTCTCCCTTTTCCTTTCAGGTTCTAGGTGTGCCTCCCCCCACCAACCAAAGTGAACACCTGGGAAAGAAGGCATGTACTCTGCTGTGCGGCCTGGTTCCTAACAGGCTGCGGACCGGTACCGGTCCGCGGACCAGGGGTTGGGGACCCCTGATCTAGTGTGAAATTAAGTACATGTTTCTCTTCCCCTGGGCTTGTTGCTTTCTCAGTTGCCTTCTTCTTTCTGAACCCCCTTTTTAAAGGGATATCAGTCCTCAGCTAGCTATTGGACTAGGGTATTGGGGGAGAGGCTGGGTCATACATGCCTTCTTAGAATAAGGACAGCTCTCTTTGTAGGCTCTTGACCCCAGCCCTACCCATATTCCTTAGTCTCTCCACTTGGCCAGCCTCTCACACAGTTGCTCTTCCTGCCCCACCCCACCCCTCCCAGTCTGGTCTTTGTTGGGCTATGGGTGAGGCTAGACTGGGGATGGCTGTACCCCAGAGACCAGTCAGAGACACAGAGACACTAAAGCAACCTGGGGAGGCCTAGGAAACCAGAATAGGAAGGAGCACAGAGAAGTAGGCATAGTATGGTACCTGTGGGTCTGATAAGAGGGGACTGGGGACTGGGATTCAGAGTCAAGAAAGGCTCCAGTTTTCAGAAGAATTAGGGAGTTGGCCTCAGATCTGGGAACCTGACATGCTGACCAAGGATCCAGGGAACAGAGAGAGTCATGACTGGGCACAAGTTATTGGCAAGAAACCAGGGACTGGACAGAGGTCCTGAGGTCACAAAGGGCCAGAAGCTGGGAGAGATTTGGACCTCTAAGTGGGGTTGGTGGCTTTAGGAGCAAAGGTTCAAGTCCTGTGCTAAAGTCCCACCATTTGCTTTATTCATCTGTGTTAGAGACTTGGGCATTATAGAGTGGGGGTTAAGAATGTGGGTTCTGGATCCAGACGACTAGAGTTTAATTCCTGGCTTCACCACTCACCAGCGGTGTATCTTTGGATAAGGCACTTAATTTTCTTGTGCCTCCGTTCTCCATTGTCTCATCTGAGGGACGCTGTGAGCATCAACTGAGACAACGCACAGCAAACACTTAGCACAGTACCGGCACTCAGACAACCTAGATAAATGCTGTGTGTTATTATGATTAACTTTTTTTTTTAAAGCTATTTTTTAAAATTTATTTTTGGCTGCGTTGGTCTTTGTTGCTGCATGCCGGCTTTCTCTAGTCGTCGCAAGCAGGGGCTGCTGTTCGTTGTGGTGCGCGGGCTTCTCATTGCGGTGGCTTCTCTTGTTGCAGAGCATGGGCTCTAGGCGCGCGGGCTTCAGTAGTTGTGGCACGCCAGCTCAGTAGTTGTGGCTCGCAGGCTCTAGAGCGTAGCAGGCTCAGTAGTTGTGATGCACGGGCTTAGTTGCTCTGAGGCATGTGAGATCTTCCCGTACCAGGGATTGAACCCATGTTCCCTGCATTGGCAGGTGGATTCTAACCACTGTGCCACCAGGGAAGTCCCTATTATGATTAACTTTTGTCAACCTAAATAAGGAGGTAAACTGAGGCAAGCTCAACTTACCCAAAATTTGGGTTTGTTTATTCAGGAATAGCAGGGGAAAGTACAATAGCAAGCTACAGGTGAGTCCCTTGAGTGTTTGGGGCGGGCTGTATTTATAAGCAAGGAGCGCAAAGAGGGGGAAGTCCAGCCAGAGTCCAAGCAGTAAGTTCACTGGCTTGAGGATGGGGAGAGATGTTCATTGATTAGGAGATAAGTCTCCGTCCTCTGTAAATCAGGCATTTAATGGAAATCCGTCTCTCGGTTAAGTTCCGTTCTTCTGAGGGTGCATGCATGAGATTCTCCACTTCCTATCTTCCGGTTCCATTTTAAACTGAAACCCTCTCACACCCTCAAACTCCGTGCTTCCATCCCACTGCTCCTCAAACTGACCTATGGTCATCGGTACATGTTCCCTCTGCTTGGAACACCCTTTTTTGGTTAATTCCTTTTCATCTTTCAGGCCTCAGTTCAGAAATCACTTTCTGTGTGAATTTCTATGAGAAAAATGCACTGTGTTTTCTTTTGTTCTCACACTAACAATACTTTTGACATCAGGTATGTGGATTTTCCACACCTAACAATTCTCTGACATCAGCTGGGTGTCCTACAAGTCAATTCTTTTCCAACACTAACTGGAGTTATCGCAGACCTCACAGGTTAAGGGCTCAGTCCCACAAGACTGCCACCCACTGAGATGCCAGTTGAAAGTCCAGGTTGTCACCTGTGCTTCTCACCGACTGTCTGTAAATTGGAGGTTCCCATGACCCACTCCTCAGGTTTGATCATAGGCCGGAGCAGCTCACAGAACTCAGGGAAACACGTTTATTGGTTTATCATGTAATAAAGGATATGATAAAAGATAGAGATGAACAGCCAGATGAAGAGGTACATAGGGCAAGATCTGGGACGGTCCTGAGCACAGAAGCCTTTGTCCCCATGGAGTTGGGGTGCACCACCCTCCTGGCATGCAGATGTGTTCATCAACCTGGAAGCTCTCTAAACCCTATACTTTTGGGGTTTTTATAGAAGCTTCATCACATAGGCATGATTGATCATGAACTCAACCTCGAGCCCCTCTCCCCTTTCCAGAGGATGAGGGGCATGGCTGAAAGTTATGAGCTTCTAATCATGGCTTGGTTTTTCTGGTGATCAGCCCCCATCTGGAAATTATCCAGGAGCTCACCCAGAGTCGCCTCATTAGATCAAGAGACACTGCTATCACCCAGGAAATTCTAAGGGATTTAGGAGCTCTGCATCGGGAACCAGGGTCAAAGATCAAATGTTAGAACCAAAGATGCTCCTACTGCTCTTATCACTTAGGAAATTACAAGGGTTTTAGGAGCTCTGTGCCAGGAACCTGGGGAAGGGGGAGTGGCATGCAGAGACCAATGTATATATTTCTATTATCTCACAGGGTCCCTTCCCAGACCCTCTTGGAATGGGTGAGATGCTCTCCTTCATTCTCTCACAGCACTTGCTCTTTCACATCATGCATTGTAATTGCTCATTTCCTTGTCTGTATCTCCCATCAGACCCTCGGCTCCATGAGTTTTTAGATTACATCGTTTTTTGTTTTTTTTTTCCATTGCTGTCTCACCAGTGCTGACACATGGTAGAAATTCATTAAATGTTTGTTGATTAAATGAATAAATGGTGAGAGACTCCAGGCTTAGATCCTTTGGGGAGCCATAGCCAGACAGAATTTCTCTGTTAAAGCTTAATCTACTGGCAGCTGAACAATGTAGAGCCAGAGCCCCAAGGCCTGAGGTCCCTTTCAGATGAAGTCCCACTCAGGAGGTGGCAGTAAAACCCACCTGGCCCCATCCCCCTTACCTGCTTCCTGTGTGTTGTATGGGCCACAGGGGCATGGAGAGGAACAGCTTTCAATTTGAGGGGGGTCCCTACACATCATCCAAGCTGCTTTGGCAGCCACCATCTTTCCCAATCTGGTTTGTGTAATGATGCCTCAAGGCTGGTAAACAAAAAATAGTCTAATACCATTCAAACCATTCTGGGAAGTACAGTATGTGTGCTCCTGCTTGTGGCATATGAATCTGTCTTACATCATTAAGATGCTGCTTTTCCAAGTGTTCATAAACTCTTAAATTTATTTTCTTTTAATAGATCTCTCAGTCTGTCTTTGTGAGGAAAATGATAGCCTCCACCAGCAGAGCTGCTGGAGCCAGGACAGGGGTTTAAAGGCTGCGGGGGCCTGAAGAGATGGGCTTAGAAGTTGCAGGGGACAGGCTGGACAATGGGCCCCTCCTTCCTCCTCCTGAGCTCTGCCACTTTCCTGGGGAGCAATCACAGAACATTCTCAGGGACCTCTATGTGACCATCAGAACTGCCTAGACACTTGTAGAGAAATTCTACACATTTCTCCAAAACTTGCAGGTGGTAGAGTTCACCTGGGGAGAGTTCATTTTGTGTGAGAAAAGTAGACAGGTAACAAGTGAGAGCAAGTGAGAATTGGAGCCAGGGAGGTAGCTGCCAGCTGCTCTCAACATGGGCAAACTAGCCATGTGTACTGATTGCAGGTTTGGGGCACTGGGGTTAGGACTGGAGAGTTTGGCCCCCTTTAGATAATTTGGAAAAAAGCACATTTAAGCTTCGGAGACCCTGATTTCTTGCCCCATTATCAAAGGGCAATTTAGAGTCACATTGCTGTCTGTGGGGTTCCAGGGTAGGGTTTTGCTAAATCTGCTAAATTGTCTCCTTGGTGTATGCCTTAAAAAACCCTGCTATAGTTGGCCTTCCAAATTGGCAGTTTCCACATCTGTGGATTCAACCAACCATGGATCAAAACTGTTTTGTTAAAAAAAAAATTCTAGAAAGTAACAAAAAGCAAAATTTGTGGGCTTCCCTGGTGGCACAGTGGTTGAGAGTCCACCTGCCGATGCAGGGGATGCGGGTTCGTGCCCCGGTCCGGGAAGATCCCACATGCTGCGGAGCGGCTGGGCCCGTGAGCCATGGCCGCTGAGCCTGCGCCTCTGGAGCCTGTGCTCCGCAACGGGAGAGGCCACAACAGTGAGAGGCCCGCGTACCGCAAAAAAAAAAAAAAAAAAAGCAAAATTTGAATTTGTTGTGCCAGTAACTATTTACATAGCATTCACATTGTATTTACAACTATACAGTGTATTAGGTATTATAAGTAATCTAGAGCTTATTTAAAGTATGTGGGAGGATGTGTGTAGGTTATATGCAAATACTATACCATTTTACATAAGAGACTTGAACATCTCTGGATTTTGGTATCTGGAGGGTTCCAGGATTAATCCTCCATGGATACTGAGGGACGACTGTACTTCAGTCTACTTTAAACCTCTTTTCCCAACAGGGAACCCATATCAGTTAAGGCTCTGGACACTTTTAGCCTAAAGTCAATTTATCCTCATAAACAGAAACTATAGGATTCCAAAGGAAGCCACTGCTTGTGGAATATTCAATAGGAGAAAAACCAAAAAGGAGACTTGCTTAGAAGCCCCATGCCTATTCACATGGGAAAAAGAATCCAAATCTGGGGATCTGAGAGGACCACCAGGGCCTTCCTCAGATATTTAAGTGAGAGAAATGATGCAGATTCAAGTGAAAGACAACTTGAACTGGAAGCAGCATTGGTGTTTGGCTGAGTGGCTTTTGGACAGTGAGCTGTAAGGAGTTTGTTTCCCTGCAGATGTCTTGCAGGCACCTGTAAGGAAAGAGATGTTCCCAAGTGTTTCGGGGAGTAGGGACTGGGAGGGTTTATTGCTAAGTGACCCACGCTATAGCCTGTTGACAGCACAGAAGGGCAACTTGGCCCTCTTGAGACTGTACTGTCTATACTAGTATTTCCTTAATATATATATATTTTATAAATTTATTTGTTTTTGGCTGTGTTGGGTCTTCGTTGCTGCTCACGGGCTTTCTCTAGTTGCGGTGAGTGGGGGCTACTCTTCACTGTGGTGTGCGGGCTCCTCATTGCAGTGGCTTCTCTTGTTGCAGAGCACGGGCTCTAGGCACCCAGGCTTCAGTAGTTGCAGCATGCGGGCTCAGTAGTTGTGGCTCATGGGCTCTAGAGCGCAGGCTCAGTAGTTGTGGAGCATGGGCTTAGTTGCTCCGCGGCATGTGGATCTTCCCAGACCAGGGCTCGAACCTGTGTCCCCTGCGTTGGCAGGCGGATTCTTAACCACTGCACCACCAGGGAAGCCCCTCCTTAATATTTTTAAAATATTTATTTATTTATTTTGCCATGCTGTGTCTTAGTTGCGGCTCGCCAGCTCTTTAGTTGTGGCTTTCTGGCTCCTTAGTTGCAGTACGCAGGCTCCTTAGTTGCGGCATGTGAACTCTTAGTTGTGGCATGCATGTGGGGTCTAGTTCCCTGACCAGGGATTGAACCCGGGCCCCCTGCGTTGAGAGCGTGAAGTCTTAACCACTGCGCCACCAGGTAAGTCCCCTCGTTAATATTTTTGAGTCAACTTTTTTTATATTTAAACAAATTTTCATTAAAAGGAAACTTTATAGCACTATCGTACATTGAAATCCAGTATCAATACCCTAAATAAAAGTGTAATAACTAGCCTGTAACTGTTAATTAGAAATGTTTATCTGGGCATGACTAACAATCATCTCGCATCTCACTGGTGGTTTGCCTCACACACTTCGGGCAAAACTGTATTGTTCTAAGCAATTTCTCCATCCTCAGGACTACAACGGGCCTTGAAGGCCATCTAATGATCCTCTCTCCCCCATCTCATCCTGAGATAGTCTACACAGTCTTTTGTCTGATAGCCTCCTGCTTCAGCTTGAACTCTTTTTTTTTTTGGCCACACTGCATGGCTTGCAGGATCTTAGTCCCCTGACCGGGATTGAACCCAGGCCCTGGCAGTGAAAGCGCGAAGTCCTAACCACTGCACCGCCAGGGAATTCTCTTGAATTTCTCTTATGAGGACATGGGAAACCTTTTGCTTCTGACCACAAACTGCCATTGCACATTCTTCTTTGCCCTCTGATGTTGACATAAGTATATAGCCTTTGAAGGACTTTTACTGCTAGTGGAAACCTGACATAAGGCCACTTGGGTGTCCCCACCTTTGCGCTCTCCCTCTTTCTCTCTTCTCTTTTAACTTAGCCCTTGTAAGGAGGAGGACCAAGGAGCACATAGGTGATGCTGGTGTGTTGGAGAGAATACAGAGGGTTGAGGTTTGATTTATGTGCATTACTCTGAGGGAAACAAAAACCAAACACAGTGAGCTGGTTCCAGTAAGAAATCCTTAGTCTTGGGAGGGAAGGGGAAAGTACTGAATGCAGATGTGTGCATCTCCTGGTCCAGCTGCCTTTCAAATCATCTTGGAATCTTTTCAGAAAAAGAAGGTGGAAGAGAGGCAGGGGGTGGGGGGGTGTCTCTAAATAAAAAAAAAAGCCTTGGTAGGACATCAGCACTTAAGCCTGCTTGGCTGTTCCTCTAAGAAAGGGTATCACAAAGGGAAGAGGCGTTATCTCCATCCATAACAATACATGGCACGGTGACTTTGGCATCCCAAGGGCCTCCGTGCCTCAGTGGTAGCTGCAGATAGGAGTGCGCAGCAGACAGAGTTCCTTAGCACAGGTACCAAAGAATAAACAGGGGTGCAGTGGCAGCAGCCCCTGGCAGGAAGCAGCTACTCCTTATGCATTCAGTTATTATTCAGGGGTCTTTTGTTCGAGGCTAAGTTCCGTGTGAGAGATAAAGGCAAGAGCTGGTAAAATTTGGGAGAGGACTGGTAGTGTGGCCTGGCAAGGCCTGGGGGAGCTCAGGTAACAATCAGCTCAGAGGAAAACTCTGATGAAACCAGTTCCAGCCATCACAGAATAAGGGGTACATGCCCTTCTAAAGAAGGTCTTTTTCAAAACTCTCAGAAAGGCCTTTAAAATATAATACATGGAAGCAAAGTCTGCAACAGAAACAGGAGGTGTCCTGCCCCATCATTATTGTGAATTAGCCACTTGATCACTGACCATCGCTTGAACATACAGGCACCGCAGCAGCAAATGGGTCTGGGTGATTGGAGGCCAGCTATTTGTCCTCTAGAGAGACAGAGCTATTAGGGCGATGTCTGGGTGAGTTATTGAAGGGGAGGGAGGCACTCATAGCGCAAAATGGGTCCTCGAAATAGTTTCTTGTGCGATGGCTCAGAAAGAAAAATGGGACTCCAGCCCCATTTGCTAATGTCTGCTGCATCTAGGCAGGGAGTGGGGTCTGTCCGTGAGCTTCATGTTGACATAGGTGCTGGGGAGACGTTGGAGAGGAGAAAACAGGCTGGAAACATTGCTGTGGGGATCAGCACTGGGGTGGGGAGCGGCTGCAGGGGAAGCAGCTGCATTTGGGTGGTGGAGGTGGGAGGAGGCTTGCTGAGTTTCGAGCATCCAGCCCAGCTCTGTCTGCCCTTAGGGCCCTGGATCAGTGCCCTGGGCAGCGACTGGGGGGAGGGAGGTGGGAGGGAGCTCCTGGGGTCAGAACCACTCATCTGAGACTGGCTTTGCAGTGGATACCTTCATGTGTGAGGGGTGCACCAAGGTCATAGACTGGTGTAATGCCAAGTTCTTTTTTGTTTGTAATATTTCAAATTCCTGGTTCCCAGGTACTGATCACCAAAACAATCAGGTGGCAAGGACCTGTTTACCTCATATCTGCTTAGGAAAGGAGGTTTTTGCTGGCCTTCGCCCTCACAGGAGCTGCCAAGAGCCTCTTCTCTTCTCCTGCAGCTCTCTCTTCCCTCAGCTCTTACAAAGCATGCCAGGAAGTCACTTTCTTGCCTCCTTTCCATGGGAGAAAGAAGGAGGAATAATAATGAAAGTCCATATTTACAAGACTTTACATGAAGACTTTACATGAGCCACGCATTCACAATGATCCTGAGGTGTAGCTGTTAATACTGGCCCCATTTTACAGATGAGGACACTGAGGTTCATTCACCCCTGCTTATTTCCTTCACAACGTGGATCACCACCTCTATTCATCTGGTTTATTTGTACCTTTGTCTGCCTGCCCACATACTCTGCGAGAGAGGACTTCTGCCTGTTTTGTTCACTGTGTAATGTCCAGGGCCTAAAAGTATGTGTGGCATGTCACAGCTTCTCAATAGGTTGTATCTTTCGTCACGTCTGGGATTTGATTTTACCCTACTTACAAGCTCATAATTTAGCCTGTTATTGTTTTGTGGGTGCTGGAAGGAAACACAAGACTCCCGGATCAGAAACAACAAACTGTATGACTCACAGCACAGCAAGTAGTATGAACATCAACATGTTTGCCTCAGTTCCCCATATCCCCAAGTCCCACAGGGCAACACAGAGGGAGGCAGATGCATGCTTTATACATACTGGGTTTACATCACGGCTGAGGGACACTGAGCTTGGGGAACCCAGCATTTTGTAGCAGGCAGTAAGTGTGCCTACTCTTTGTCCCAGAGGTGACATTAATTCATCCCTCAAGATTCCTCGCTGCAAACGTAACCCTGAGAAATGTCCCAGATAAAGAGCACTCATGGTCTTGCATTGTTAGCATGGCCAGCAACAAATACAGGTGCACAAGAGACCCATGGAGGAATGTCTCCCAATATCCTCCCCTTTCTGCACTTTTGAACTGCACCTGGGTACTTGGCAGGGCTACTTTGTATTAGTTTCTCTTTAATGCATAGGCCTTGCCTCCTTATCTGATCTAGACTATGAACTTAATGGGGACAATCCCTCCTGCATAATTTGTGGTCCTCATAACTGTCCAAGTTTGATGCACACAGCAGCTGCTTAGTAAACAACAAAGACAATGACAATGACAGCAGCAGCAGGCTTTGAAGTCACAGACCTGGGTGTGAATGTCAGCTCTGATTCTAACTCATGTTGTGACCTTGGGCAATTTGCTTGACCCCTCTAAACCTGTTTACTCGTCTGTAAAACGGGCACAAGACAAGGTATTTATTTCAGAGGGTTCTTGTAATTTAAGTAAATTAATCCAAATGTGGCAAATAGAAAAGTGCCTGGCATGTAATAAATATTCAATAAATGTTAGCTATTTATTACTGCAATTATTATTACTGAGCCCCTATGTGCCAGGCACTTTAATAATCAGTTTAAAAAATATAATCCTCATCTTATTTGAGCATAATAGATGTCATTATCCCTTTTTTGTACAACAGGAAACAGGTTCAGAAAGATTAAAGTAACTTTTACACAAAGTGGCAGAGTGGAGTTTTGAGTACTCTGTGCTATTTCTGAATGGTTTCATCCTTTCTGAAGGAGTGGAATTGGCGACACCACTCTTTTTTTTTTAACATCTTTATTGGAGTATAATTGCTTTACAATGGTGTGTTAGTTTCTGCTTTATAACAAAGTGAATCAGTTATACATATACATATATCCCCATATCTCTTCCCTCTCGTGTCTCCCTCCCTCCCACCCTCCCTATCCCACCCCTCTAGGTGGTCACACAGCACCGAGCTGATCTCCCTGTGCTATGCGACTGCTTCCCACTAGCTATCTATTTTACATTTGGTAGTGTATATATGTCCATATACACACTACCACTCTCTCACTTTGTCCCAGCTTACCCTTCCCCCTCCCCGTGTCCTCAAGTCCATTCTCTAGTAGGTCTGAGTCTTTATTCCCGTCTTGCCCCTAGGTTCTTCATGACCATTTTTTTTTTTTTTAGATTCCCTATATATGTGTTAGCATACAGTATTTGTTTTTCTCTTTCTGACTTACTTCACTCTGTATGACAGACTTTAGGTCCATCCACCTCACTACAAATAACTCAATTTCTGGCGACACCACTTTTAAATGAAATGCTTGGAGACCCTCACAGCCACCAAGCCACCGAGAATCTTACCTCGACTTTCCCTAGAAACCTGGCCTGAGGGAGTGGAGCGGGGAGAAGCTGAAGGGGAGAGCTGGGGTTGGGGCTGGCTTTTTGAGGAGCTGAGGGTGAGAACAGTGTGTTGAAGGAGGACCAAAGCAGAATTAAATCCAAATGCAGGTGATTTCACTGTGGTTGGGAAAATAACAGCTTTCTGGCCAGAGAATGGAAACCCCTCCCACCAGAGGCAGTGGGGCCCAGGCTCCCAGCAGCTGGGAAGGCTCCTGCACTCACCACAGCAAGCAGGTCTCCCGGATCCAGTGTTTGCTTTCCTTTCTCCTGGGATTTATGCAGAGAAGGCTGTAGAGCAAGAAACCATCAGAGACCAAATAAAACCAATTTAAGGCCAAACAGATGCTCTCTTCTTAAAGGTGCTCAGGGTGACTTAATCTGCAACAGAGCTGCTTGTCACCCCTCCCTAATTTGGGGGCCTCCTGTTGGGGAGAGTTCATCCCCTTCTCTTGGGATATGAGCCAGCTGGGACAGATGCTTCACTCAAAGACACCTGTGCATTTTGTCCCTGATCTGAGCTCCCTGCGAAGGGTCTGTGAACTCATCAAGCAACTCCAGGAAGTGGAAGAGGATCAAAGAACACAAGAGAATCGTCATTTAAGGGTCTTTGAAAGTCTAGCTGGATGTGCTGTGAAGAGGGAAGAGGCAGCTTCCTTGCCCAAGGGCTTCGTACAGAGAGAAGAGCTGTGAGGCCTCAAAAAGGACCACTTGCACCATCGTTCCCCGGGCACAGGAGTGGGGCTTTTAACATGCAGATTAGTGGGCCCCCTCTCAGACCCTCCACATCAGAATCTCTGGGGCTGGGTCCCCACAGTTAGCATTTTGAACAGGCTCTCCAGGTGAGTCACACATGGGTTCTAGAGGGCTTTAGCCTTATCTCTACTACATACTGGCTGTGTGATCTTGGGTAAGCTATTTAACTCTCTGAGCCTTAGTTTCTTCCTTATAGAGTGGAATAAAAATAGTACCTCCTTCACAACACTATTGGGAGGATTAAATGAGATTTTTTATGTCTCATTCAACATGGTAGTTTTTATTAAACTTCTTGTCCCCCTGCCATGCATTTTTTTTCTGCTTCTTCTTTTCAGTGGGAAATGCAAACTTATTTTTCTCTATTTGATGCACCCCTTTTCTTCTCACTGACAGGTGTTTGGCCCCTCTAAACACTTGTTAAAAACAGTGTTAAAAACCTTGGCAAAGCAGAGGCTCCGTGTATAGTGGCTACAGATGGCTACCACATGGCATGCTTCTCTTGAGAAGTGCCTACCTGGCAGTGCCCACTTTCAGATTGCCTTCTCATCCCTCCCCATAGTTAGAACTTAGGCATCCAGCGTTGCGTCTCTGTGTGGCCCTCCTCTCTGTCAAGGCTACGGACCCTGAGTTAGTCTTGTGGCTGCATAATGTTGCAGCCTGTGTTATCGATCTCTTGTGAGTTTGGTGAATGGGAGTTAATTCCTCAAGAATATTCCCCCCTGTGTCGGCTGACAAAATACAGTTTGTTAATTTCTGAAACAGAAAGCCAGCTCCCAGACCCAAGTTGACCCCACGGAGGAACAGGTCCTGTCTTCAATGGTCATTTGAACACGATTTCATCCAGATTCTTTCTTTCGAGGTAAGAGGGTTGCAAGTGGTTGCCTCTGCTGTGGTGTTGTCCCAGACATTGCTGTTACTCATAAGACATGAAGAGTTATTTGACTTTTGGAAGCGGGGGTAATGGTGGCTGCACATTAGGATCACCTGGTTAGTTTTAAAACAGATTCCTGGGCCCTGCTCACAGAGATTCTGATTTAACTGGTATCAGCAGGTTTTAAAAGCACCCCACCCAGGCGATTCTAAAGTAGAGTCAGGGCTGGGAACCACTGCTTTAAACTATGTGAATTTGCACATTCCACAAATATAGGCATACCTCATTTTATTGTGCTTTGCAGATATTGTGGGGTTTTTTTTAAAAACAAATTGAAGATTTATGGCAATCCTGCATCAAGCAAGTCCATTGGTGCTATTTTTCCAACAGCATTTGCTCACTTCATGTCTCTGTCTCACATTTTGGTAGTTCTCACAATATTTCAAACTTTCCCATTATTATTATATTTGTTATGGTGATATGTGATCAGTGATCTTTGTTACTGTTGCAAAAACATTACAACTTGCTGAAGGCTCAGATGATGGTTAGCATTTTTTAGCAATAAAGTGTTTTTAAATTAAGATATGTACATTGTTTTATAGACATAATGCTATTGCATACTTAATAGACGACAGTATACTGTAAACATAGCTTCTATATGCAGTGGGAAACCAGAAAATTAATGTGAGTGACTTTATTGCTATATTTGCTTTATTGCAGTGGTCTGGAACTGAACCCACAGTATCTCCTAGGTATGCCTGTATTGAGTGCTTATCATGTACCAGGCTCTCTTATAGGCCCTGGGAATACAGCCATGAATAAAAGTGACAAAAATCCTTACCCTCATGGAGTTTATGTTTTAATGGGAAAGACAGATAATAAATAAGATAATTATATATATTATATATATAAAATGTTAAATGATGGTAAGTACAATGGAGAAAAATAAAGGAAGTTAGGAGGGAATGGCAGGAGTGATTTGTGAGGCACTTTGAATTAGGGTGGTTGTTTTAGTCTGCTTGGGCTACTATAACAGAAATACCATAGACTGGGTGGCTTAAGCAACAAACACTTATTTCTCACAGTTCTGGGGTCTGCAAAGTCCAGGATCAAGGCGCCAGCAGATTTGGTGTCTGGTGAGAGCCTGCTTCCTAGTTTAGAGATGGCTGTCTTCTCCCTGTGACCTCACACAGCAGAAGGGGTGAGAGAGCTCTCAGGGGTCTCTCTTATAAGGGCACTAATCCCATTCATGAGGGCTCCACTCTTAGGACCTAATCACCTCCCAAAGGCCCCACCTCACTATCATCACATTGGGAGTTAGAATTTCAACATATGAATTTTGGGGGGACACAAACATTTCCTTGACCACAACAGTGGTCAAGGAAAACTTCATGGAAAAAGGGACAATTAAGGAAGACCTGAAAGAAGTTCCTGGGTTGAGCCATGCAGATTTCTGGAGGAAGAGTCTTCTTGGCAGAGTGAATAGCCAGTGCAAAGAGCTCAAGTCAGGAGTGTGCTTGGTGTTCTAGGAAAAACAAGGAGCCTGGTGTGGCCGGAGGGAAGTAAGGGGGAGAGTAGTAGTTAGAGAGCTCATGGTGGCAGTGGTAGCAGCTGGACAAGTTGCTCAGGGCCATGTAGGCCCTTGTAAGGTAGATTTTTACTTTGAGTGAGATGAAAAGACATTGGATGGTTTTGAGCAGAGGAGTGGCATGATCTGACTTATGAAGGTCACTCTGGCTGCTGTGGGGAGGCTAGACTATGAGGAGCAAGGATGGAAAGAGGGAGGCTGTGTGGGGGGTTAGGGGAGTGTTCGGATTTGTCTGGGTGTTCTTGTCCCCTCTTATTGTCTCCCCTTGGTGGAATGGCAGTTGTCGGGGGAGTTCGTAACCCTGGACTTTGTGCCGCAAGGTTAAAGGGAGAAATAAATCAGATATGAAAGTGTGCCTAACATTTGCAGATGTGGCTTCTCTGGATTAAGAGCCAAACAAACACATCATGACAATTTCTCTTCCTCTTTTGTCTCTTATTCCGCCTCAGATTCCCCTCCCAACCTATTCCTTGAGGATTCCTAGACACATTTTTTTCCCTGCAGTGACCTAGGTCTCTTATCCTGCTTTACCTCCCGCTTTTGACAGAGAGATAAAGGCTTCTGCATTGATGTGAGTGGAGATCTTACTATAGCGCCACCTGTGAAACAGCAACGGGCAGTAGAGATGCTTAACCTGTAAAATGTTCGTTGCACTGGGAAAAATCAATACAATAAATGTTGACTTAATGGGACCCCTTGGGGAAGGGGACTCTGGGCAATGTAACATTCTAGTTGATTGAAACGTAACCCGCTCCTCACCCCTGCTTTTTTTCCTCCCTTTTTTTTCCGCATTAGTTCTTGTTTCTGAGTCTAAAAATAATGGGTTTTACCATGTGCTTATCAGGTGCCAGGCACTGTGCTAGGTGTTTTACAGACCATTGTCTTATTTAATCCCAGCAACAACTGATGATATAGACGTTATCATTATCCCCATTTTAAAGTTGAGGAAATTGAGGCTCAGAGAAATTAGTCACCCAAGGTGGCGCATCTGGTAAATAGCTGAGCCCATCTGATACTGAAGATCAGCCTATCAGTGTTTGTCCCTCATGGACTCTTCCTGGGCTCCAGGCAGGGTCTCAGTGCTACCGTGCCAGCCACCTGGGAGATGCTCAGGGTCAGTGATGCAGGCAGGGAGGGAGCTCAGGGGCACGGGCTGTGCAGAGGAAGGCCTGGGAACAAGGTCCATTTATTATTATTATTTTTAAAAAATAAAAGCCCCAACATCAGCTTGTTTTCTTGTTATTAGGCTCTTCTAGTGGACTGTGGAAAAGCAATGTTTAGTTCATTGATAACAGTGTTAAAATGTTACTATAAGTGGTAAAGCTCCTTAATTTGGTATACCTAACTTTTATTTTTTGCAGGGGGTGGGTAGTGGTAGGGTGGTAGGCAGTGGTGCAAGGAAACCAACCTGAATTAGCTGTAAATCTGAAATCCAGGCTCTTTTCAATACACAGTTTCATTCCTTTCAGTCACAGTTGGTAACAGGAGCTAATGTTACCAAAGTGAGAACCTATTTTAATAAATAGATAAGAAAAATCATTCATTGTTCTATGAAAATGGATTCTTCCCTAGTTTAAAAATGTCTGAAAATGTTTACTTTTTTCAGAAGAATAAAAGCTCTCCTTGCCATTTAGTTTATCCTACTCCTTTGCGTACTAAAGCCAGTTTTCACAGATCAAAGCATAAGACGCTGATCTCAGCTCTGGTCTGAATTCCTGCAAAATTTGAATGAGAATTTCTGTTCTGGATAGCTTCCATGTGCCCCTTCAGACCCTCTCTCCATACTTCTCCACCCTGCACTCTGCTTCGGGAGGGGAGGCTGACCTGTAGGGATGACATCAAAGGCCTGACCATCCCCCACTCCTGTTACTAGCCCTGGGTACCCTGCCCCCACCTTTATAAATTGTCCATTTATTAACCTTTACTCTCCAAAATACCCATTTTGAGTGTGCCATCTACTCCCTGCTGGGACCCTGACTGATACAGGTTTTGAGTGATGTCTCTATCTTTATTCCACCTACAGGTCTGAGACATCAATTTCAAGGTGTTACGACCACACTACTAATTTGAATGTTCAAAGCTCCATACAGCTCCAATGATTGGGTAGTGTCTGGGAACACGGGGACAAAGGAACAATCATCACCTGGCCATCAGATTCCTGTGATGTGGGTTTCAGGAATCTGGGTATGGATAGATCATGACTGGGCAAAAGATAGTTCCAGATCAAGGGGTAATGCTAACCTGTCTGGCCTCTTTGCTTCCCTATCAAGATCTCTCCGGCTAGGCCTTGGGTCTCAGGCATGGGGTTAAGGCAGGAGACCCCTGTGGACTGGATTCAATGCCCACAGTTGGTCCAAGGAGCAGGATAGGAACACCTGGTTCAAGTAAGGGACTTAGGAAAGGAGTTTGAGTCAAGAATCAGACAGTGTGACCCAGGAAAACACTAGTTCGTGAACTCTTTGAGGGAAGACATTGTGTGACTACCTTGCTCACTGCTGTAGTCTCATGAGCACCCAGCCAATAGACTGGCAAATAGTAGGCATTCTATAAATATTTGAGTGAATGATTGAATACAAGATGATGAAAGAATATGCTGACCAATGCACAAAGAAGTTAGGGGGTTACCTTAGGGAGAATCCTATCCCAAGTAGGGAGGTCAATGTTTGGAAATGAGAGCTGTAACTTACCTTCCTTGGCTATAAGAGCCTCAGCCACGCACTGCACACAATCCTTTGGGCAAATTAGCCTACCAAAGCCAAGGACCAGAACCCATGATCAGTATGCCCACTGCAAGTTTTTTTTTTTAACTTTTTATTTTATATTGGAGTATAGTTGATTGACAATGTTTTGTTAGTTTCAGGTGTACAGCAAAGTGATTCAGTTATACATATACATGTATCTATTCTTTTTCAAATTCTTTTCCCATTTAGGTTGTTACATAATACTGAGCAGAGTTCCCTATGTTATACAGTAGGTCCTTGTTGGTTATCCACTTTATTTTATTTTTAAATATTTATTTATTTGGCTGTGCCGGGTCTTAGTTGCGGCATGTGGGATCTTTTAGTTGCGGCATGTGGGATCTAGTTCCCTGACCAGGGATTGAACCTGGGCCCCCTGCATTGCGAGTGCAGAGTTTTAGCCACTGGACCACCAGGGAAGTCCCTGGTTATCCATTTTAAATATAGCATGCCCACTGCTAGTTTTAAATAGAGAAGATTTTGTGAAAATGGGGATCTGATTTGACAAAGATTTTCTTGGAGCTTAAGTAGCTATTTGAAAATGCAGGGAGATTTTTTTCTACTGAAAACAAAATGTGCCTGTAAGGTCTCTTTTACTAGAAACATGGGGAATGCCTTTTTCAGGCATTCTTGTCGAAGAACACAAGGTCACATAAAAGATCTAGTGGCAAATCAGTGCATTATAGTTCTGTTGACACTTCCGCTGTCAGGGCTAATAGTTTTACTTAAGAGTACAATGTGCAAGTGGAATGTTTTAGGTTTTAAAAGTGAGTCTGTATGTATTTAGGGGATCTTTGCTTTATCATTTCTCCCTAGACAGGCCTCCCGAGGACTTCTACCTGGCAATGATTGATGGGGAGGAGGGCAATTAAAGTCAAACTCTGTGCTTTCAATTAAGAAGACAAGTTACAGCTCTGGAAGGCTGGGTGTTTGGGATATAGCAGATCATTCATCTGGGGAGCGTTTTCAAATTTACAGACACCTGTACCTCCCCATCCCATGTTGATGACAGTCAGTTGGGAATCACCAGTTTATACTTTGTATCATTTTGAACCAGACTTTCCCCTTCCAAAGATCTGAAATGGGAGGTTAGCCTGAATTCCAAGAAAAGCATGAACAATGGTGTGGGAGAAGTTGGGTCAGTGAAGTTTTAGGCTCAACCAATGGTAATGGATTATGGTGATCCAGAGTGAATGTCCTCCTTTCCACTCAACCCCTGAGCTTTTAACATTTCAGGTCAGCCTAGGCACCTGGAGCTTGTGGGGGAAAGCACCTTCACAGCCCTGCTGAGAACCAGCAGACAAAAGAAAAAAATGAGGTCATGCCTTTCTTTTACACAATTTTAATGTAATCCTCACCCGTATTAGTGAAAATTGCTTTTTGGTGGCTGGAGGGAAGCAAAGAGCACTTGACTGTCTTAACATCCTCATCCCTGACAGCCTCTGTTAAAATGGAAAATTGTTGAGATGGGAAGATCAGCTTCAGAGACTGACGGGGCAGCAGGTTCAAATCTTTGAAAATTGGTTGTGTAAAATGGTCAATGTCATAAGGAGACATTTCTGTCCCCAGATGCTGTTCACAGACTGATGGTTCTGTCTCGTTCATGTAGACACTAAATGTGCCATAATTATGGTGGGGGGAAGGGATTCAGAAAAGGAAAAGGAAGGTACAGAAGGCAGGGAGGGAGGGAGAAGAGTTTAGAGAGCAGGGATGAAAGTAGAAGAGGGAGGGGGTGGAAAAAAGTGAGGAGAAAAGAAAGGGGAGGGGGGAGGGGGGTTATAATTCAACCCCAGCAGGTGCTGTTAGAGCCACAAGGGCATGCTGGGAGCAAGCGCTGGGGAGCTGAGGAATAAAACCTAGATTAGGAGGAAGGGAAAACGGCATAAAATCCAGGAGTGTATGTGGGGTGGGGGGACTGACAGTCCAAATACCAAGTCCCAACAAGAAGGGAGCAGCTTTCATTGCACGGAGGCTGTGGGGCTCTGTACTTATGGAAAGGATGACAGGAGTGCAATTGTGGGGTGCATGGCAGAGATGGTGACAATGGCCACTTCTATACCTGCCTGCCTAGGAGTTCCTCAGAACAGGGCCCACTGTAGCCCCAAGATTAGCATCGTATAGGTTGGGGCCTAGTGGGGACAGAAGCTGCCAGCGCCCACAGGGCCTGGGTAGACGTGGAGAGGCCAGTGGCACAGCTGTCTGTGCTGTTTAGGAGGCCTTCCTGCTGAAGGGCTGCAAAGAGGCCTTGCTCTGGCCCCAGACAGGCTGAGTGAGTCCCAACATCCTGGCAGCTGTGTGGGCCGCACCTAAACAGCAGTGGCCCTGCTTTCCCCTCTTTTGCCAGGAGAGGGAGGCACAGCCTGCTGACTTCACCCAAATCTCAGGCTCTTGCCTGGGCCTGGGACAGCATGAGGACTGCAGTTGGAGGAGAGGGAGCCTAAGAAACAAGGGTGGGTGGGGCAGAGAGGAGAAAGGCTGGAAGAAGGAAAAAAAAAACAAGGTATAAGCAGAAGTTGTAGAGTCACAGATTTAGGAAGTTGGAGAAACGGAAGGATCCTTATGGCAAGAGAAGGAAAGAACAAGAGTCCCTCCTTCTGCATCTCTCCCACTTTGAGCCTATTATCAAGTTCTGAACAAGAGTCTTACTCTCGAGTGATGATTTATGAGCAGAATGGTTTTATGGATTCTCTGCTAATTTGACCCTGAGTAATTTCTTTTGCCTCAATGATGGTAGATGGCATACTCTAGTTGTAATTGTTCTAAAAACGCTAACTATTTCTCAGATCCATCCCATGTGCGGCATCTAGGATTTTTCTGGATCGTGGTTGTAGTGGTGATGGTACTGGAGTGCTGAAGACATCAAGTGAATGATTTCTGAAGCCTCATCCTTTCACATACATTAATCCGTTTCAACATGATCAAAGGCAGTGGGCTGCCCAACCAGCCTGGCCCTGCCTGTATATGTGGGTCCCCAGCTGCTCCACTAATCAGGATCATTTTAAAAGGTCTGGCTACTCAATTACCCTGTTCTCCAAGGTGGGGAGGTGTGGTTGGCTTCTCTTGCCAGATGTGCTAGCTGCTTCTTGCAGTGCCCTAGGGAGCCCGGCGTCAGTGGCTCTATTTACTGTTTCCGAAAGGATTGGATACGTCTGTGCTCTGTGCTTTGCGTGTTGCTTCTGGCTGACTGCTTGCAGCAGGCTGAAAAAGCCAAACACCACAAATACTTGTCTGAGGTGGTTGTTATTTAGAATCTCTGATGTGAAGGGAAGCAAAATTAATGCTAAAAGCAGGAAGAGTCTCTCCTTGGCCTTGGGAATGCACGTGGCTGTACTTGATTAATCCCACATGTTTGGTAACCATCCTGAGTTTACTGGAACACTTAATAACATTTTAAGCTCTTTCTTAGTAGAAAGAAGAGGTTACTGCCCTTTCCATTGGTAGTCAACAAGCATGTGTCTGGAGCTACGTGGTATATTAGAAGGAGCACTGGATTGAGGGTCGGAGCACTGGTTCTATCAGGTATCAACTTGGTGAACTTGGACACCTGGGTCTTAATGTTCTCATCTGTAAAATGGCATTGTTGGTCTAGTGCAGTTTCTCAAACTTTCACATGCATTGGAATCACCTGGAGGGCTTGTCAAATCGCAGATCTTTTTTTCTTTTCCATAATGGTTTATCACAGGATATTGAATATAGTTCCCTGTGCTATACAGTAGGACCTTGTTGTTTATTTTATATATAGTAGTTTGTATCTGCTAGTCCCAAACTCCTAATTTATCCCTCCCCCACCCCCTTTCCCCTTTGGTAACCATAAGCCTCAGAGTTTCTGATTCAGATGGTGGAGCCTAAGAATTTGCATTTCCATAAACTCCCAGGTGATGCTGATGTGGCTGGTCTGGGGACAACACTTTGAGAATCACTGGATTAGATGATCTCACCAAGATGGTCTCTTTCTGAAACGTTGCGATTGTGTGACTGTGTGGAGTGTGGAGCATGGTGGGGAATAGTCAGGAAATGGAAGCCCAGCTCTGGGCCACTATTTTAGCCAGAGTTAGAGGTAGCATCCAGTGTGTGACCCAAGGGGCACAGTAAATGAGTTCCTTTCCTAGTGTACCACATGCCTGAAATCTTTACCACAAGTCTCTTGGTTGGCTTAAGTTCCCTGTTAGAATATAAATATGCTCCCTGGGAAGACAAGCCATATACTGTCAACAGTTATTAGTTTCCTGAATCCACTCCCATTGTTCAGCAGATCCTGGAGGCCTGGGATATAGGACAGACAGGTTTTGCATAGGTAAGACAAGGGCTGTAGCAAGGCTTGCTTCTTGGAGAAGGTCTGCCTAGATAAGGTATCATAGTGGGGGCTCTGACTAGCATGAGGACAGTGGGTACCTAAGACCTTGAATAGTGATAAAAACCAACCTTTTTAAACCAGATAATCTTTGAAGCAGTGTATATTAGGAGAATATAAATGCTGCTAGGCATTGGCAAAGGAAACTAACAATTGCCATGCAGTATGAAAAGTTCTAGGAGACAAGAAAACACAGAGGCCACAGGGAGTGACCATAGGAGCTACAGAGGGCGGGGACTTTACTGCCCTGTATGGCAATGGGATACAGGGACTACCCGTGACAGAACTGTTTCAAAGTTAAAATTTGTCATCATTGCTGTCTTTACCCTCTTTTATTTATTGAAAATTCAATACGTGGCAGATATCATACTATACTATATGCTTCATGTGAGTCATTACATATAATATTCATGAAAAATATACAAAGTATTATTGACTTTTACTTATGAGGAAACAGATTCAGAGAGGTCAAGTGGCTTGCTCATGGTCACACAGCCGATAAGTAGCAGAGTTGAGATTAAAACCTCTGCCTACCTAATACCAAAGATAGCACTTAGGAAATCAACTTTATTTAGTAACAATTTGCATACAATAAACTGCACCCGTTGAAAGAGTGCAATTCAATGAGTTTTGACATATGAATATACTTATGAAACCAACACCATGACCACGATATAGAACATATCCATCACCTCCAAAAGCTTCCTCCTTCCCTTTTGCTGTCAATCTTTGCCGCCTGCCCAGCCTCAGGCAACCACTGATCTGCTTTCTGTTGCTCCAGATTAGTTTGCATTTCCTAGACTTTTATATAAACGGAATCTTGCATTACGTAGTAATGTATCATCTGTCTTCCTTCACTCAGCAGTCTGAGATTCATCCATACTGTTGCATGGATTAGTAGTTCATTCCTTTTTATTGCTGAGTAGTATTTCATTGTAGGGATATATCACATTTTTAATTCATTCACTTGTTGATGGACTTTTTTTTTTTAGTTTTTGGTTGTCATGAATAAAGCTCTGTGACTATTTGTGTACAAGTCTTTGTGCAGACACATATTTTCATTCTCTTAGGGAAGTGACTTTTGATTTCAGCTCTGACATATAAAGAGAGTTGAAATCACCACTCCCGTCAGAAGGCAAACTGCCATCCACAAATCTGCAGAGACAGGTACACAACGTGTATAACATGAGACAGGTACACAACATGTGTACAACATTGACACAACATGTCTGGTGGTCAACAAAAAATTACAAAGTATGCCAAAAGGCAAGAAAAAAAATCTGCAGAGATACAGCATTTGAGATTTGCTGACATGGAGCAGAAGTCACTGGACTCCACAAGCAGTAGGATCACTTACTTGGCTAGTAATTTGGACAAATTACTAGAGGCTGTATGTGGGCTAGCATGAGAGTGAGAAACTCCTGGGGGCCACAGTCCAAGTGGGCCCCCCCCACGTCTACAGGTTTTTCCCCCAGGAACTCCACCAGGCTCTCAAAGTGAGGATCTGAGAAAGATGCTCTCCTGGCCCTGACTGGGGAAGGGGAGGAGGAGCCATTGCAACACACACCTGAAGCTTGATCCATGACAAAGGGCTCCTCTTTTGGGAAAAACATCTACCATTGGGTGATACTGAAACTTAATCCCACTTGGGAGAAGGGGGTTACTTTCTACCCCCATTCCAGCCAGCTCCAGCATTCCTATCACACTTTAAAACAAAACAAAACAAAACCCGAAAAGAACAAAATAGCCAAGAAGGGACAGGGTTTTAAGGAAATAGATTGGGAATGCTGCAGCTAGGGAAGGGAGTTGGGCACAGGGTAGAAAGAGTGCTATGCCCCTGGAGGAAGGACAGAAGTACTTGTGAAGGCCACATCCTAGAGATGCAGGCCCACTAAAAGACTGAGACTTAATCAGGAGATTATAAAATGCTCCCTTCCCCCACAAACTACCACCACACCAACCAGTCTCCGGCATGCTATCAGTGGGTTATAGCTAAAAGAGCTGTGAGACACAGACATTCTCTAAGGAGGCATACTTGGGGAAGACCAAGGTCAAAAGGAAACAAAAACAAGGACACTAGAGGAATTTGAAGCCCCATAAATACACTAATAATCTATTTACTTTAGTCTCTATTGACACAACATGTCCGGTGGTCAACAAAAAATTACAAAGTATGCCAAAAGGCAAGAAAAAAAAGTCTGAAGAGACAGATCAACCATCAGAACCAGACTCAGATATGACACAGATATTAGAATCATCAGACAGAGAATTTAAAATAACTATGATTGATATGTGAAGGGCTCTAATCGAAAAAGTAGACAGCATGCAGGAACAGATCGGTAATACAAGCAGAGAGATGAAGATTATAAGAGTCAAAAGGAAGTGCTAGAAGTAAAAAACAGTAACAAATGAAGAATGCTTTCAGTGGGCTTGTTGGCAAAGTCAACACAGCTGAGGAGAGAATCAGTGACTGTGAATACAGGTCAGTAGAAACTTACCAAACTGAAATGCAAAGAGAAAATAATTACTACTAGTAGTAGTACTACTAGCACTACTACTAGTACTACTAGTAGTACTATTACTAGAACAGAACATTCAGGAACTGTGGTACAATATCAAAAGGTGTAACATTTCTCTTAGGTAAGTACCTGTGGTAGGCAGAATTCTAAGATGGCCCTCAAGATTCCTACTCTGTGGTCTATATGTCCTGTATAATTCCCTCCATTGAATGTGGGTGAGAACTGGGAATATGATGAGAGATCACTCCTATGATTAGATCACATTATATGGCAAAGGTGAAGGGATTTTTCAGATGTAATTAAGTTCTCTGGTTGACTTTCAGTTAAGCAAATGGAGATTATCCTGGGTGGGCCTGACCTAATCAGGTGAGCCCTTAAAAGAGAGTCTATAATAGAGAGGCAACTGCAAAGATATGAATTTTGTGGACAACCATATAATCTTGGAAGAGAACCCCAAACCTCAGATGAGACTGCAACCCTGGTTAACACTTTGATTGCAACCCTCTGAGACCCTGAAGAGAGGACAGTTAAGCCACATCCAGACTCCTGAACCATGAGAAATGTGAGATTATAAATTTGTGTTGTTTTCAGCCACTAAGTTTGTAGTAATTTATTATGCAGCATAGAAAGATTAATGCAGTACCTATGGATGAAATTCTGGGTTCAAAGGATAATTGTATATTAACTTTGTAAGAAACTGCCAAACGATTTTCTAAAATGGTTATATCTTTTCACATTCCCACTAGTGATGTATGAGAGTTTCACTTGCCAACATTTGGTATCATCAGTCTTCTGAATATTAGCCATTCTAGTGGGTATGGAGTGATATCTCATTATGGTTTTTTCCCCAAATTAATTAGTTAATTAATTTTTGGCTGCGTCGGGTCTTCATTGCTGCATGTGGGCTTTCTCTAGTTGCGGCGAGCGGGGGCTACTCTTCGTTGCTGTGTGTGCGCTTCTCATTGTGGTGGCTTCTCTTGTTGTGGAGCACAGGCTCTAGGTGCATGGGCTTCAGTAGTTGTGGCATGCAGGCTCAGTAGTTGTGGCTCGTGGGCTCTAGAATGCAGGCTCAGTAGTTGTGGAGCGTGGGCTTCGTTGCTGCATGGCATGTGGGATCCTCCTGGACCAGGGCTTGAACCCACGTCCCCTGCATTGGCAGGCGGATTCTCCCTCTTTTTTTTTTTTTAACATCTTTATTGGAGTATAATTGCTTTACAATGAATGGTGTGTTAGTTTCTGCTTTATAACAAAGTGAATCAGTTACACATATACATATGTTCCCATATCTCTTCCCTCTTGCATCTCCCTCCCTCCCACCCTCCCTATCCCACCCTTCTAGCTGGTCACAAAGCACCGAGCTGATCTCCCTGTGCTATGTGACTGCTTCCCACTAGCTATCTATTTTACATTTGGTAATGTATATATGTCCATATACACACTACCACTCTCTCACTTTGTCCCAGCTTACCCTTCCCCCTCCCCGTGTCCTCAAGTCCATTCTCTAGTAGGTCTGCGTCTTTATTCCCGTCTTGCCCCTAGGTTCTTCATGAACTTTTTTTTTCTTAGATTCCATATATATGTGTTAATATATGTGTTAGCATACGGTATTTGTTTTTCTCTTTCTGACTTACTTCACTCTGTATGACAGACTCTAGGTCCATCCACCTCACTACAAATAACTCAATTTCGTTTCTTTTTATGGCTGAGTAATATTCCATTGTATATATGTGACACATCTTCTTTATCCATTCATCTGTTGATGGACACTTAGGTTGCTTCCATGTCCTGGCTATTGTAAATAGTGCTGCAGTGAACATTGTGGTACATGACTCTTTGAATTATGGTTTTCTCAGGGTATATGCCCAGTAGTGGGATTGCTGGGTCGTATGGTAGTTCTATTTTTAGTTTTTTAAGGAACCTCCATACTGTTCTCCATAGTGGCTGTATCAATGTACATTCCCACCAACAGTGCAAGAGGGTTCCCTTTTCTCCACACCCTCTCCAGCATTTATTGTTTGTAGATTTTTTGATGATGGCCATTCTGACCAGTGTGAGATGATATCTCATTGTAGTTTTGATTTGCATTTCTCTAATGATTAATGATGTTGAACATCCTTTCATGTGTTTGTTGGCAATCTGTATATCTTCTTTGGAGAAATTTCTATGTAGGTCTTCTGCCCATTTTTGGATTGGGTTGTTTGTTTTTTTGATATTGAGCTGCATGAGCTGCTTGTAAATTTTGGAGATTAATCCTTTGTCAGGCAGGCGGATTCTTAACCACTGCGCCATCAGGGAAGTCCCTCATTATGGTTTTAATCTGCATTTCTTTGTTGAGAATCTTTTCATGCACTTGTTGGCCATTCATATATCTCCTTTTGTGAGGTGTCTGTTCAAATGTTATGGCCATGTGTTAACTGAATTTTTTCTTACTCTTTTTATACTTTGGGTAAATGTCCTCTGTCAGGTTTGGTTATTGCAAATATTTTCTCTCATTCTGTGCCTTGAGTTTTCATTTTCTTAATGGGGCCCTGAACCATATGAGAGTAAGTTATATATATCATCATGATCATGGCCTCTTAATACTTCAGTGGATACTTCCTAAGGATAAGAATATTCTCTTACATAACCACAGTATAATTATCAACTTCAGGAAATTTAATACAGGTACAACATTTTATCTAACCCACTGACTCTATGCCAATTTTTTCAGTTGATTAAATAGTGTTTTCACAGCATTATTTGACCCTCCAGTACAGGATCCAACCTAGAGTCAGATATTGCTTTTCATTGTCATGTCTCTTTAGCTTCTTTTAATCTAGAATATTTCCAAAGCCTTTGTCTTTTATGACACTGACATTTTTGGAGAATAAAGTCCTTTTTAAAAAATATAACATTCCTCAGTTTGGGTTTGTCTGATGTTTCCCCATGGTGAGATTCAGGTGATGCATCTTTAGCTGGAAAACTACCTGAGCGATGCTGGGTCCTTCTCAGGGTGTCACAGAATCACATGATAGCTATCTGCCCTTCATTGATAGTGCCAATCCTGATCACCTTGACCAGGTGTTATCCATTTTTCTACTGTATGCTTACTGTTATTTCCCTTGCAAATCATAAGGAATCCATGGGAATAGTGTTCCATGTGCAGGGCATAGAAAGTACAGAGCCCCGAATCAAGAATATACCTGGAGTGTTGGCAAAACAGCATGGAAGCAGTGTGGCAGCAGTGGAGTGGATGAGGGTGAGGCCAGTAGGAGAAAAGGTCAGAGAGGTAGGAGGTGGCAGACTGTGAGGGCTTCCAAGGCCATTGTAAAGAATTTGGCTTTATATTGACCCAAATGGGAAGTGACTGAAGGTTGAGAAGGAGCTGCCTGTCATTATTTGTTTTTTTGTTACTTTTATTATTTAAAGGCCCCAAGTTTGGAGGACCTGGGTTTCAGTTGAAGGAACCCATTCCCAGAATTGGGCAGCAAGTGGGGACTTAAATAAGGGACAAGGCAGAAGCCTGAAGAAGTGCTGGGGCCCAAGATCCTTAGTAGACCAACAGGATGTGGTGGTGAACCCCCAAGCGCTGTTAGAGGCCCCTTTGGACTTCCTGCCACTGGTCTGCATGAGAGTTAGAACCTAAGTGGGGCTTAGCCTGGTGATGGGGGCAAATGAGCCATTTGTGAGGAGAGAGGAGCTGCAAGGACTCAGAACCAGGCAGGTCCCAGTCCCTAGCAGCTGACTCTGTTTTCCATGGTGAGAACTCAATAAATTTGACAAATAAATCCATCCTCATGGTAGAAGTCCAACCACCTCTCTCATGTCAGGCACCCATTCCCACTTTCCACTCCCCGCCTCAATTGCCAAATGTGTAATAAGTACCACTTGTGTACCAGATGACACCTACCCATGGAAGCAGGTCCTTGGAGGCAATGACTTGCAGTTGTTAGTTAACCTTAAGAAGTGATTCAATGATACTAATTCCAGGATCAATTAATAACTAGTGACAGTCATATTTTTGGGTGGAGTAGGGGGTGAGAGGGGTGGGGGAGATGAAGAGTTTTCAGTAGATATTTTGATAGTATAGGGTGAAGACTAAGATTGTAAGCTCTGGAGTTAGACTGTGTTCAAATCCCACCTCTGCCGCTTACTGGCTATGTGATCTTGGGCGAGACACTTAACCATTTTGTTCCTGTGTTTCTTCATCTGTAAAATGGGGCCAATAATAGTACCTGTCTTATAAGATTTTTGTGAGGATTAAATGGGTTAATATATGTAGTACACATAGAACAGAGCCTGACATAGTTACTACTCATTAAGTGTTAGCTATTATCATTATCATTATTAGTGCCCATCTTTGAGGGAATGGTTCAGATGAAAGTGATCCCCAGCTATTCCTTGTCCCTCATTTTCTTCCATTATACTGAATTCAGATTCTTGAATCTTGAATGAGAGCAATGAAAATCACTCTTCCTCTTCATGCATTTGAGGTAAGTTTAGACTGTTTTAAGAGACAAACACAATAAAACAAAGAAATCAGACCTTGTATGGAGTACATATTTGCTAACATTATCATTCTAATAATTATTCTTTGTGTTTAGAGTAATTTATGGAATCCAAGTGCTCATGTTTATAATTTGATTAAATATTCACAAAATCCTGTGAGTTGGGCAAGGCAGAGATAATTAGCCCCATTTGACAGAAGGGAAAACCAAGGCCCAGTAAGACTGTACCTTGTAGTATCCCAGCTCTAAATAGAACAAAAAGAATAAGAACTTGGACCTTTTAGTTCCAAGCCTGTGTTCTTTTTACTGTACTAGGCAATATCTAGCCAAAACAAATTTTGGCTCCTTTCTGTTGCCAGAATCCTATTCCAGAGTCCTGTTCGGGACACTTGACACCATCTCTTTCCTTTATATGTCCCTCTATTCCAGGTGAAAGGCTAGGTTGAATATTCCTGAGACACTTTTTAAGGCTGGGGGAATAAGACAGTTAAAGAGTCATTCTGGGTTGAAGAAAGCATCAGCTCTGCATTCCAGGGCCAATGTGCATCTTGGGCACCCAGTGCCCACTTGGCTGAGTGAGCCCTTAGGAGTAATTGTATGGTAGGTTCAACTGTACAATAAGGGTGGCCATCTACTGTGTCTATCCTTAGGAAGAGTCCTGGGGCCCAAGAGCTGGTGGACTAGACTGGCAGGTCCCTCGGTCTCAAGCTGTGTGGAGCAGCTGGGGCCACTGAGGGTGTGCAGTGCTCAGGAAGCCTTGCTAAGGATGCAGACAAAAGAGATGTCAGTGAAACCATCATTTGTAAATTACATCAGCTGTAGATCACTGGGTGAGTTCAAAGGGGAAATAAAGACTCCATCCATTTGACTGCTCTCTCAGTCTACTCAGATGCAGTAATCTCACTTCTCAGCATAATCACAATGCATTTGTATCTCTTTATAGCTCAGTCCTAAGGAAGTGAACTTGGCATTCCCAAAGCCCCAGAGACCTTCATGCTCTTGTAGTCACTCCCAAGGCCAAACTGAGGAAGGCCTTCTTCCCTCTGGCTACCCTTCCTGGATGGGATAAAGATGGAGGAAGATATACTTTATTGGGCTTCCCTGGTGGCTCAGTGGTTGAGAATCTGCCTGCTAATGCAGGGGACACAGGTTCGAGCCCTGGTCTGGGAGGATCCCACATGCCGCGGAGCAACTAGGCCCGTAAGCCACAACTACTGAGCCTGTGCGTCTGGAGCCTGTGCTCCGCAAGAAGAGAGGCCGTGATAGTGAGAGGCCCACGCACCGCGATGAAGAGTGGCCCCCGCTTGCCACAACTAGAGAAAGCCCTCGCACAGAAACGAAGACCCAACACAGCCAAAATAAATAAATTAATTAATAAACTCCTACCCCCAACATCTTCTTTAAAAAAAAAAAAGATATACTTTATTTTTTGTTTAAGTTGTTATCATGGAAAATATCAAATGTATACTGTAGCAGATGATACTCCCATAGTATATCTTTGGTCCATATCTGATCTTAGCCACAGCTCTAATGGACAGTTCCATGCAAGCTGAGACTCAGCTCACAGTGAAAGTATCCTACCTTTAATGTGTTCCTTTTGTCTTTCTACTATTTGCCTCAGGAACTGTTCCCATCCTCTGGGTGGGGAAAGTTGAGGATGGATGAATGAATGTGTTTTTCTACCATATATTAGGCAGTGAATTTTGGGAGGCATTCTGTATGCATCTCAGGTCATCCTGGCAGATTTGAGCTCCCAATACCCATAGTGGTGACCTGAATAATATTCTTATATTGGAGTTTCTACCTTCTCTATTTTATTCTTCCAACTCCCTTAATCCTGCTCCCTGGAATTGATTCCCAAATAGACTACCAGCACATACGTCTTTGTCTCAGGCCTTGCTTTTAGGGGACCTAAACTAAGAAATATGCAGAAGTAGATGGAAATGTATCATGAATCCTCATGTACCCATCACTCAGCTCAACAATGATCAACTCAGGGCCAATCTTACTTCATCCATACCTCACCCAGCCCCAGATTATTTTGAAGCAGATCCAAGACACCACATAAAGATGCACTTTAAGCTGCCTTGAACCCCCTTTCCACTCTGGAAGGTGAATTTTAGAGGGTAAAATGATCAGATTAAGTTGTAGTCTTGTATTTGTCTTTTAGTTTGCAAATATTGTCACTATACCCAGACTTTATTCTTAGTATAGAATAATAATAGTCATCTCCTAGCTTAAGATTCTGAAAACCTTTACTTTATCTAGTTGCTCCCCTATTCACTGATTTCCATGGTTCTCCCACTGTCCACACCACAGTTTAAATCCCAAATGCCTCAGCCTGGAGATACTCTGGTGTAATAGAGCATTGAACCAGGGGCCAGAACATGTCAGTTTCTAATTAGCAGTGTGTCCTTAAGCTAGTTACTTGATGGATCAGAGAATCCACTTCCTCATCTGCCTGCCCTACCAACTTTATAGGGTTGTTGGAAGATCAAATGAGATCAGTATTTGAAGGCCTATTAAACTGTAGGACACTCTAATAAATGTAAGGGTCCTTGCTCAAGGCTCTCTATAGTTTAGCCCTACTCAGCTTTTCAAGTCTTATTTCCCATTGTACTCCAATAGAAACTTCCTGCCCCATACCTGCTGGAGCATTCATTCATTCATTTGTTCATTCAATAAACATTTACTGAGGGGCCAGACACTGAATTTATGGGTATGAATTAGAAACAATTCCTGAATTATAGGAGTATACTGACTGGGAAGGGAGGCAGACAAGCAAACAATGACAAGAGGGTGTGTTAGTACACAACGAGAAAGGTAAGCTGAAGGTGCTGCTGAGCGTAGCTAGCTCAGGGAAGCTGAGCTGAGGAATGGATCCGGGAAGGCTTCTTGGAGGAGGTGATAGCTGAGCTAAGAATTAAAGAAAAGTAGGAGTTCACCAAGCAGATTGGGGAGGGAAGGCATTACAAGCAGAAGAAACAGTATGAGCAGAGGCACAGAAGTGTGAAACAGCTCCATGTATTCAGGGGAACCACAGCTGGTTTGGCAGAGCTGGAGCATGGAGTGTGGGTGGTTGGAGTAGAGTGGAAAGTGTCCAGTGATGCAGCTAGAGCAGTAAGCAAGGGTCAAATTAGAAGGGTCCTTCTTGTCAAGGACTTTACCCTGAAGGCAATTGGGAACCTTTGGAAGGTTTAACCCTAGGTGTATCATCAGGGCCTATTGGATGCAATTTTATTTTTTAAGTGTCTATTTTGAACAGTTCTAACTTGTAAGAATTATTTTTTTAAGAACAGAATACAACTTATTCTGTCTTGCAATTACTATGTGAGTCCACTGAACCCTTTTATAAAGTTAAGATACATTATGGTATCCTACTGATCTTATTTTTCTTATACAGACGGATGGTCCTTGACTTACGATGGTTCGACTTTACGATGGTGTGAGAGTGATATGCATTCAGCATAAACTGTACTTCAAATTTTGATCTTTTCCTGGGTTAAGGATATGCTGTAGATACTCTCTTGTGATGCCGGGCAGCGCAGCGAGCCGCAGCTCCCAGTCAGCCACGCAATAACAAGAGTAAACCACTTACACACTTACAACCCTTCTATACCCACACAACCGGTCTGTTTTTCACTTTCAGCACTGTATTCAATAAACTACATGAGCTATTCCACACTTTACTATAAAATAGGCTTTGTGTTAGATGATTTTGTCCAACTGTAGGCTAATGTAAGTGTTCTGAGCACCTTTAAGGTAGGCTAGGCTAAGCTATGGTGTTTTGTAGGTTAGGTATATAAAATGCATTTTTTACTTAATATTTTCAGCTTGCGTTGGGTTTATTGGGACATAACCCCATCATAAGTTGAGGAAGATCTGTATCTTGAAACACTTTGCTATTTCAGTGTCCCAGGAATTATTTCATTATTACTCGTCAGTTATTCTCAACTATGGTGGAAAAAAACTATAAAATAATAAGAATATAATAGAATCCTGGAATAGCCCAGAAGGATAATGCAATTCTGGAATAAATCATCACCATTACACCACTTTCAGTTTTTTTTATTGTGTTGCCCAAAGTCGTGCATTGTCCTGCAAAAATGTATAAAGAAGTCTGAAAACACATCTTTGTAGGTTTTTATAGGCTTTTATTAAACACAGATGAAAATGCAGAAATTTTAATTTTCTACTAAGAGAAGAAAATTGACAGAGGATGATGTTTCCCAATTATTAGATAAATCAGAAGATGAATCGAAAGAGACAGCAGCACTCTAGACTAATGGTGATGGCGAAATTGATTATGTAAGTGAAATCTCAGACTGTGAGTCTACAGATGTAGATATCCTGGATATCCTAGATACAATTTTTCAAACTCAAGCATCTATGAGGAAGCAGTGTATTTCCAAGGACAAAAAGGAAACATGATATTCTTACCCAGCTAGTCATTCAATAGGAAGGACTTCATCAGGCAATATTTTGTGACATGAATCTGGACTACCCTGTTTTGCTAAAAGGACATGTGGCACTATTCTTTTTATCTTTTATAATATTTCTGCTTGAAAATTTACTTGATATAGTTCATAAGTGGAGACATGCTGAAAGCAGATGTAATGTATATCCAAAGGTGAATGGATGGAAAAAGATAATGTAGAAATGAAAAATAAAACATCATTGAATTGGTCATTCTAATCAGTGTCTAGAATTCTAAAAATGAAAATGTTAAGAGCCATCAAAGTTTTCAAAAGTATTACATTTTGACATTTTAAGTGTATGAAGAACCAGAAGCAACAACAAACCAGAACTTCTTAGAGATGTGTTTGAAATCTGGAGTCAGTATTTATAAGGTGATATGTTCCAGGTTTGTGCGTGACAGTTGTTGAGCAGTGAGTTACATTAAAAGAATATTGCCCATTTGGGGTAGATATACCTTCAAAACCAGGAAAATATGGAATAAAATTTGATTTACTTGCCTAAATTCTTATTAAGCTTGCTAATCAAATTGTTTTTCATTACCCCTTTATCCTTACTTCTGTTACTTATTTGTAAAATGACTTAAAATATAAAACTATAAAAGGTCCATTAGATCTAGATGGTAAGTGGTTATAACTATTTTTCCTGGTACATTGAGGGTTAAGCAGGAGAATCATCTGGTTTCAAAGTTAGTAAATGACATGCATGGGGTTTAACTCAGATTCACCAATCTCCACTTTTAAAAAAAAAAATTTATTTGGTTGCACCGGGTCTTAGTTGCGGCAGGCAGGCTCCTTAGTTGCAGCTCGCTGGCTCCTTAGTTGCAGTATTTGGGCTCCTTAGTTGCGGCAGGTGGTCTCCTTAGTTGCGGTACACGGGCTCCTTAGTTGAGGCAGGTGGGCTTCTTAGTTGTGGCATGCGAACTCTTAGTTGCAGCATGCATGTGGGATCTAGTTCCCTCTCCAGGGATTGAACCCAGGCCTCCTGCTTTGGGAGCGTGGAGTCCTATCCCCTGCGCCACCAGGGAAGTTCCCCAATCTCCACTTTCTGTGTTATGATATCTTTGAATAATCCTGAATTGCTTACAGTCCCTGTGAGCTGGGCTGCCATAACAGCACTCTCTGAATGGATGAGTTGGTCCTAAGACTTGCATTTGGGAGCTGAGGATAACTGGTACTTCCCAGTATTTCTATGTAACTGTGTTGTGTGCCTGTGGTTCATCTTATCTCCCAATATGGATGTAAGCCCCTGGAGAGCACGAGCAACAGTGTCAATTTCTTTTTTTTTTTTTTGCGGTACGCGGGCCTCTCACTGTTGTGGCCTCTCCTGTTGCGGAGCACAGGCTCTGGACGCACAGGCTCAGCGGCCATGGCTCAAGGGCCTAGCTGCTCCGCGGCGTGTGGGATCTTCCCAGACTGGGACATGAACCCATGTCCCCTGCATCAGCAGGCGGACTCTCAACCACTGTGCCACCAGGGAAGCCCTGTCAATTCCTTTTGAATTACCCTCTGTCTCTAGCATGTAGCAAATATATCTGAAATCTTTCCTGAATGGACAACAATAAACCTAAGCAGAAAACAAAATCAAGTGCCTCCTTGTGATAGAATAGGTAGAGGTTGGTTCAGCCAACATTCATTGAGCCCTAGTTCTGTGCCAGGCCCTGTGCTAGAGATTGGGGGTGTGCTACTTGTTCCTGTCCTCAAAGAGCTCTTGGTCTAGCAAATCAGAGAACACAGGGAGAGCAACAGAAATACATGTTCTCTAGCTCTCTGTGGCATTGACATATACATGGGCTGGAAATCTCACAGCACTAGGTTCTGTTATGCTATGTGCTTTATACATAGCAGGTCTTTGGTTCAGGGTTCAAGGCTAACTATGTACTCAGTTTCCTAGCACTGCCAGTGTCAGAGTTCCTCTTGACTCCCATTTTCTTGTCTTTTGGCTCTACCTCCTGACTATAGATGATCTTTTATGTCATGTTTTTCACTCTCTGAGGTGTAAATATTGCCAAGGATCTCCTAATTAGCAAGGGCCTGGAGCTCTGGCCTTGGACTCATCCACACATCCTTGACCTAATATGTGACCAGAAAACAAAGCAGCCCGTCATCTGCATAGAGATTTGAGTGAATGCATGAATGAATGAACAGATGGAGAGGCAGTATTTCTAGGTATCTGGTCCATCTTTGGCTCAGAAATTTATTATGATTATTATGATTTTGGTTCAAAGGCTCCAAGCCATAGAATAATATTCATCCATTGAAATTTAGGCAAGCTATGGAGGATTCAGCTCTGCTTTGCTTCAGGGCTCAAGTGTGGACGGAGAAGCAATAGCTGCAAACCTTGAGCATTGGCACCCCAGTCAGATAGATCTGGATTCAAATCTGTCACTTATTGTACGACCTTGGGTAGGTGTCTTTAACTTTTCTGGTCTGTTTCATTTTCCATATCTGTAAATGGGGTAATAATTGTACCCACCTCAAGGTAGTTATGAGGATTAAATGAGATCATGTATATAAAGCACTTAGTACAATACCTGGTATGGGGTAAGCTCTCAAATGAGAGCTGCTGATATTAGTAATTTGGGCAGCCTAACCCCTGAGCCCTCCTCTGAGGGTCAGAGTGGCACGGTGACCTAGAGCTTCACTGGGGCTTCTGGCCAATTCTGGCAGGAGTTTTCCTCTCCAGGTGTTCCCTCTAAGGTTGATGGAAGCTCCATGCTCAGAATCAGGACGAGGGCAACGTCGTCGTGTTGTGCAGTGGCTCTGGGCTAGAGGCTGCAGGGCTGAGGGAGCCTGGGAGGAAACCTGCAGCAAGGCAAAGACATTGTTAGGGCCAGAGGGGCTGAGGCATTCGCATTCCTCTGGCTTTGACTCTTTCATATGCAACACCAGATGCCTGGCCAGAGGATGACTTGCGTCCTGCTCTGCCTGTGTATGCCATCTGCCATCTGCCTGGCATTTGAAATACACTTGGGATTTTACTTAAGAATCCGAAGAAGGTATTTATTTTCATCAGAAATTGTTTCCTGTTATACCTCCGTTCTTACTGAATAAAAAAATAATAAAATTAGAAGTGTACGACATAGGTAACATCCACCCTCCCCATTTCCACTTTGCAGAGATAACTCCAGTTAAGTTTGGTATATAGTCCTCCAAGTGTTCTACCTACCAGTATTCAGGGCATCTGTGTTTTATGCAAGGAATGTGTTCCCAAGGGCCCAACATAATTAGAAATTTGCATAATTCAAGACCAGTCTTGACAAAGGAAGACCAGAATTTCTGTTTATCAGCTAAAGTGGCGCCACCATGTGGCAACAGTGGAAATATGCCTTACAATTCACTTGGCCTTCAGGTTTTGAAATTATGTGATTCTTGATGACGTTTTAATTTAGGGAGATTTGCATTATTTCAAATGTGTATAAACCGGGACTGAAATATTTTTATATCAAAATACAGTAAGTCCCGTACATATGAACCTTCAAGTTGCAAACTTTCAAAGATGCGAACGTGCATTCACATGTCCAATCACATAAGTTAGTTCATGTGTCTGGCATACATTGTCACGTGCGTGCATCCTCTGCAAGTTGTTGTGCTTTTGTGTACTTTAGTGTACAGTACTGTATAGAGTACAGTAGTACAGTATCTTTATTTCAAGCCCAGGATGGCTGGAAGAAGTGTAAAAGCAGCGGTGATGTAGCTGGTACAGTACTACCTAGACACCATGGATTGTTTTTTCAAGAGGGTAGATAGAATTGAATCCAGCAAGGAACCAGAACCTGTGCCATCAACGTCAGGCGTGAGTGAAATTGCAGCTTGAGCTGTGTCTCCTATTGCTGATGATCCTTCAGCTCTACCATCTCCCACCTCCTCTCCCTCCTCCAGTCAGTAACTCTTCTTGCCTGTTCACTCGATGCCAGCCCCTGTATGCCAGCTGTTGTACTGTACTACTGTACTTTTCAAGGTACTGTACTGTAAGATTAACAATTTTTTCTTTATTTTTTCTTTCTTTTTTATGTAATATTTGTGTGAAAAGTATTCTAAACCTATTACAGTACAGTACTATTTAGCTGATTGTGTTAGTTGGGTACCTAGGCTAACTTTGTTGGACTTGTGAACAAATTGGACTTACGAACATGCTCTCGGAATGGAACTCGTTCGTATGTAGGGGACTTACTGTATTTCAAATTCTTATAATCTAAATTTATTTAAAATGGGACTACACTGTGTTAACTTTAAAATGGCATTGTATTACAAAAGCTGTTCTAAAACTTGCTTTTTAAAGTTCAGATAACAATGTATTTTGGACACTCATGCAGCAAATATACTTTTTACCTCTTTTTTATCATCTTTATTGGAGTATAACTGCTTTACAATGGTGTGTTAGTTGCTGCTGTATAACAAAGTGAATCAGCTACACGTATACATACATCCCCATATTCCCTCCCTCTTGCGTCTCCCTCCCACCCTCCCTATCCTACCCCTCTAGGTGGTCACAAAGCACCGAGCTGATCTCCCTATGCTATGCGACTGCTTCCCACTAGCTATCTATTTTATTTTTGGTAGTGTATATATGTCCATGCCACTCCTCCGCCATCTTGAAGGTTCCCTCCACCCTTTCTTTTTAAGGGCTGTGGATCATTCCAGGATAGCAGTGTATCCTAATGCATTTAACCAGTCCTCTATATTGATGGCTAATTCTCCCCAGGGATAAGGCTTCCTCCCCCTGCCTTTCTGTCATCAGATTTATCCTCAGTAACAGGGACCTGGATAAATCTATGTACATAGTTCTGAGTGCCAGAGATTGACTTGAAGCCAGAGCAAAGCAAACTCCTGCATCTTGGGGACCACCAAGGTAGTGGCAGCCCTGACCAAGGGCCCCAGAAGTCCGTTGCTTTTTTCTCTTCCAAGTGCAGTTGGCCTTGTCACTGAACTGGCCTGGCCTGGTGTCACAGGGTGGATTCTCTGGAGGCAGATGCTGAAACAGTTTGAGGTGCAAGCTATTTGTTAGGGATTTAATACCCATGAAGTGAAAGGAGAGAAGCAGGATTGGGCAGAGGCAGAAGTTGAACTGGGAGATAGGCTGGTCAAAGCATTGGCCAACTTGGTGGGGAAGTTCTGTAATAAGGATTGTCCGTCAGAGCTGTCCTATGTAGACCTGCAGTGGCTTGGCCTTTTTCCACCACTGCCTTGCTCAGTCACTGGGTGCAGGTTGTCCCTGGACAGATGTGATCTCAGGTGAGGCCATTCTGCAGCTGAGGCACAACCGAAAGGCGCTGACAGCTGGAGGTTGTCTGCTGACCTCCTTCTTGGGAACTGGGCAGTAGGTCCTTCTTTGAGGCAGGAGCTGGGAAGTCCATCTCTGTGACCAGCACATCTGGTCTCCCGTCTCCTACAATGCACATAGCAGGCTCCTCTGGAGGCCTGGCAGCCTCAGGGATTTTATATGCGAGGTCCAGATAGGATTTTGGAGGTTTGCAAGCAGAAAGGGCTTGCTGCCATGTAATGTAAGGGTGGCCAGGCAGAGTGGCAAGCAGTTCTCTACTGGGACACAGACACTAGACTAGGGACTCGGCTTGGCAGCAGGGTACCTACCTGTGTGACGTGTGTGGATGACTCTACATTTGTGCATGTGTGGGAGTAAACGTGGGTATTAACTTCTACCGCCTGTGTGAGGCATGTGGTGGCACTCAAGGAATTCTACTTGATCAATTCTTCATAGGATTGCAGATAGATTATTAGGGTTAGTTTCTGTCACTCACTAGTCCTTCCAGGTTTGTTTCCTCTGCAAATTGGGTGAATGTGCCCTCTTTATTGGCTCGTGATCTGCCATGTTTGCCATTTGGCCTTGCTTTGAAAACGAGGTGTTCGGAAACCATAATCTCAGGTTCTGTCCACAGCATTAATAATCCCTAAAAGTTGAGAGTTATGTTTCATTTGGTGGAAATTTTTAGGACTTAAAGCCCGGGAGGCAGCATCTCAAGTAACCCTGAGAGAACTGCTCCGAGGAGGCGAGGGGGGAGCTAGGATATATAGGAGTTTTGCAACAAAGGGCATGTAGTTGGGAGCATCAAAAGATTTTTGTTAATTAAAGAAAACCAGATATGTCAAGTTAAGGAATTTAGCGCTTTTCTATGTGTGGGAAGATGCAAGAGTCTGGGCTCACCGAAATCATTCCTTTGATATGCACCTCAGCTATCTGGGGCCAGTGTCCTGTATTTTCACATTCTGAGTTTCCTCAGGGCTCACCATAGGGAGTGGCTGCAGTCTGATGGCTGCTAGATGGCAGGTATTCTTTCCTTCCTGAGTTACCTTAGGGCTCACCAGCTCACTGTCTGGTGGTGGCTGCAATTGCTGATGACTGTGACATCCTTTGTTTACTGATTTGGCAGAAAATATTCCCTTTCTCACTAGTCAGACTCCTTGGAGCAGCCAGATCTCCAGAGATGTGGCTGGGGTACCTGCATTTGAACAAGTTCCCAAGATGATTCTGATGAACAGCCAAAAGAATTGACCATTGGGTAGCACTTGTTGCTTTAAGTGTTCCCTCAGCTCTTCTTGTGTGAGTTTTATTTCTCCAGTCAGATTGTTTGCTCCAGGAGGAGTATTATGTGTTCTAATGTCATGAGCTTGTGGGCACATAGTAGGGGCTTAGTTTGCTATGGGTTTACTGTTTGTGTGTCTGTTTGTGTGTGTGTGCACTATCCCGTAAGCCCTGGTGGGAATCTCTAAGACCAGAGATGAGGGAATGTGTGTGTGTGTGTGTGTGTTTGTATGCATTGGAGAGGAGAATCAACTATAGCAATGATAACTTTTGACTGCCTTTTGATATGTATAGAATCTCACAACTTTTCCATGCAGTTTGAAATTTCAAAATATAACTACTGAGCCTGAGCTCTAGAGCCCGCGAGCCACAACTACTGAGCCCACGTACCACAACTACTGAATCTTGCGTGCCTAGAGCCCGTGCTCAGCAACAAGAGAAGCCACTGCAATGAGAAGCCCGTGCACCACCACGAAGAGTAGCCTCTGTCTGACACAACTAGAGAAAGCCCGTGAGCAGCAACGAAGACCCAAGGCAGCCAAAAATAAAAGTAAATAAATAAATAAATAAATATCATGACTTAAAGCAAATCAAAGCAATTACAAGAATATGCTTTTTCAAATTATAATTTGGATGTTTCTCATCCCTCCAAAATGCCAGAACTATAATAAAGTATCACTAATTCAGTCAAAATGTGGGGATTTTGGAGGAGTGAAAAATCTAAATTGATTAATACAGAAATTCAGTTTTATATCTCATGGTAACTCAGACTACCAATAATATTTCATCTAGAGCACTCCCCAATTTTTATGAGTAGGTAAGAATTATTTTTAATTGATAACTGTGTTTAAAAAATGAATTTGCCAGGGCTTCCCTGGTGGCGCAGTGGTTGAGAGTCTGCCTGCCGATGCAGGGGACACAGGTTCGTGCCCCGGTCTGGGAGGATCCCACATGCCGCAGAGCGGCTAGGCCCATGAGCCATGGCTGCTGAGCCTGCGTGTCCAGAGCCTGTGCTCCGCAGCGGGAGAGGCCACAACAGTGAGAGGCCCATGTACCGCAAAAAAAAAAAAAAAAAAAAAAAGAATTTGCCAAATTTCTAAAATGCAGTTTATTTTCTTAGACAGGTTAAACATATCCCAAGACTTATTAACTGTATGGCCTTGGGCAAGTTGCTTTATTTCTCTGAGACACTGTTTTTCATCTGTAAAATGGGAGCGATAATAATACCTAATCTACAGGCTGATTATATACATTGAATTCAGTAACGCATGTAAAACAGTTAATAAAATACCTGTTACATAATTACTGGTCAATACATACTAAATGCTATTATTGTTTATAATGATAATGATGATGATG
>NW_020838021.1:7761790-7795076 GCF_003676395.1 Aethalodelphis obliquidens | reverse complement strand
TTGTTATCTCCCTCCTTCTCGGAAGGGGGCCGGACATCCTGGAAATTCACCCATTATCTAAGAAGCCCCTATTGTCTGGAGAGTTCTTAATCATTAGCTGGAACAATGTCCCTCGAGTCCCACATGATCACTAAGTCTCTCCAAGTTCAGCTCTCTCTCAGCTACTTCTTTGCTCCTCTGGATACATGGGAAACATCTGGCTGCATCTCACAGCACTCTGAGGAAGTCCCACAAGGCTATCCCAAGGTTGTTTGTGTAGATTCATCACACAGCCATCTCTATTTCTCCTTTTACATGTTGGTGAGGAATAACTCTGCAGGGCTTGCCACTTCTCTGGGCTCCTCCCAGGAAGTTTGGCACAGGCCTTGTTTACTTTTGAGCCCCCAAATCTATCTGTTGGGTTCTATGGTTGTCCCCAAGAAATTGGTTCAGGCTGGTAGGGCACAGGGATTCCCATTAGCATATAATTCTCTTGCTTCTCATCTGATTCATCCTCTCTGTGGCCCAAGGAGTCCTCTAGGATGGGTGGGAGGGATGAGAAAAACAAAAGAATAACAGGAAATAATGCGGTGGGAACCACTATGATGAATATGTCAGTATCATCCTGCTTCCACAAAGAAGGAGTCTGCCACTGGTCACATGACAGAAAGAATCAGACTTGAAGAATAGAACTGAGTTGGGTGAATGGCGGAATGGCCAGCAACAGCACATCAAGTCCGTGTATTTCAGAAGCTCAGACTTAAAGTCTCATGTCATAGGTCAGGCCCACTCAGATAATCTCCTTATTTTAAGATCAACTGATTTGGAACCTTAATTATATCTGCAAAATCTCTTTACAGCAGCACCTAGATTTGTGTTTGAATAACTGAGAGAAGATGTATGTACACCAGGGGGTCATCTCGGAATTCCACCTAGTACACTGCCTTATGCTTTATATGTGAAATCTTGTCTTCACATGTATTATTTCATTTTTTATTTATTATTTCATTTTTTCAACAACCATATTAAACTGGCAGGATGGTATTATGACCACTTAAAAAAATACATATGAGGAAGTTGGAGCAATGAAAAGCAGTCAGTTGATGATAGAGAAGGAATTAAAACTCTTTCTCATTCAGTGCTTTGTCTTTTAATGCCATACCCATCATTGCGTTCAAAAAAATTGTATAATCCAATTTGGATATAATAGAAATGAAGAGCAATCACAGTCTAATGTAAGTAGATTTGCTTCAATGTAGGAAGACTTACATTGTATTCAATGCATTCTAATCCATTTGTATAAATGTTTACATTAAGGAAGGATTAATCATGTTATAATAATGGTTTACAGCAGAACCCTTTAAATTGTACCCATTATCACCCCTACCTGCTTAGTGAATAATGATGATAAGTAGTATTTGTTAATGTTTTACAGTTTGCAAAGTATTTCCATCCATGCTTTTGTGTCCACTGTCAGTGAAAATTATATTTATTGTAGTAAATGCTTGTATGTGTGAAAATGATTTAGGAAAGTCATTTGTTTTTATTTGTTTATTTTTTAAAACCATTCTTTTATTTATTTATTTAGGCTGCTCTGGGTCTTAGTTACGGCACGCGGGATCTTCATTGCAGCATGCGGGCTTCTTAGTTGTGGCATGCATGCGGGATCTAGTTCCCTGACCAGGGATCGAACCCAGGCCCCTGTATTGGGAGCATGGAGTCTTACCCACTGGACCACCAGGGAAGTCCCAGAAAAGTCCTTTAAATTGAGTTTAAATTGATTTTCATCTATAAAAATTTTCATATTTACTGAATTTTCAGGACTACCCTTTTGTGAAAAGTGAGATGTCCCTGTAGGAGGTGTAGGTGTAGGTGTATGTGTGTGTGTGTGTGTGTCTGAGTGTGCACATGTACAACAAATGCAAATGTATGCAAATGTAAACCCTATCTATGGTATTTCTTTGTAGTTGCACTGGCACATTGGAAGTCATATTGACATAGTGGAACCACGGACAGAAGCTGTGGAGCAGGACGTGTATGTGAGCCTGTGTGTGGTAGGGGCACAGAAAATGACTAAAAACAGTGAGAAGAAAAATTGTAGAGTGAGAGACCAAAATGGAGAGAGCACTTAAGTATCTGGTTGCAATAGGCATGAATTCTCCTTTGCTTGACTCTGATGGGAAAGCTAGTTTTTTCATACCTAGCCCACCTTCTGCCTCCCCTTCTCAGCTCTGATAGCTCAGCCACTTGAAGGAGAGTAGCTTGAGAGGGAGGTGTTTCTATGCTGCTGAGAACTCTCTGCCTCTTTCCTATCTCTCAGAGAGGCCATATCTGGTTTCCCACTACGAAGAGAATCATTGGCTGCAAGGGAACAGATTTTAGGCTCTTGCATTCCCTTCCAAAAGTAGTAACATGTACTGATGAGGGCTATTTGTCACTGACAGCAATTTGATCATGGGTGGTTGGGAAGAAGGCTTTGTATTTGGGGGGCCTAAAATGTATTTGGGGGAGTGTTTTCAAGATGTATACTGAAAAGGAGGGGAGAGGACTGAAGGATCTCTGAGTAGGGCACAGACTATCAGCATTGCTGATCTCTCTGTCATTATTGGGGCTAAAAGATAGAAATGTGGGCTTTGGAGATGATACCAAGAGTGAGATTCCACCTCTGAGAAGGAAATGGGTGCTGGGTAATCTCTTCAGATGTTCACTTTAGAGGGAGAAATTACTTCTTTATACTAGTTGATAAAAAGACAATAGTTCTAACACACTGATTTGTGATTTTGACACACATCAGTTAGCCAGGCCAGAAATCTACCATGCCTCTAATTCACAATATTTGCTTCCTGAGGCCAAGTAGACTGGAAAATAAAACCCTCTTCTTTTTTATAGACAAACAAGCAAAAAATCCCCCAAACCCACACATAACACAAACACAATTAAATACAAGTCCCAATTATACCTCTTCTTTTGGCCTTGACATTAGAGACTGAGTGGTTAAGTATATCAACTTTGGAGTCAGGACAATTTTATTGTCCTGTCTGTCAATTAATAGCTAAGTGATCCCTGGCAAATCATTTTGTCTTTCTGGCCTCAGTCTTTTCATCCATAAAATGGGAGATAAGAAAAATAATTGCCTTACAAGGTTATATTGAATATTAAATGAGATAATGAATTTAAAGTATGTAGTACAGTGCTTGGAACATAGTAAAGTGTTCAATAAATGTTAGCTGTTATTATTATTACAAGCAACCTGTTGAGGAAGTTGATGTGTATTGCTACTTTAAGAACAAGAAGACCCCTTTGCCTTCAAAAGACAGTCTCACGGCCTCTGCCTTTCCCCTATTGAATGCTTTGCCCATGAAAAGAGAGAATTTCTTTCCAGATCTAATTTTCCAAGCAGTCTCACTGTGAGTTCTATAGGACATTAAGCAAGATAGGGAAGCAGTATAAGGCACGCAGGGCTGTGGGCTTGGATCTTGGATCTTGGGCTGAGAAAAGGCTTTTATTTCCACCAAGGAAGCAGTATCATAAAATGGGTAAGCTTAGGAGAAAAAAAAAAAAAAACCAACAATTTGGGCCATGCACAAGAGCATTTGTGGGACCTCCTTGGTGGTGCAGTAGTTCACACTCTGTGCTCCCAGTGCTGGGGGCCCGGGTTTGATCCCTGGTCAGGGAAATAGATCCCACGTGCATGCCGCAACTAAGAGTTCACATGCTACAGCTAAGGAGCCTCCAAGCTGCAACTAAAGGAGCCTGCCTGCTGCAACTAAGACCCGGCACAACCAAATAAATAGATAAATAAATATTAAAATAAAAAAAGAAGAGCATTTGTTTTCAAGCGGATTAAGGGAGGATACTGAAGAAAGATGCTTAACAAGGAGCACAGTGAAAACAGTCATGGACCTTTGTATTGATAAATGTTGATAATAGTAGTATTGAACCCTTATGAAGGTTGTTGTGAGGATTAAATGAGATAATACATGTAAAATGCTTAGCATGGTGTCTGGTACACATAGCAAATTCTCAACAGATATTAGCTATAATACTTATTAATATCATACAAGCTTTGTTACCACTCCTTGGAGATTCTGACTCAGTAGATTTGAAGAGGGACCTAGGGATCTTCTTTTTGTGAAATTTTCTGCAGTTGATTCCTAGGCCTTAAATGGAAGCATGTTGTCACATGTCCCTGCTGTGACATGTGATCGTGTCTCCTCTACTTCCACAAGGCACTCTAGTCACCCTACTGCAGGATAATGCCCAATACTTCAGTAGTGACTCTTAACGGGGTAGTCTGTACTAAAGAACTGCATACTGGAGTAACATAGCCATGTCCTGGAAGCTATGTTACATCTCTGGAAATTTGCGCCATTCTAGCTTAAGAAGAATGTCTTCTATTTGCTTACCAACAATAAGCATCTACTTGGACCAAAATTGAAAACAAATCCCTTAATGAGATTATTTTCTCTTGATAGCAGACTAACTTTTTTTTTTCTGGAAGTATCCAATCAGTGCTTTCTTTTCACTGGCCTCTCTTTTCTTTACGCTTAGACCAAAGTGTTTTTGTACGTTGTAGACTACTAAAGAGAGTGGAAGTTCATTTAGAATGGCAAGGCAGGTGGATTAGTTTTGGCACCCTGGATTTAGAGCATGAATGCAAGAGAAGGGTAGAAAGGGCAGCCTGGCGCTTGGGACTTTTCTGGCCAGCTGTGTGGAGGTTTGCCCAATTCTCAATTCATTCCATACCCTTCTTCCGCTCTGACATTAGGCAGCCAAGCAGGCCTTTTGATACTCAAGGAATTAAGGGCAAATAGTGTTTTACAGTTATTCATCACCCCCAAAGTCCTAGAAGGACTAGAAAGACAGCTTCTCTTGAATGGCCCCATTTTGAAGCAAAGTAGAGGCAATAGAGACGGTTGTGGAAGCAACTGAGGCTTCAGTGAAACAAGTCTCATTATTACCATTTGTTAATTTCAAATCCATAGACACAACATGATTATTTACCCCTACTCCCATCTGGAAATGTGAGATGATGGATCAGAGCCATCTTTTCCTTTACTTTACCCATTGAATCAAGTTCCAGGAAGGATCACCTCTTGCCAAAGCCTCCTTTTTTCCTAGTTCTCAGAAAAGCAGGTTTTACAACAGAGCCACCATTTACAGAGGAGGAAACTGAGGCTTAGAGAGGTCAAGTTATTTTTCCCGTATCTTGCCCAGTGGTGGAGATATTCAAACCCATGTAATCTGGCTCCAGAACCCCAACTATTAAGGTTAAACTGCCTCTATGTGTATTTTGCCATAAGCTCCATAAGAAATGCCTAGTTAAGAACTCGATTTATTTTTTGAATCTTTAAAAATTATTTGAAGTATTTTAGTAAAAAAGTAATACATAAACACAGTAACAAGTTCAAGTTATACAAAAGATCATATAGTGAAAAGTGAGTGTTCCTCTCCCACCTACCCCAGTTCCACAGTTCTCAATCTTCCCCTCTCTAGAGGCAAATGTTATTTTTTTACATGTCCTTCCAGAAATAATCTGAGCATATACTACTCCATATATACCCTTAAAAGATAAGTGGAAGCATATGATACATACTGATGTTTCCAGTCTAACTGAGAAATCCTGCCTTGGCAAATAACACCGTCTCCAAGATCCAAGAAAGTCTACTAGCCAAACACAGGTGAGGACAGGATGGATATGATGTTTTATATACCCATGAAAAAAAACCTGGGGATGTAAAGAATTCATCCTGTAGTTTCAAGCAGTTAATCTGGATAGGAAGTGACTCCATCTGGAAATGTCTGTTTTGAGGAGCTTATGCTCACTTGGGTTCATGCTGGATGGCATTGCTCCCTGGGTGCAGGGATCTCCTATGTGTTATAGAGGGTTGTATCCTGCTCAGTATCTAATGAGCTTAATTCCTTGTGTGTATACACTGGGTGCTCAGTCAATGATGGCTATATGTATGCCTGCAAAATTTGTTTTGTTTGCTTAAAAAAATATCGTTGCAATGGAGTGTGGGTTACTCGTATGATAACTCCTTTTATTCTCCACATTTGCTTTTCAGTATCAAGGTGCTCTGCACTCTTAATGTGTACAAATTTTGAATCATGCTGAAAATCTTGTTTCCTACACACTGGCAAAGAATTGCTGGTATGGACCAGAATTGTACAAAAAAGAAATCCTGACTAGTATTTTTACTTTCAGAAAAGCATTGACAAAATATTACCTAGCACCTGAGGACCACAGGCACACAAATAAAATATCACCTATTTATTTAAAAAAAAGATGTTTTGCTCTAAGTTATAAAGAACTGGTGTTAAATTTCTAAACAACAACTACTGTCAGTTTGGGAGGGGATAAAGTTTATGGTAAGGATTATGGGTGTGGGAGATAAAGGTAGGATATATATGTGCATAATCAAAAGTAAGGCGTTGAGCAAAACTAAAACACGAACACTAAACTGGAACAAATCACACTAATTAGCTAAATATGGGGGGCAAATGGTTATAGCAGAAAAAGCAGAGATTTTGGAGTTGAACAGACTTGGATTTCAATCCAACTTTGCTCTTAAGGACCCTGAGCAAGTTCTCTCAGAGCCAGTTTCCTCATCTATAAAATGGGTATGATCATGATTAAAATCTTCCTTTTTTAATACGTTTTAAAAATTGAAGTATAGTTGATTTACAATGTTATGTTAATTTCAGATGTACAGCAAAATGATTCAGTTATACATGTATATATATATATACACACATATATTTATGTATGTATTCTTTTTTAGATTCTTTTCCATTATAGGTTATTATAAGATATTGAATACAGTTCCCTGTGAAAATCTTCTTATTATAAAATGAACTTAAGCAAGCTAAACATTAATCAAAGAAAAAAAACAATCCTTTTATTATCATTGAGGGAAACAAAACCTCCAAAACACCTAGTAATATTTTTCCTTATTAATTGTTCCCTTAATAGCCTATACTTATTTTCACAATTCACTTTGAATCTTAATTTTATACACCAAAGCCCTTTAAGAGTTTCTCCTTGACTCTTTTTTAAAAAATATTTTAAAGACCATGAAATTTATTAGAATTCCTAGTATGAATGCACAAACCTGAAGTAGCAAAACGAGTACATCTAAGTGTGAAGAATCATGTTTTATACATTTTGACTCTTGATTTTTTTACCTTTCTCAGTGTGGAAGGCAAACTTCTAAGGTGACTCTCAGTGATCCCCACCTCCCGGTAGTCATGCCCTTGTGTAATCCTCTTTGGGCTGGATCCAGTGACTTACTTCTAAGGAATAGAATACAGCAAAAATGGTGGAATATCACTTCTGTGACTAGGTTATAAGACTGTGACTTCCATCTTGCTAGCTGACTCTCTCTTTTGCTGGCTTTGCAAGATGCCATGTTGGAGAGGCCCATTTGGCAAGGAACCAAGGGTGGCTTCCAGCCAATAGCCAGTAAGGAACCTCGGGCTGACAGCCTGTACAAGACCTGAGTCCTGCCAGCAAGCACACAAATGTGCCTGGAAGAGGATCCTCCCTCAGTCAAGTCTTGAGATGTGACCCCAGCCCTGGCCAACACCTTAATTATAGCCTGTGAGAAACCTTAGAGCAGAGGACCCCATTTAGCCATGCCCAGATTCTTGACCCACAAAAACTGTGAGATAGTAAATGCGTTATTGTAAGCTGCTAAATTTTAGGGTAACCTGTTATGCAGTAGGTAACCAATATGCCTAGAATGGACTTTCTAGTACTATTTCCTAGAAGTCAAAAGAATGATCCACGCTGAACTTTCAATAGAGAAATATAGCAATAGTATCATTTATTGAATATTTCATATGTGCTGGGTATAGTATTAATTGCTTTACTGTACTAAATTCATTAACTTATTTAATTCTCATGACAACTCTCTGAGGTAGGCATTATGATCTCCATTTTACAGATTAGGAAACTGAGTCTCAAAGCGCTGAATCAACTTATCCGATGTAAAACAAATAGTGGCTTGTGTTACTTCAAAACACGTGCTCTTAATCAGATAAATACAGTTGGCTTCATCACAGTATGATGACTTAAGATGTACTCTGTGCTTAGCTCAGTGCTTGGCACATAGGAGGTGCTCAGTATAGGTAAGCTATAATTATTACACCTTGAACTCACAATAAAGAGCCTCTGTGTCAGTCTGCATTCAAAAACCAGCTCCTCACACCCTGCTGGGGTACACGGTCTTGCCCATAGTGGTCACAGTGGTCCACACATCCTGAACAAGTTCCGCTTCACCAAGTGATCTTAATAACCCATCCCAATATGTCCTCTCAGGAGGCTCATCCAGCACGTTGCAACGTGCTGAACTGATTTTCATTCTGCTTGGATGCTGCCGTTGAGCTCTGGGGGCTCTCGATCTGTTCACATGAGTTACCCACGCCCATATACACATGCTGGGCTATTTAGAATAGTTACTGAATTTGAGGCACCAGTTGCCTTCCAATGGTCTGTTGCAGCTGAAATTAAATACTCCTTTCTTTTATACCTCTACAAGGCTTGGTTAACTCCTATTTACAGATGGAATTTTACAGCTAGCATATTTTATAGAGCACTTACCCTAGTGATAATAACAGAAACACCTTACAATTGTGTCAGCTTGACTGTTTATAAAACACTCTCATATGCATCTCATTTGACTCCATGGCACTTCATCTATGCCTTATGAGATGAATGACTTTCTATCTTGTATTATAGCTATTTATATACATGAGGCAGTATGGTCTGGTGGAAAAATCACAGATTCTGGCATCAGATAGACCTGGATTTGAATCCCAGTTCCACCACTTACTAGATGTGTGGCTTGAATAAATTTATGATCTTCTCTGAGCTTCTGTTTTCCTCATTTATAAAATGTGCTTAGTCATGCTCATAGGGCTATTGTGAGGAATAAGATAACACGTAAAGTGAAGGACAATTAATAAGGACTCAACAAATATTTTCTCAAAAAAAATGTTAGTTTGCATGCTGATACCTAGCAAAATCTGTGACTATTCTTTACATCTGCAACAGGCCTGGCACTGTGTCTTCTGTCTTTTAGAAAGAAGCTCAATGCATACTTCTTGAATGGGCAAGCCTGGGGGTAGTCAGGAAAGTTATTGTTATCCTAGTAGGTGGAGGTTAAATGGCCTTCCCAGGGCTCACATGGCTGATAAATGATAGCACCGGAATTCGAATTCTGGTCATTTTCTGCCTAGTCCAATGCATCTTCCTATGGTCTTTTGGATTGGTTTGCAAGAATGATGTACTGGGAATAAAATCTCTTGTAGAAGAGAGCCTACAGAGAGCCTATGCTGGGTTCTGCACTAGGATTCAGATCTCTTTGGGCATGGTGTAGAGAGCCTCCCATCCCACCCCTCCATGGGTTACCAAGGAGACTTCTGAGAGTCATGTTCACATGCTAGGTCCAACAATAGTGCCTTAGTTGTTAGAAGGTTTGGGCAAATCTGAGTATAGTCTATTGCCTACCATTCAGATTTACCCATTGGCCTAGTTCCCCAAGGATTTGTGTCTAAATAGACACAAAGGGTTGAGGATAGTGAAAGTAAAAACAAGATACAAGCAGGAAAAAAGTAGTTTCTCTAACGAGCTTTGTGAGACGATGGAAAGGAGATAAGTCAGCACAGCTTTTACGCCGACCTAATTGAGAGTTGGCTCAGAACATAGCCAACCCTGGCACATGGGGTTTCCAGGGAACAGAACTCAGCTTTGGCACTTGGAGGGCTGTGGTACATCAGAGACACCAGGGGCAGCACAGAGCTGTAGATGCTACCTGGCTTCCAGTCATTGGCACAGCAGTAGCACCTGGGGCCTTTTTTTTGTTTAATTTATTTTTGGCTGCATTGGGTCTTCGTTGCTGTGCAGGGACTTCTGATTGTGGTGGCTTCTCTTGTTGCAGAGCATGGGCTCTAGACGCACGGGCTTCAGTAGTTGCAACATGCGGGCTCAGAAGTTGCAGCGCATGGGCTCTGGGGCACGTGGACTCAGTAGGTGTGGCTCTTGGGCTCTAGAGCACAGGCTCAGTAGTTGTGGTGCACAGGCTTAGTTGCTCCGCAGTATGTGGGATCTTCCCGGACCAGGGCTCGAACCCGTGTCCCCTGCATTGGCAAGCGGATTCTTAACCACTGAGCCACAAGGGAAGTCCCAGCCATTTTGTTTTAAGAGTAGTGCACGGCAGCATCAGTGGCTTGATGTAGCTCTGGAGGCTTTGGGAACAGGCACAAGCAGTATCCTTGGTACAAGCATTAATGCCCTTGTTATTCATGGTGAACACTGGTAGCAGTGATGAGATGCCTGTGATGTGGCTTCTATAGGTAGCGGAAGCCTAAGAAGTCCATAAGGTTGAGAAGGCTTCCTTATGAATAGACTTGAGACAACCACTGGGGAGTATGAGAAATAGTGGAGGACCTAGAGGTATCATAATAATGGGTTTGGGTGAAAACCAGAGAAATGCTATTTATGACGATTAATTTTATTTTAACCTGTAGCTTGGTGTGATTTGGGGAATTCCAGATTAGACACCAAAAGTCAGATGGATAACAATTTACCCTGTAATCTGGAGCCCTTCCTGCTTCTGTTCCCCAGTGTGAGAGGTGCTAATTGTCAAAGGTAGAATCCTCCCTCCCTCCTCCTGCTTCAACACCCTACAAGTTCAATACTCTATGCTATCAAGCAGAATTCCTGGGAGCACAGATATTTGAAAGAGAGGTTTCTGAATGTCGCTCCAAATCTCCATCTGACTATTTGGAGTAACTCAAGCTAATAGGCTAAAACTTCCAGGATGATTTGGATGAAGGTGGTAAGCACTCTGGAACTTCTGAGGTGGGTGGGTGGGGAAACTACCCATCATTAACAATGTGCACAGAGACTGCTAGCCATTTGTCTTGCAGTGGGTGGCATAGCTGTGCTTCCCTCTTACAAAGTGTTGCCCTTGCAAAGGGCTGAGATGGTGGCATCATGCCTTTGCTGTCAGTGATACAAATTACATCTGCCTACTCTAAGAGAAATAAAACAAGCTTCTTTCCCTCATGATGACCTAATTGTCTTTCTTGTCCTTCAAGGTTAGCCAAAGATGTGGTAAAGGCATTAGGTACGTGTCAAGAATGACATCACCACCACCAGAAACAAAAGTAAACGTACATGTTCTACGGTACACACACACACACACACACACACACACACACACACACTTTTCCCCCCATTAGTCCATCTGCCTTCTCACAGTGGCTTAAAGATTGGGTGAGAGAATTGTCTTCCTGACCAAACTAGGTTTTCCCAAAATGTGTTTCTAAGACCAGTTGTTCCAGGGAACTTTAGTACGTGGTAGACAAAAAAGGGTTCCCTGATCAAGTAAGTTGGGGAGACACTGGGTTATACGATGGATTATACAATGCAATTGGGTTATACAGTTTCTGTACTATAGGACTTCCCGGTGGGCTAATGTATGGAGACTGGGAGGGGGAAATAATAGGTGATATATGAAGAATTTCCCAAAGAGAGGCAGCAAAACATGGTGTTATGTGTGTGGGGCTCTGGCAGCAGACGTTCTGGGTTTAGAACCCAGCTAGGATCTGTCACTCGCTACTTATGGGACCTTGGAAAAGTTTATTTCACCTTTTTGTGCCCCGATTGTTTTTGTCTGTTGAATGGGGATGATAATGATGATACTTATGTCACAGGGTGGTTGTAATATATAAAGTGCTTAAAAGAGTTCTTGGCTCTTAGGAGATGCTGAATAAATACAAGCTAATATGATTTGACTCTGTAACTTTTCCTGCAAACCTGAGCTGGGTTCTTCTGATATAAAGACTATAGGGGGATGGCATGAGGGAAGAAAGCAAGTAAAGGAGGTCAAATCAAGCCTGAGCTGAAGGACTACAGCTCTGAAGTCCAAATCTCAAAGATTATTTCCTTCCCCCCATCTCCAGATATTTTTTTTTCTTTTTTAAGAGATAATCGCTTACCAGCCTCAAATTGGTTATGTGTATATTTCTGGAGGAAGGAGGATGGACTAAATGACAGAGGTTTTGTCAATTATCCAATGACTTGAATGGCTTTGATTTCTGCATCTAAAAAATGGATCCACTGTTACTGAACTGTGTCTTGGAATTTTGGTAGGACTAAGGAATGATAGCAAAGCATCCAAGATTAATCCAAGCCCACAGTCAAATTGAATTACCTTCTCACAGTTCAGTTTCATCAGAAAATGGCAAGTGGCAAGAAGTCAAGCTGCACCCTGACTGGGCAGAGTGTTCTCTGTGAGCTGATGTTCTACACCTGCAACTAACTTTTAGAGACAGGTGCTATCATATAGAACAGTAGTTCTCAAGCTATCATGTGTATCAGAATCACCTGTGTGGCTTGTTAAAGTACAGAGGGCTGGGCCCCAACCTCAGAGTTGTTGTTTTGGTAGGTCTGGTCGGGGGCAAGTGTGGAGAGAGAAGGCTGAGGATTTTGTTCCCACGTAATGCTAATACTGCTGGTCCAGGGACCACACTTTGAAAACCACTAATATAGAGGTTAAGGGAATGGGCACGGAAATTGGACAGACCTGGGTTTAATTTCTAGTCCCACCATTTAAAAGATGTGGAATCTTGGTTAAGTTACTTACTTGTGTGCCTCAGCTTACCCATCTGTAAATTGGGGATCATAGCACCTACCTCATGGGGTTGTGAGGATTAATGAGTTAATATACATAAAGCCCTTAGAATAGTGCTTACTGTATTAGTGTTAGTTGTTACTATTGTTGTTATTATTGTTATTAAGAGGTCAGGCCACTGAGTTGGCACAGGATCCGTAGAAGTGGGATAAGAGCATTGACATGGCAAGCTGTATCACTCCCTTTTAATTTGCCATTTTAAACGGACATTAACGGTAGGATTTGACACCTTGGTTTTCTAGAGATGGAGCTGCTTCAGGTCAGAGTGATCTAAACCCCAAGGGTTGACTTGCACTCCCGGTTGTCTGGGTGACTGGTCTCTCTTACTTCCTATCTTCACCCCACAAAATGCTTCAGTTCCTCTCCTAGCAAAGCGGTAACAGTACAAGTTTGGCCACAGGCCTCTAAGGCAGATGCTCCATGCCTCTTTGGGAATCTCATGGCAATATTTTCATACCAGAGAACATTTATGAAGTGCTCACTTGTGTTCAAACCTTCATGGTTTGATCTCTCTTTTTTAGAGTCCCAGCTAATTATCCTGTTTTAAAAAAAAGTCCCAGTTTAAAATTCTGAAGCCTTTGGTAAGTTGCCCACAGAAGAAATGTATAAGTTTATAACCCATTCATCATGCCCTCAAGTGTGCCTCCCCTGTATACCTCTAGTTTTGATGATAATTAGGAAGCTTGTTAGCGTCATCAGGATGCAGCTCTGTGCCCTGGTTGGGGGAAGGTGCGTAAATCTGGGCATAAGGTAACCAACTCTCAAGCTCTTTGGATGACGGTCCAAGGTGTTTGTAAAGATCAACCCCTGCACTTCACTGTGGTGGCTGATTCTGGTAGGCTGGAGGGGAGGGTTAATAATGCCTATTAGCTTCAGCCAAGTCTTTCTCGATGGACTAAAATGGAGTGCGGCTATCATCCACTGTGGCTTTCTCCCTCTGCTCATTAGTTAATGTCAGGGCTTTAACAGTGCAGAGCAAAAGGAAGGGTGTGTGTGTTTGTGTGTCCCCATTTGCCTTTTCCCTCACCAGCTGAGAGTAATTTATTTCTTTCCACAAAGGGAAATATGCCTTAAGGATAAGAATTCTGGCCTGTAAATTGGAAAACCTTGATTCTAGAACTAGCATCACCTCTGACTTGCTCTATGACCTTGGATGTATTAGTTAGATTTTCTGGGCCTTTGTGTCCTTCTCTGCAAAATAGAATGATCCTGATTCCCCCCTCTCAGAGCTGTTGAATATCTAAATAGGTAATATAACTGGTCATGCTTTGGAAAGTGATTAGTGCTTTATGGATATAAGAGATAATTATGACACCCAACAAATTCGGATTAGAGATCCTGTGCTTTTTTCACACACAGGCCAAGTCTTTTTTTTTTTTAATTTATTTTATTTTTGGCTGCATTGGGTCTTCGTTGCTGCGCGCGGGCTTTCTCTAGTTGCGGCGAGCGGGGGCTGCTCTTCGTTATGATGCGCGGGCTTCTCATTGTGGCGGCTTCTCTTGTTGTGGAGCATGGGCTCTAGTTATGCGGGCTTCAGTAGTTGTGGCACTAGGGCTCAGTAGCTGTGGCTCACGGGCTCTAGAGGCAGGCTCAGTAGTTGTGGCACACGGGCTTAGCCACTCCACGGCATGTGGATCTTCCCAGACCAGGGCTTGAACCCGTGTCCCGTGCATTGGCAGGCAGATTCTTAACCACTGTGCCACTAGGGAAGCCCTGCCAAGTCTTATTTAATGAGAATGACAACCCTTATAACTTTTTTAAACTAAAACTATAAATTGAATAACTGTATTTTTACAGAAATAAAAATTAAATTATAGTTCAATATTTTCCAAAGGGAAAAAGAAGAAACATCTTTCACAATAAAAAGCATAGAGAGGATTTATCTACTTGGTGCTTCCAATGGAGCATTTTCAGAAATAAAAAATACGTTTCAGAACTGACCACTAGATGTCAGTGTTGGACAAGCACAGAGTTCTTGGCAGAGACTCCTGCATTAGCGTCTGGCTCCATTTCAGCTATCAAGTTTCTCTGCAAAGGAGAGGGAGTTTGTGTAACTGAAGCAAAAATTTTGCTTTCTCACTTCTCACCCCGTCTTGCGGAAAACAGCCTGATGCTCTGGGTAAGTCGCCGTTATCTTCACTTTCAGTGATTCCCTTTATAGATCTGCAGTCTGCTGAGAAGTTTAAAACACAAAATTAAACATGTACTTAGCTCCCTGAAGGCCACATACTTATTTTTCTTCACAAAGGTGCTTTTCTTTTTCCAGACCAGCCTTCCTGGCCTACCCCTTGTGTAAAATTAATCACATCTAACAAGGAAATACTGCTCTGGGGCACCCAGGTTCCAAAGCTCTCGAATCAGGGTCTTTATTTTTTTGCTGCAGAATGACACTTGCTGTGATTTCAGATCGCTCTCTAAAAATGGCAGCTACTTGGTGTGTCACACCAAGAAAACGTTTCAAGAAAACGTGGTCGCATTGTAGCTGTGCTAAACAGCCTCTTTCAGTCCTCTTTCATTTTACACTTTTACTGGAAGTCTTGAAAAGAGGCGATGTAATTAGGTTCCATTTGTCTCTGTTGAGCTCAGAGATGCTCACCTTTCCTTGGGGGAAGATGAATTCCTATTATGTTGGTTTCTTATCACATCCTGGATTATGGAGGAAATGTGCAGCGAATTCAGACTAAAGCTAGTGATAAAATCAACTTAGCTCTTTGAAAAGGCCACCTGCTCTGGGGTTTTAGAATTCACACTTGCGGGGCTACTCCTCTTGAACAATTTTCAAGGGTGGGTAGTCAGTTTTTTGTGCCCCTCTTGCCCTTTATAGGAGGCTGGCTCAGACGCATTTAGAAAGCATTTTGTGGAGGAATTTGGAGTTGCAACATCCCTTCCTTGGTTTACTTTTGTCCCTTTTGCCCTCCAGTTGGCCAACAGGAAGAAAATGGTTTGGTGACACAAAGTCAAAGGTGGCTTTCTTTTTTGGCCACACTTACTGGAGACCAGTGGAGGGGGGCTGGATGTGACAGCACCTCCCGGTGCAGAGTACTGCCCTGCTGCAGCATCCTGAGTGGCTGCTGGCCAGGAGCTGACCTTGTCCTGGGGAATGAGTCATCAGGCATAGCCTTGCTCTTGGAGGCAGGCCTGGCGTTGGTTTCAAGGTCCTCTTGGATCTGGTGCCTGTCTGCTCCCACTTCACTGCGTCTCAGCATCCCTGGGTCTCCTCAGCGGTGTTTGGAGTCTTGGAGGAAGAAAGGCCCCTCACCCTCTGGCAGGCTCATTTTCCATCACTTTGCCACCTCCCTGCTTGTGCCTGAGGCCTTGTCCCTTCCCAGCTCCTGAAGGACCTTGTTCCTGTACACCTCAGCTTCCAGCCTGGCACTTTCAACCTCTTCCTCTTCTTGCTGCTTCCCCTCTGCCTTCCTGCAAATGAGGGAGTTAAGAGCAATAGTTTTGAGGTCAGACATACCTCAGCCACTTGCTACCTGTCTGACATGAGGCAAGTTCCTTCGTTTCTCTGAGCTCTGGTTTTTTAATAACAGTACTTACCTTGCTGTGTTTCGTGAGGATTAAATGAGGTAAAGTATGTATGTAAAGCAACTAGCACTGTGTTGGATTTAGGGGATCCATAGCTGCTGCTGTTAATTTTCTTGTTTCTGACTATGCCACTAATTGTCTGCCTGCTCTCTTTTCTCTCTTCTCCCTTTAACTGTTCAGTATTTCTAATGACTGGGTTCTCCTTACCTTTGCTCATTTACATTTACTCACTGTTCATTGCCTCTTGTTTTGGCAATTATATTTTAAATTCCCAAGCTTTTTCTTGTTCTCGGTTTCTTGCTTGTAGTAACCTGTCCATATTTTATAGATGCAAAGGTCATCTCTAATCACTCTAAAGAAAACAATTAAATTAAAAAAATTCTCTTTTGTTTCCAGAATTATCTGTATTCCACGGTCTTTTAGTTTTTCTTGTTTGCTCAATTATTATCCCTTCTGTGCTTAGTGAAATTTTATCTGTTTTTTTCTAGGCCCACCTCAAATGCCACATCCTCCATAATGTCATCCTTAATCCCCCAAATTAGAAGCAAATTTTCCTTCCCTCCTTCATTTCTATAACCCTTGATTTGAATCCTTTTATTACATAGCACCATATATTGTATACCTAAGTGCTTGTTTTTTGTGGCTCAATTTGACTTTCTTCTTGGAGTATAAATCCCTGGAGGTTAAGGACTGTACTGTACACGCTAGCCTCCCTGGGGGTATTTTGTATGGGGCTCCTTGCCTTTATGGGGCAGGGGGGGACTGTACTGGTCACCACCGCAGTGTGAGAATCATATAAGAATGAAGTAAGAATGTCCTGGTAGATCAAGGATTGCAGTGGTTGATGGAGAAGGTGGTAGATCTTTTCTAGAAATCTTTACAAGTGGCTGTGTCCTCATTGGACTGAGATGAGTGAAGTGGAGACTTGTCACAAATGAACTGTAGCGATTCTCTAAGGATAATGTCTGTGGGTCCTGAGCCTGCATTGCTGGGATGCCCTGCCCCCTGTAGCAAACGGCCAATAGCTTCAAAGTACATGTGTCAGCAGGGACCTGGCTGACTAAGGTCTCAGCAGTGGGTTTGGACCACATCAGGTTTTCTTCAGAGGGGATTAACACGTATCTGAATGTTTTCACCCAAACTACCCCGCAGGGAAATCCTTCACAACAGACATCATAGTACAAATGACAAGCTTGCCTTTTTTTTCTGTCTGAGGCCTGTCAGTCTCACACATACAACACAAGGCAAGGCCAAGGCCAAGACCTGACTGATTTGACTGCTAAGAATACAGTGAGCCACTTTTACATTTAGACGGTTTAGTACTTACATGGGCAGTGAAAAGAAGAATAAGCTGAAAGTGCCAGCTTTCTGTGGTCATCGCTCCACACGCTAAAAAGGATGACCTGGAAACAAAAGGGGGCCGGATGACTGCAGTGCAAGTTGGGACACCCCATTGCTGAGAAGCCCGATCTAGGCTGCCACAAAGTAGTTTTATATTCTGCATAATATATATTTATATACATTTATATTAGAAATTATATTTTGGGACTTCCCGTGCGGTCCAGTGGTTAACACTCTGAGCTTCCACTGTAGGGGACGTGGGTTCAATCCCTGGTCAGGGAACTAGGATCCCACGTGCCGCATGGCATAGCCAAAAAAAAAAAGGTTTTAGAAATTATATTTTATATTTATATAAAATTTATATTTTATAAATTTATGTTTATATATTATATATTAAAGCAGTTAGATATTCTGAGAAGGCAAGGCAGAAAACTCCATACCTCACTGGGGCCTGGGAGGCAAAAAGAAATTGTCTCATAATAGCCTCCAGGGCAGGGGGTAGGGTGGGAGGGGAGTGTGGGGGTGAGGGGTGAGGGGGAAGGTACACCAGTGGGAGACAGCCTCATAGTAGCTCCTTACAGGCTTCCTCCCATCCTCTCGTGTACCAGGAGGATCACAAAACATTGCACAAGACTCAGGCTGCAGTTCCACCCTTTGCCTGCATGATGTTTGTGGATGTGCCCAAGGCCGCCGGGGTGCCATGGCAGAACTGCTCCCCAGCACGGCTCATTGGTGCCTTCTCTGGAGCCCAGTCACATGTTGGCTGATAGTAACTTTGGTTTCTGCATATATAAAAGTTCTGAAGAGCACCCACCCACCTCCCACTGCAGCCGACACATACACACACACACGTGCGTGCACACACACACACACACACACACACACACACCTTTTCTAGATTCAGAGTTTAGGTAGTTGCCAACAAACCTATCTATACATTATGCCCTCATTCTTATTTTTCATCCTGACCATTATGCTCCCTACTCAAGTTAGGCTGATTCACTTCCTTGCTTCCTCATCCAGGGTTCTTTCATCATAAGAAACATCTAAGAATCTTCCTAATCAGGACAGGGATTGGCCTCTGAATCCGGGTCTCCTTGAGCCTGGCCTCTCCGGTTTGCTCTCTTGCTCACTTTATCCTGAACATTTGCTTTCCACAGGTCTTCAGGATTCTGAACACACATGTGGCTTTTGACCAGAGGCCTTTCCCTACACTTTGTCACATATGTCCTTGCTGTTCCTGACTGCTTTGCCCAGCCTTGGAGCCCCAGCTTGACTGGGCTGTCAAACTGAGATCCTACAGCTTTTCACTCTCCTGCCTGGTTACTGTTCCATTGTTCTACCTTGACCTTGGTTTCACATGTGCTTCTTTTTAAATTTTATTTTATTTTATTTTATTTGTTTTTTTATACAGCAGGTTCTTATTAGTCATCAATTTTATACACATCAGTGTATACATGTCAATCCCAATCCCCCAATTCATCCCACCACCATTCCCACCCCCGACCACTTTCCCCTGCTTGGTGTCCATACGTTTGTTCTCTACATCTGTGTATCAACTTCTGCCCTGCAAACCGGTTCATCTGTACCATTTTTCTAGATTCCACATACATGCATTAATATACTATATTTGTTTTTCTCTTTCTGACTTACTTCACTTTGTATGACAGTCTGTAGATCCATCCATGTCTCTACAGATGACCCAATTTCATTCCTTTTTATGGCCGAGTAATATTCTATTGTATATATGTACTACAACTTCTTTATCCATTTGTCTGTTGATGGGCATTTAGGTTGCTTCCATGACCTGGCTATTGTAAATAGTGCTGCAATGAACATTGGGGTGCATGTGTCTTTCTGAATTATGGTTTTCTCAGGGTATAGGCCCAGTAGTGGGATTGCTGGGTCGTATGGTAGTTCTATTTTTAAGGAACCTCCATACTGTTCTCCATAGTGGCTGTATCAGTTTATATTCCCACCAAGAGTGCAAGAGGGTTCCCTTTTCTCTACACCCTCTCCAGCATTTGTTGTTTGTAGATGTTCTGATGATGCCCATTCTAACTGGTGTGAGGTGATACCTCATTGTAGTTTTGATTTGCATTTCTCGAATAATTAGTGATGTTGAGCAGCTTTTCATGTGCTTCTTGGCCATCTGTATGTCTTCTTTGGAGAAATGTCTATTTAGGTCTTCTGCCCATTTTTGGATTGGGTTGTTTGTTTCTTTAATATTGAGCTTCATGAGCTGTTTATCACATGTACTTCTTGATCCCCACCCAAATGCCAACCTATTGCCTTGTCTAGAGACTCATTTTGATGTATTGATGGTTCTCTGGATCTTGGCTTTCTGCCCTGGGTCTTCCTGCATGTGTTCTTAGATTAGCAGCTTTCATAAAATGACATGTTGAAAGAGTCTAATCTAGTACAGTGAGGCTATGAACCATGTGTAAGTCCTGGCCAAAATCTGTGCTCTGATAAGACACCACTGTATTTGTATTATTGCTTCAGCATCAGTCCTATGATGTAGGACTTCCTCTTTCTGTTAGATACTGCAGTTAGGGCTGCTTAAAATAAGTAGGGTATATTCTAGCTCTACTCCCTTGGAGGTCATACCCTGGCAGACAGTACTTAGTTAGGACAGGGGAGTTTGGTACGAAGAGTCACCAGCTTTTCACTCCCTCTACTATGAATGAATGGATTAGTGGTGATTCTTTCCAGGGATGGCTATCTTTTTTTAAAGACTTAATTTCTTTAGAGCAGTTTTAAGTTCACAGGAAAATTCAGAGGAAAGTGCAGAGACTTCCCTTCCCATAGACCCCTGTGCCGCCACACATGCACAGCTTCCCCCCCCCCGTCAGCATCCCCTACCAGAGGGGTACATTTGTTACCACTGATGAACCTACACTGACACATCACAATCACCCAAAGTCCATAGTTTACCTTAGAGTTCACCGTCAGTGTTGTTCATTCTGTGTGTTTGGACAAGTGTATAGTGACATGTATCCATCATTAGAGTATCAAACAGAGTATTTTCACTGCCCTAAAACTCCTCTGTGCTCCACCTATTCATCCCTCCCTCCTTGTCTCCCTCCAACCCCTGGAAACCACTGATCATTTTACTGTCTCTATAGTTTGGCTTGTCCAGAATGTCATATAGTTGGAATCATACAGTATGTAGCCTTTTCAGATTAACTTCTTTCACTTAGTAACATGCATCTAAGGTTCCTCCATGTCTTTTAATGGCTTGGTAGCTTATTTATTTTTGGCCCTGAATAGTATTTCCTTGTCTGGATGTACCACAGTTTATTTATCCATTCATCTACTGAAGGACATCTTGGTTGCTTCCAAGTTTAGGCAATTATGAATAAACCTCCTATAAACATCTGTGTGGAGGTTTTTGTGTAGACATAAGTTTTCAACTCCTTTAGGCAAATACCAAGGAGCACAACTGCTGCATTGCATGGTAAGAGTATGTTTTGTTTTGTAAGAAACCACCAAACTGTCTTTCAAAGTGACTGTAGCATTTAGTATTCCCACCAGCAGTGACTGAGAGTTTCTGCTGCTCAACATCCTCACCAGTATTTGGTGTTGGCAGTGTTCCAGATTTTGGCCCTTCTAATAGGTGTGTAGTGGTATCTTGTTGTTTTAATTTGCATCTGTCTGATGACATATGATGTGGAACATCTTTTCATACACTGAGCAAATCATTTAAAAACAATCTTGGGGGCATCCAGTTATGGTTGGGGTTGAGAGCAGTGACTCATTATTCATCTATCCATCCATTCATTTATTCAACAAATATTTACTGAGTATTTTCTATGGACCAGGCACTGTTCTAGGCCCATAAGTGAAAGAAACAGACACTATTTGAAATTCTCATGAAATTCTAGTTGGTGATATGGAGGGAAGAAAGCATTAAACAAGTAAACAGAAATAAATCAGATGAAATCAGGTACTGACAAGTGTTATAAAGAAAATAAATTGGCGATGTGCTAGAGTAGACACATGCTACATAGGAAAGGCCTGTCTGAGAAGGGGTTATAGGATTTATGTAAATTTCAGGAGGAATAGCATTCTAGGCAGAGGGAATAGCTAGTATTGAGGCAATGAGCTGGGACTCAGCATTCTACGCAGAATATAAATAAAGCCATGGCCTCTCAGTCTTCACAGAAGGCTGTGGTTGTGGGTTTGGGAAGGGGAGGAGATGGCACTGTGAGGGCATCTCAAATAGACTTCCTTTCATCAACATCCCTCCAAACGTATAAGGACTCAAATAGCTGGCAGGCCCCTTGCCCAGACACAGGGGAAACTGAAAGTGAGGCTTTCAGTTTCCGACATCCATTCTGATGTTCAGGAGTTGGCAGAGATGATTGTGAATCCACTTTTAGGAGTTAGGAAAGCATAACTTTTATTCCTTTCCTCCATCTCTCTTTCTCTCTCACTCCTCCCTTCCCTCTTCTCTCTTCTCTCTATATACATTTAGTGACAGAATTTGACAGACTAATTCACACTAAAATGTTAGTGGTTGTATGTGATTCCTCCTGTGGATATTTACCTTTTTTAAAGAAGACTCCTGGGGAAAAGGCAACAAATACAGGAATGAATGAATGAAATGACTGTCATTTTCTCAAAACAAGGTATGTTGGAATTTCAAACCCTGGGTTGCCTAGGTAAAGGAGAAATCCCCTTTAAATCTATTAACATCTCTCATGTACATTTTCCAGATTCAAGATGTCTCATGTCTGTACCTCCATCTAGACTCCTTGCTAACATGCTGTCCCTGTCCTAGATCGGGAGGTGGTTCTAGATGTGTGCATAGCAGCCTCTGGGGATCATCCACATTTTCCATCTGCTGCTGGAACCCTTTTTTAAAAAAATTTTATTTATTTATTTTTGGCTGTGTTGGGTCTTCGTTGCTGCGCACGGGCTTTCTCTAGTTGCGGCGAGCAGGGGCTACTCTTTGTTGCGGTGCGCGGGCTTCTCATTGCGATGGCTTCTCTTGTCACGGAGCATGGCCGCTAGGCGCACGGGCTTTAGTAGTTGTGGCACGTGGGCTCTAGAGCGCAGGCTCAGTAGTTGTGGTGCACGGGCTTAGTTGCTCCACGGCATGTGGGATCTTCCCCGACCAGAGCTCGAATTCTTAACCACTGTGCCACCAGGGAAGCCTGAGCCCCTTTTCTTGAACCTTGGTTTCCTGCCTGAAGAAAGGAACAGTTTCTACCCTCTCCCCATGAGCTTGGAAAGCTGACAGAGAAAATTAAGATCATTGCCATCAAGTTTTTATCTGCTCTAAGCAAAAACAGGAAACCAAGAAATAAAGGCACAGCTCAGCAATAGCTTCTGAGTGGGTAACATGGGAGAAGTTTTTCTTAAATCCTCTTCCCATGTACCTTCCCACCCACATGTTCTTAGTCAGATTTATTTTTTGCATATCAGTTTCTGAGGATGACAAGAAACTTGCCCTTTTCTTAACTATGGTTTTCAGAAGCAGATTATGCTGTACTTAGTGGAGACCTCTTAATGGAACCCTCGGAATAAATAATACCCTCAGCTCAGGGAGTGGGTGTTGAATAGAGATTTTAAGACTCAGAATGGAGTGTCAAAATAGCTATTGCTGATGTATGGGTCCTTTGTCAATTTTGGAAATGACACTGGGTAGAGCCACAGTCTCCTCTTGTATTAAAATGCCATGATTGAGAAAAGTTCTAAGAAGAACGTTCAGCATCTCTTGATATTTAAAAGTCCCACATGGAATGGTGGCCTTTTTCAAAGGTGACTTGGGTTTAGCCTGGAAAGGCAGCTGTCCTCAGAGGAGGGGAGCAGGGCATTTCTCTGGGGGGTGGGTAGGGGGCAGCTCCAGGATGCAAGGAGGAAAAGATTGGCATTTCCCTGGCCTGTGTCTTGAGGTGCTTGTTCCCAAAGGAGCATAGGGTCAGGGTTTTATGATTTCCCTAGAGTAGATGGAGAGACCTCATGACATCAAGCTGTCAGGCTACATTTCCAGGGCTCAGGCCTTTGCTATTCTCTCTCTCCTGTTGGAGGAAATAAAAAGTGTGGTCCTCTCACTAGGCCCATGGGTCTGAGGGCAGCCTTGCCTTGAGCTGAGCCCCTCTCTTTGGATATTATCTCAATGGCCACACTCTCAGCAGAGGCCCCCTTAGTGCAACCTTCTCATGAGCAGTGGTTTTGTAGTAATGAGGTTCTATGATGTGCCTCTTGCGCTATTTAGTGCTCCGCCTAGATCCCCTTTGAACAACAGATACTTATGAATACCCACCGTGTTCATGATACAGTGGGCTAGTTGAAAACCATACGAAATCTGTTCCTGCTCCTCATGAGTTCAAGAGCCTGTTGGGGAGATTAAAAAACGTGGAATAAATAGAGAAAAATGCAGGTCAGCATAAAATGGGGGGCTAGATCACATGAGTCAGACTATAGGGCTTAGTAGGGAAGAGGAGGGAGAAGTGATATGGGCTGGCGAGGCTAGGCAGGTCTTTCCAGAGGATGCAGGCCTTAAAGCAGGAATAGAACCTGGTCGGGTGAAGAGAAGTGAGTGCATGTGAGGCAGAAGGGCCAGCAAAGGCACGGAGGACTGGCCATGGTGTATATATGCATGGGGGCAGTCCGTGGCGGTCCAGCGGGGTTGATGTTTCTGAAGTGGAGTGTCCTCATTGAGGAGTTGTGGGACTGGATACGCATAGGTGGGGCCAGATGATGAGCATCTCAGAAGCCAGAGAAGCTTTGATTTGAACTGTGTTCATTAGGTCCTTTTGTCTGCAAGGGATAGGGACTCTTTCAAATGATCTGAAGTAAAGAGGTAGGGGATATTGTAAAAGAACTGTAAGGAGAAAGAGACTTTAGGGGACTCAAAGATCAGGAAGCAGAGTGCAGTGGAACCTCATGGGAACTGTACTTGGATCCATGGCAGCTTCGGCGACCTCAGCAGCAGGATTTGAGACTTGTCACTGGAGTGCTGTACTAGTAACACCACTCAGCCTGATGCCCCTCACTCCCGACTGCCTTCCTTTCCCCCTCAGCTCAGGTTATTATCCTTTCTATAGTTCCCAGTTTCATTTTACTCATCATCTCTGCTTCCTTATAATTTTGGTTTGTATAGCCCACCAAGGCTCCAGCTTTCTACTTTTCCCCTTAAAGTTCTGACTCTTCCTCGTGCCTTCTCTCCAGGCATCCTTTCAGCCTCAACTCTTGCTTCTCTCCCCACCCCCTCCCCTTCCCTTCCCCCTCACTCATCACTCTCTCTCCCTCACCCCCCTCCCTCTCTCCCTCTCCCTCTAGTATTTTTAGGCCAAGTTTCTTTTTTATTTTTAAGGGAAATATCCAGAGATTTTATTCACATATGACTGCATAATCCTTTGAAAAGGAATGTGGAGCAAGGTTAGAGGTCAACATTGTTAGGATTACATGCTACTTCAAAAATTCTTGTTAGGCCACATTTCTGAGAGAGAATATGACTGTCCTAGTTCATATGTTTGTACCAGGCTCTGTCAGCAGCCCTTGGACCAGGGGCCTATCCTTGGTCCTTTCAGTCCAGGCTTGGGGAGGGGAGGTGATATCAGAGAAACCATATAAGAGATTGGTCAAGCAGGAGGTGATGGATCCTGGATATGGGTTCTGGCAGTGAGAATGAAGAGGAAAGAATGACTAGAAAAGATATTTCAAAAAAAATCGGTAGGAATCAGTATCTCACTGACTGCGGGGTAGGTAGAGAGAGGGAAATTAATGATAAATCCCATGATTTCAGGGTCTGGGTGACTAGGAGAATGATAAAGCAAGGAATAAGTGAGCTGGGCCAAGGAATTAGTTTAGGGGGAAGACAGTGAGTTCTGTTTTTGCCATGTTGAGTATGAGTCAACAGTGGACTCTATTTGCCAACTCGGTGACCTGTGTTGTGTCCTGTGCTTGGTGACCTCCTTTCCTCCCTAACTTGGACACCCAGTTAGGGTAGAGTCCTGAGTGGCTCAGGTGACTTAAGCCAGGGGCTAGAAGATGTGTGGAGAGCTTCTCTGAAAAGGTCTACTTTACTCATTTTCTCCTTCACCCTTAAGTAGCTAATTGGTCCCATGGAGCAATGGTTTTTGCTAGGAGGGCAGAAAGGAAGGCAGATGTGAGGAGACCTTTCCAGTCCTGTGTGAAACATGATTCGGTTCCAGTTGCTGTTTTCTAAGTCTTCAGAAGAGATAAAATGAGTAAAGATGTAGAGAAATGAGGTGAAGAAATGGAGAAAGCCTTGAGCAAGTTGGAAACAAGCTACATATTCATGGCTGTCCCATACCCATTTCGAGCAAAGCAGTTGAGAGGAAAATGCCAAGTAGAGAGCACACAAGCATGTGACAGAGACCCAAGTGGAACGAGCTGAAATTAGTTAGGAAGGGTACCCGGTGGCTCACAGGTTTGGAGAAAATGCTGAGCAGCCAGGCCTTGGGAAGGGCAGGAAATAGGGCAGCCTTGGTGTTGGCCTTCAGGACTGAAAACTAGAGGCTCAAAAGCTGTCAGGATTCTCTCGGCTTCTTGTCTCTGCTTCGCTCTCTGTGTTGGCTCCATTATTATACTGAAGACAGGATTCCCTCTGTGGTGGAAGACATGGCCGCGCTAGCTCTGAGCTCACATACTCACAGCTCTTTGACCAGAGAGGAAGGGATCCTTCCTTGCCAGCTCTAGTCCAGCAAGACTCGGGGAAGTGCTCTGATGGATTTGTCTTGAGTTACGTGCCTAATACCAGATTAATCCCCATGGCCAAGAGTATGGGACCCTATCCATGACCAGTTTTGGAGCAAGCCAAGTTCACTTCTCAGCCAGTTACTATGGCCAGGGATATTGAATCATGTAAAAAGAATGGCAGCTACAGTTTGGGCCACATGCCTAGAGCTGGAGGGGAGGAGGAGTGTTTCTCCAAAAGAAGTGAGGAGAGAAGCAGCACAGACAGGACCACGGGGGCATCTTTGTGAACCAGCTAGTCACCCCAATTTGTGTTTTTCCATTGCAATTTGTGTTTCTCCATTTAGTAACCTGATGATAATGAAACAAAGTTATAAGGTAAGAAGGCTCACACAGAAATGAAGGTATTAAGGAAGTAACGTACATTTTTTCAGTATCGTCACTTGCCTTCCCTTCCATTGGTGGTCCCACGCCACCAGCACATGCTATGCTCCAGTTATACTCAAATTATGTCAATTCCTTAAAACCACTGTGTTCTTTCTGTTGTTCCTGCAGCTTTACTTCATCTTTCGGGATTCATTTTGGGTGATACTTTCTTTGGGAAAACTTGGCTGTCTACCCCCATCTTCAAATCTGGATTGGGTGCTTCTTGTATGTGATCTCGTTGCACCCTGCACGACTTCCTGTATTTTGTAATTGCTCTGTTACTTGTCTGTCTCTCCCACTAGACTGTAAGCTCCACGTGGGTGAGGCATTGTCTTTCTCAATCACTACTCTACCTCTACTGCTAGTGATGTTCTCAGATGTGCTGTTGATGTTCAGTGAACATTACTGCATGAAATAAGGAAAGAATGACTCCAGTTTCCAGGCTCAAGTGGCAGGGCCGAGTACCCTGAAAGGATACCAGAACAGTCCAGAAGCAACTAAGAAGGAGAATGGCCTTTTTGAAGATGTCTCTTCTGAAATAAAGAAAAGAAAGGAAGGAAAAAAGAAAGTCTTTAGGTGAATAAAGTTTATTACAGCATTTCAGTAAAGGCAAAGGTACTTAGGAGTTTCTAATTCTTTTAGCTTTTGCTTTCGCTAAGTAATGATTTCTTATAATTAAAAGTAAGGGTTAAACTAAATATTTTAATTTTCTTGCTAAATTAACAAGTTAATAATACATTTTCCCAATAAAACAATTATATCACTACTATTAGAAAGTGAACCTGCAGGTGAATTGTGTTACAACCCTTATTTTAGTTTTCTACATCTGAAGAAAGCTCACGTGTTGGGTCTAAGTTAGCTTAAGCACCAGTTTTTATGTGGTGGCAGTTGACTGATGTGTCCAAGATGACAATATATTGAAGTGCGGGACACAGACCATCTACATCAGGGGTGGGGAGAAGCTGATTGCCATGCTGATACGAATGCCATGGGGACACTGCCTGTGAGACTCTGGAGATGGTCCAGCAATCTGTGTGCAGCAAGTCCTTCAGGTGAGTGCTGCAGATTTGGCTGTCTTGGTGGTCTCGATCATGCCCTCATAGGGTTTGTTCAGTCCTGCATGAGTAAGATATGGCACTGGGGTGCCAGGTAGAAGTGAGGTTACCTATGTCAAGGGGTGTGTCTAAATGTGCAAAAGAATTTGAAAAGAGGGCTTCCCTTGTGGCGCAGTGGTTGAGAGTCCGCCTGCTGATGCAGGGGACACGGGTTCGTGCCCCGGTTCGGAAAGATTCCACATGCCGTGGAGCGGCTGGGCCCGTGGGCCATGGCCGCTGGGCCTGCACGTCCGGAGCCTGTGCTCCGCAACGGGAGAGGCCACAACAGTGAGAGGACTGCGTACCTCAAAAAAAAAAAAAAAAGAATTTGAAAAGAAAAGGTTAGTTCTGCACCCCCACTAAAATGGCCAGGGGAACCCCCCTGATTGTTTGGCTGACAGTAAGCATTCTGTAGAAAGCTAGATGGCATGTGTAGACACAGGCATTGTTTCCAGAAAAGCTCCATGACTAGGCCCATTCCAGGCTGAGGAGCTACTGTCGAAGAGAAGCATAAGGCCATCATTCTAGAAGGTACCTTTTGTCACGAAGCCTCTTTGTTCCTTCTTGATTTTTGAATTTCCGTTTGTGTGTTAGATTTCTAACGGAAACATTTCAGCTTTAATTTCAAGTCTAGTACAATCATAGCTGGCATTTTTTTGAATTTTTAAATTTAATTTTATTTTTTTATACAGCAGGTTCTTATTAGTTATCCATTTTATACATATTAGTGTGTATATGTCAATCCCAGTCTCCCAGTTCATCCCAGCACCCCCCCTACCCCACCCCTTTCCCCCCTTGGTGTCCATATGTTTGTTCTCTACATTTGTGTCTCTATTTCTGCCCTGCAAACTGGTTCATCTGTACCATTTTTCTAGGTTCCACATATATGCGTTAATATATGATATTTGTTTTTCTCTTTCTGACTCACTTCACTCTGTATGACAGTCTCTAGATTCATCCACGTCTCTACAAATGACCCAATTTCATTCCTTTTTATGGCCGAGTAATATTCCATTGTATATATATACCACATCTTCTTTATCCATTCGTCTGTCGATGGGCATTTAGGTTGCTTCCATGTCTTGGCTCTTGTAAATAGTGCTGCAATGAACATTGGGGTGCATGTGTCTTTTTGAATTATGGTTTTCTCAGGGTATAGGCCCAGTAGTGGGATTGCTGGGTCATATGGTAGTTCTATTTTTAGTTTTTTAAGGAACCTCCATACTGTTTTCCATAGTGGCTGTAACAATTTACATTCCCACCAACAGTGCAAGAGGGTTCCCTTTTCTCCACACCCTCTCCAGCATTTATTGTTGGTAGATTTTCTGATAATGCCCATTCTAACAGGTGTGAGGTGATACCTCATTGTAGTTTTGATTTGCGTTTCTCTAATAATTAGTGATGTTGAGCAGCTTTTCATGTGCTTCTTGGCCATCTGTATGTCTTCTTTGGAGAAATGTCTATTTAGGTCTTCTGCCCATTTTTGGATTGGGTTGTTTTCTTTTTTAATATTGAACTGCATGAGCTGTTTATATATTTTGGAGATTAATCCTTTGTTCGTTGATTCATTTGCAAATATTTTCTCCCATTCTGAGGGTTGTCTTTTCATCTTGTTTGTAGTTTCCTTTGCTTTGCAAAAGCTTTTAAGTTTCAGTAGGTCCCATTTTTTTCATAGCTGGCATTTTAAATTTAGTTAGGGAAAGATCATGGTGCGCTTTGTGAAGCTCTCTAATGATGCTCTTTGAAACATTCTGGGGATCTCCCATGATCTCTCAGGATTAAGGACAAGCAGTAGGTAGAAATGATAGCACATTCTAATAAATAGTGATTAAAAAAAATAGCCCTGTACTGTGTATCTCTGTGAAGCACTGTTTCTCAAATGATGTTACGTAAGGTGTTGTACAAAATGGAAACAGTGGTTCTGCTAACAAAAAGCGTTCTGTTTTTAGAGAAGTTTGCGATGCTGCATACTAGAAGGCCCGTTTAGAGATTTATGATTCATTTTAAGGCTCTGATAAGTCCTGCCATAAAGTCATTTTTAACTTAAATTTTTTTTAAGTTTTAACTTTTAAAATTTTTAACTTTTTAACATAAAGTCATGTTTAACTTTGTGTAATCTGTTTTTTTCCTAAATTTAATTAGCCTCTTTCAGTTGACCAGCTTCTTCAAATGGAAGCAAAATGTGCCAGAGGATCAACTAACCCAGATAGGTTTATTGAGCTCAGTGTTTCACTTCAGACATACAGATCAGGAGGCAGTGGCTAACCTGGGCAGCTCTCCCTCTTACAAGGTTTATGAGCTCGGATGCTATAACTACAGAATCTTCCTTAACCATTGGGGCCAGCTTGAGGGATATCACATTATACTCAGACACGGCCTTGATTTCCAAAGCATCCTTGTAGTAAATAATACCTAACTTTGGTAGAACTTGAAAAAAATTCATTATTACATATAATCCTATCAACATTTATTTGAGGAAGGTATTATCATTCCATTTTAGAGGGCTAAAGAGCTTAAGTATCTGCCCAAGCATGGTAGATATAAGGGATGGGATTTCCCTCCATAATGTGGGTGAGCCTCATCCAATCAGCTGAAAGCTTTAAGAGCAAAAACTGAGGTTTCCCGGGGAGGAGAAAATTCTGCCTCAAGACTATAATATAGAAATTCTGCCTGAGGATATTCTGCCCTATAAGTTTTGGACTTGCCAGCCTCCACAGTCATGTGAGACAATTCCTTTAAATAAATCTCTTAATATACATATACATGTATATCCTATCCTGTTTCTTTGGAGAACCTTTATTGATACAGTATCTAAAGTCAAGCTGCTGTCATGCAGTCAGTTTGTATCAGCAGGCTTTCTGTCTGAGGCCTATAGGCTTTAACTACTCTAGGGAACAGTCTGGTGATGAGAGAAATTTTCCTTATGACATGAGTTTTGTTTGGAAAGGCCTACATTCCCCTTAAAGGGGATTTTCCCAGGGACCCCTACCAAACACTACTTCACCTACACATTCTTATTTGGGAAAGAGAAAACAATGGTTTGTCAGATAGAGTTTTCCTACCCCAATTCAGGAGAAAATGTCCCAGAATTCCCAGAGGGTTATCTAATATTTCTCTGGGGACTGACAGGGCAACTTGCTCTACCTGCATTATATATATACTGCTTTTTACTGTATTTCAAAGTGCTGTCACAGACGTCATCTTGAACTTTTGACGTAGGTGTGGCAGAGGCTGCTATTTGTGTTCTAATACCAGTTCCCCCTTTCTTCCCTAGTAAAACCCCTCAATATATTGCTGAGTTAATTGCTACCCAGTTAAAAGACTACTAGTCTTCCTTCGAGCCAGGTGAGGCCTAGCTTGTTTTAGCAGTGTATGAAGCACTGTGGTTAGGCACACAGATTCTGGCATCAGGCTATGTAGGTTTCAGATCTCTGCCTCATTTCTTACTAACTGCTGATTTACTTCTCTGTGCCTCAGTTTCTGCATCTGTAAAATGATATGATAACAGTACCTACTATATTGAGTTTCTATGATGAATAAACGAGTTTGTATTGGTAATACCTTTAGAACAGTGCCTAGCACAATAGTAAACACTCTATTATTTGTATTGTTATTTTGGCCAACAAGATGTAGGTGGAAGTGTTGTGTGAGATATCTAGGAAGTGGTGCTCCTTCCTGCTTCCTCACAGCTGGAATGTGGTTGGAGCTTGAACAGCAATCTTTGGAACAGGAGGTAACAAGCTAAGGATCATGGAATAACAAGACAGAGCCTGGGGCCCTGATGGATGTGAAGGTACTGCAACAGTCCTGGACTGCCTTTCTCCAGACTTCTCTTCATGAGAGAGAAACTTCTACTTGTTTAAGGTACTGTTGTTGTTATTTTTTGTTGTTATAAGCAGGCAAACTTAATACTGATTCTGTAAGTGTGACAGGAGGTACTACCCTCTTTTTACTGTTGAGAGATTATATACAGTAAAGTTCCCCAGTAAGAGTCAGAATACTGGATTGAGCAGAAGGCAGTGGTTAACTAACCCTTATGTAGTCCAGCTTGTGACCTGGTATGAGGGAAGTTTGCCAGGCCTGCTTTTGGGGAGAGGTGTCCCTTTTTATCCCAGTCCTGTCCTCACCTTCTTCCTCTAACCCAAGCAGAGCTGCTGGGTCATTAGCTCCCTTTTCCTTCTGTGTGGAAGTCATAAGAAGACTGGGACCACATTGATAATTGTATTGAAGAGGAAGTTAGCGCCCTTTGTTTTCCAAGGCAGAGTTATTTTCTAGACTCATTAACCATTTCTAGTTCCATCTTTCTTCCTGGAATCTTTCTTTCCCATTTCCCATGACACATTGACTCTAATTGACCTTGTCAGGTCCAACCTCCAAATCCATGTCCTTCAGACAACCCTCTCTGATTATTCTAGCTCTTTTTAAACAGCTTATTCTGTGGTTCTAGCAGGGAGATCCAGCTTCTTGCTGCTCCCTGATGGAAGGAAACATGAGCCTTCATTACCTGGGATGGTTTGAAACCAACATCTGTGAAGCAATGAAGAAAGAAGGGGTCTCTCCTATGCAGCAAAATTAGCTGAATGAAACATGATGATGAGTGGAGTGATGTGCCACAGACCACCTCCCATCTTAGCTGCCCTTCTTTTTTTTTGTTGTTGTTAGTTTCTGCTTTATAACAAAGTGAATCAGTTATACATATACATATGTTCCCATATCTCTTCCCTCTTGCGTCTCCCTCCCTCCCACCCTCCCTATCCCACCCCTCTAGGTGGTCACAAAGCACCGAGCTGATCTCCCTGTGCTATGCGGCTGCTTCCCACTAGCTATCTATTTTACGTTTGGTAGTGTATATATGTCCATGCCACTCTCTCACTTTGTCCCAGCTTACCCTTCCCCCTCCCCATATCCTCAAGTCCATTCTCTAGTAGGTCTGTGTCTATTCCCATCTTACCGCTAGGTTCTTCATGACATTTTTTTTCTTAAATTCCATATATATGTGTTAGCATACGGTATTTCTCTTTCTCTTTCTGACTTACTTCACTCTGTGTGACAGACTCTAGGTCCATCCACCTCACTACAAATAACTCAATTTCGTTTCTTTATATGGCTGAGTAATATTCCATTGTATATATGTGCCACATCTTCTTTATCCATTCATCCGATGATGGACACTTAGGTTGTTTCCATCTCCGGGCTATTGTAAATAGAGTTGCAATGAACATTTTGGTACGTGACTCTTTTTGAATTATGGTTTTCTCAGGGTATATGCCCACTAGTGGGATTGCTGGATCATATGGTAGTTCTATTTGTAGTTTTTTAGGAACCTCCATACTGTTCTCCATAGTGGCTGTACCAATTCATATTCCCACCAGCAGTGCAAGAGTGTTCCCTTTGCTCCACACCCTCTCCAGCATTTATTGTTTCTAGATTTTTTGGTGATGGCCATTCTGACTGGTGTGAGATGATATCTCATTGTAGTTTTGATTTGCATTTCTCTAATGATTAATGACGTTGAGCATTCTTTCATGTGTTTGTTGG